>NC_135784.1:194239427-194539427 GCF_051106095.1 Pogona vitticeps | reverse complement strand
CTTCAATTCATCCTGGTTTCTGGAGGAGCTGGACTGGCGAAAACCCCATGGAGGCAAGCATAGGAAGATGAGAGGGAGGAGAGAAGGCATATTCTGAGAAGAGGACTACCAAAATATGTCAATGGCCAACAGCAGTGACATTATCATCAATGGCAAATGACCACTGATTAACAGCTTCCTTTGCGAATTTTGGGGTTTGCATGGCTTTATTGCATTGGTACTAGTCACGTGAACCCTAAATTTGCCTTTATTCAGTGGTGGTTTGCCTTTAATCAGGAATGTAATTCCCCACTGTGCACATGGATCTGAGCAACAGGATTTCAGCCAGTAACTGGTAACTTTGCCATGAATCTGCCCTTCTGATCGAAAAGATGTATTCTAAAGGTACAAGAAATACTAAGAGAGGCTAACAGCAATGTCAAAGTATTGTGGGTCAGATGACTTGTGGCTTGAATGACTTCTGCATTGCTTGGACTCCAAGCTGTGGTGCAGTGAGAAAATTCTTTGTGTTCTTGAAAAATTAATTATAGATTTTGTTTCTTTGCAGATCTTAATTTGTTGCTTGCCGGTGTTCAAAAAGAAACATTATAATGGAAACAGGTATGGCATGCTCCTGTATGCAGAGAAGGGTGCACAACCTTATAGTATCAGGCATTGCATTCCAAACCACACAATCCTGTGTTACTATATTAGCAGGACTAAAGATGGGCACGAACCTCAGTTTGGAGGTTTGTGTCAATTTGTTGTCATGGCACCACAGGTGTCGCACATTCCCTTCTCCCTCGGCCAAGCTGGTTCTCCCACTCACCAGCCAGCATGCGCTGCTCTTCTCCTGCTCTTCGTGCAATTGTCCAGCCGCAGCAGGAGCTCTTGCTTCTTTCCTCTGCCTCCTCTGGCACCTGTCCACTCAGACAAGGAGACAGGGCAAGGATTCCTGCAGTGCTGCCTTTGACATTTCATTTGCTCACAAAGTTTAATGAGATACTGGTCCCGATTTTAAGGGAAACCTTTACATGATCCATAGGATTCAGCTTCTAGATGATAGATCCTGAATACCAAACAAAACCATAGCAGTTGGGGGCGGGGGTTAGAGAAAGTATCTGCAGAGAGAGAGAGAGAAAGAGAGAAAGAGATGATGGCTGGATAATTCATTGGTTGAGGTATCTGGCTGCAGAGCCAGAAGCTGGGAGTTTGATTTCCCACTGTGCCTCTCATGTGGTCTTGGGCATTTCAATGGTTTTTTTTTTTTTTATTTCGTTTGATGACGTTTTCGCTCTACAGTGATTTCTCTGGAATGAATTAACGTCATCAAGTGAGGCACCATTGTAATGCGCTCTACATGGGGCTACCTTTGAGACTGATGTGGAAGCCTCAAATGGTGCAGAATGGGGTGGCCAGACTCCTTAGTGGGATGAGAAAACATCAACATATTTCTCCCACTCTGGCTGCCATGCACTGGCTGCCCATTCATTTCTGCATTGATTTCAAAGTGTTAATGATGACTTATAAAGCCCTATACGGTTTAGGGCCTCGATATCTAGCAGAACGCCTCCTCCCACCTAGATCTACTCGAATCACTCGCTATAGCCAGGAAAGACAGCTGAGGGGCCTAATGCTGAGGGAAGCCCGGAAAGAAAGTACAATACAATAAACTGGGCCTTTTCAGCAGTGGCCCCTCGACTCTGGAACAGTCTCCTGTCAGAGATCTGCCTGGCACCCTCGCTGGGTGTTTTTAAGAGCCAACTTAAGACCTGGCTCTTTAGGCAAGCCTTCCCTCCTGTCAATACTTGATCTTTACTTTTCTAATTTAATTTTCATCTATACTTTTTCCATCTTGAATGATACTAATATTACTGATTTAGATTGTTGTTTCTAATTGTTTTATGATATTCCATTGTAAGCTGCCCAGAGTAGACGTGGTCTAAATGGGCGGGATATAAATTTAATAAATAAAATAAATGGTCTCCCTGTTAGTTTCCTATTTGCTGAAGGGAGGTAGAGCTAAAACAGGTGGACCAGAGTGAAGGAGCCTTAACTAGGTGCTATTTAAGTGCAGAACAGCACCTTCTGCTAGCATTATGCTCCTGGATGTCTTTCTTCCCTTACCTATTTATTAAGAATAGACCTTTGGTCTAGATGGGCGGGGTAGAAATCCAATAAAATAAATAAATAGACAGACAGACAGACAGACAGACAGACAGACAGATAGATAGATAGATAGATAGATAGATAGATAGATAGATAGATAGATAGATAGATAGATAGATAGATAGATAGATAGATAGATAGATAGATAGATAATATTTTACATTTACTGAGTTTTGCAGGTATAAAATTGAATCCATACTTGTTCATGGATGTTTTGCCTGTGTTGATTTCCATCACAATTTTATAGGTGGTTCTGTGTTACTAGGGTGGATCCTAGGGTTAGAGCAGAAAGGGACAGAGCTGCCCTCTTAAATCATGGAATCCCTCTTAATAGAACTGGGGGTGAGTGAAGGCACAGTCAGGCTTAGCTTGGAAGACTTTGGTACATGCCTGCCTGCTGGTGGATGTCAGGGGGCCAAAAGGGGCTATATATAAGTTAAGAAATTGAAGAAATGGAGATATGGGATAATATTTTCTATGTTTTACTTCTCTAGAATTAGAATCACAATGCTGTTTGACAATTAATGTTCACAATAAAGCCTGGGAAGATGTCGAAGTCACTGTCAGTGCCAGGCCACTGTTCAAACTGCTGGATGGCAATGTGATTTTCTTCTGGTACAAATGGCTGGCATCATCATTTTCTACAACAGTCTGCTCAGGACAGAAAAAGATAGTAAATGAAGTCACCGATTGGAACATCATCACCTATTATTTGGGAAGATACAACTTGAGGCTTTACAACATCAAAGTGGTGAGAAAATCAGATGGATTGGAAGCTAGCTGTGCAACTCCACTGGATTGTACCTGGATAATTGATGATAAGGGAATATACCAAGAAAATGATACTGAAAATCGCTGCAAATTTGAATAACCTTCTTTTATTTAATTATCCTATGATTCTGCATGTATCAGATAGACATATACAAATATGAAAACAAGGTATTTTTCCATTTTGAGAAAAGAGGTAATTATGTGAGTCTGCTGTAACAAAAACACGATAGTATTGTGTGGGATTTGAAAGAATAATAGGCTTTACTGGCATAAACTTTCACAGCCCCTTTCCCACTTCTTCAGATGTAGCTGTTTGTTATTCCATTCTGCAAGATTAATATTTCTGTGTAATATGAAACATAAATCAATTCTATTAAACCTTTAATTTTATCTCAAAACATAGCTTTTAATGAAGTTTTTGGGGATGTTCTCCCCCCCCCCATTAACTGGGAGGAGGAAGAATGAGGGACACATGTCACACTGGGTAACTTTTATTCTGCCACCAGTCTTGTTCTTTGCAATGAGAGAATTAGTTTGTAGTAGTTACTTTTTAAATAATTTATGTTTTATATAAATTCAGTTTTTCATTCCTGTTGTACACTGCAAAGAGTAGCAATTTGCTAGATGGGTGGTATATCAAATAAATAAATAAATCTTCTTTTGAGTTGAAATCCTCAGAGACAAGCAGAACAATAATTGCATTGCCAAACCCTTTAGTCTAAACTAAATGAAGTTTTGGAGAAATTACTTTTCCAGATTCCTCTCTCTCTTTTTTCAGGTTGAAAAATTTTCCATCTGCGAATATTTAGCGAAACATTTTTCCCTGTTCCGATCCTAATTTCATCACTTGAGAATAGGCTAGAGAATTCAGAGATGGTAGTGTCTCAGTTGCTTATTATCACTTCCTGTAAGAGCAAGCACGACTACTCAGTAAGACATGATTGTAGCCCACATAGTACTGCTGACAACGCACAGGGAGGTGTCAGCATGCCTGGGATTCTTTGAAGAAAAAAAAGTTAGGAGGAGGGAAAAAATGTAACAAAGCATCTCCCCACTGAACAGCTCAATGACAACTGAGCATGTTTGGTCTTGCAGAGACTGCAAAGTGCCTGCTGAAAGAATGAAGTGTCCAGGAAAAGGGCAAAGCTACATTCCAGGAACCCTGAATCACTACTATTTTAGTCATAATTTTAGAACCACAGAGCTGGAAGGGACCCTAAAGATCATCAAGCCCAGTCCCTGTCAAGGAGGCTCAGCAAGGAATCAAACTCCCAACCTTTGGCTCCGCAGCCAGAGAACTAAAGCCATCTAGCCTGCCTGGATTTGAAATCCAATAGGGTTGCAGAAATCCAAATACAGTAGTTGGTTCTTACCCCTTCCATTCTTTCTCACTTCTTTCCCATAGTTTTCTTGATGCAGCCGCTATATGGACTGTTAGTAATTTTTAACTCAGTCTTAATGAAAAATGTATCATTAGGTACATTTGGTAGAAATTTGGTTTTGCACCCTTAATTGCTTGAATGTCCAAGAATAATTGATGAAATTCATCCATCATTTTTTTTTTCACCCAGAAATGGAACAGGCAATTCTGGGCTGTATTCTCTGCTCAGCCTTATTTTTTAATATAGCTGTATACTGTTTCTGCTTTCCTTGGTTGGGGAAGAAGGGATTCTTGGATCCTCACACAGCGGACTGATATTTGCAATTTATTCTTAAACTTAATGCTGAAATGTAATGTAAGAGTAGCCAGGGAATGTAGAATCCTTTTGAATTAGATGTGTTAGAGGAAATACTGGTGTATATACTGGCAATATATATACATTTTGATTCTGTTTCCCTCCTGAAAAGTTTATTGGAACAGCTTGCATACATCAGTAAAAACAAGAAACATGATTAGGCCTGTTCATTTGATAGATGGACAGAGAGATATTTTGGAAGGAGTAGTCTGCAGTCCACGAAAGCTGATGCTAGATAAAACCTAATAGTCTTTACAATGTCACAACATTCTTTGGTCAAAATCCTCTTTACATGCTTTGTGCATCAGTGCTCTTTTGCATAAGCTGTTGGGTATTTTTCTGAGCTTGTGCAAGGAGGTGTACAGTGCCTGTTTCAAAAATGTATAAGCACCATTCACTATAACGGGGCAATCTTTAGCTTTCTATAGTGTCAACCCGGAAATCTCACAGACCGCTATGCCAGCACTTCACAACTGCAAACAGGATACTTGTCTGTGCAATATTTTTTGCTACCGACAGTCAGTTGTGCCTTTTAATAAATGTTTCTTATTTGTGTTACTTCCTTTCTTGAATTCATGTTGTTCTGTCTTGGTTACCAGTTATTTTATTTGCCTTGCGTGGCCTCATTTATTCTAACACACTGCGTTTTCCTTGGTGTTCTTATATAGGTTTTAATTATCTACAATATCAATTTGTGATTGTCTTTTCATTGAACACTGTATGAATAAACCATTTATTTAATTTCATTTGGAACGCAGAAAGTTATTTTTCAAACTGTACTTTGCCCCCATTAATTTTGAAATTAATTCAGTTCCATTATGCAACACTTGAACTTAAAGAAAAGCAATTTATATTATTCATGGTGTTGCTGGTCAGCTTTTTGTCACCATCGCCAAGTAGCCCTGTTAAGAGCCCGAAAAACCCACAACAACCATTAGCCCTGTTGAGTCTGAGTGGAAAAAAATGCCTGAGGAAATGACCTAATCCAAGAAAATTTACAGTAAAGTCTTTAAGGTACCAAACATTACATCTGCTTTGTTTTTTTGCTACCTTATATTACTTCAGAAGCAGAAAGTCCTTTAGACTGACAAGTATGGTATCAAAACTTGAAATATTTTTTTCTCAGAATGCTTCTAAAACACCTCTCTTTATGAGAACAGTACAAAAAGGGTCTCCTCTTCTTCCCAGGAGGACCACAGACAATAGGGCCACTTGCAGAGCGGGCATTTCAGCCGCAAAAGGATTTGAGGTGACCTCGACCTAACTTCGTTTTTCCTTAAGAGAGGGCAGGGAATAAGGAAAATACTGCATTGTATTCTCGAAGGCTTTCACGGCCGGGATCTAATGGTTGTTGTGGGTTTTTCTGGCTCTTTGGCCATGTTCTGAAGGTTGTTCTTCCTAACGTTGAGGAGCACAGACAGAGTGCTACTCCAGTCCTCACAGACACTGGCAAAACGTTAGGAAGAACAACCTTCAGAACACGGCCAAAGAGCCCGAAAAACCCACAACGACCAAAGAAAATATTATTTCAAATAGACGTAAAACTATGCAGACTTCCTGAATGTACCCTGCAGAAGTACTTTAGGTGAGTAAGGGGTTCTTTGTTTTTTTAAGCACATGCCCATTTCCTGTGTTCCTTCCCGAACATTTGGGGAAGCCCCTGAGCTCGTGGGAACAAGAACAGAAATGGAGGGAGGAGCCCCCAAGATGGCGCTCTGGAGCCACCGAGCGGGTCTGACCGAAGGCGAGCTCAAGAAGAACGATTCCCGGGAGGAAAGGTGGCTACCTTTAAGGTGAGCTTATTTGTCTGCCAGATGGGAAGTCCCGGGCCAGCCCCTTTAAAGCGGGGAAGCGGGCAAGGGAGTTGATTGGGAGAGAGAACAAGTTTTACCACTCCTCTGCCTTTGAGTCTTTCATCATAACTCAGGGCCAGGCGAGCTGGTTTTGCAATGCACTGAGCCCTAGTCAATCGGGCGGCTCTAGCGAGAGCGCCTCATGCCAAGGGGCAGCCTGCTCCCGGTGGTGCCCAGATGCCCAGGGCCTGTGGCTAGGCGACTGAGCAGACAGACAGGCAGCTGCAGCTGGACCAAAGCGGAGGGGCTGGGAGCAGCAGGATGGCTTCCACAGGGAGTATGGAGCCGAGGTTTCCTGGCCCCAAGGCAGCTCTCCCCTTTAAGCTCCTGCTCCTCCTCCTGCTCTGGGCTTCCCTTCCTCTTGAGGTGCCCGGGAAAGAAGGTAAGGGTGCCTTCTAGGAAACGGGGAGGCGGGAGAAGGGTCCTAGGTTTGAAGTTTGGGCTTAAAAGAGGTGGGCAGACTCCTGGGTAAAGTCGAGGGGAAGGGGGCATTTTTGCTCCCAGAGACTAAAAAAAGTGTAAAAGAAACACAAAAGAGGAGTCACTTTAATAGGGGACGGGGGGGGGGGTCAGAGGAACCTTGCAGGATGTGCACGGGTTTCAGGGGGAACCAGACGGGTGAGGAGTTAGGAAGGGGCGACTTTCCATGGTATCCAAAGAGCTTTGCACACAAGCATACATCACCTGGGGGAGTTGAGATTCACGCTGGCACACTTGCTAGTGAGCTGGGGCTTGGTGGCAGGAGCCAGGGGCAAAGCTGGATTCCCTGCAAAGTAAGGCGCCTTTCGTTATTCATATCAGAGCATTGCACAATTTGAAATCGTGGACGCACATGAAATATTGGCAAAATCGAAAACCGATTAGAATGTCAAGGCAGTCAGATTTTGACCAGAAGCACTTGAGAGGCATGCAGAAACTTTTCCTGGACTTCAGGGGGTCGGCGTCCAGTAGATGGGTTTGGTGCTGTTCCAGTGCAAGATTTCTGGAAGTAAAGGATTTGCCGGCTGCCCATCCTTGCATGAAACAGTCCTTAAGTGGAAGAGGTTACAGAGAGCCACGAACGGCTGACCTAGGAGGCTCATTTGTTCCCAATCTCTGTTCCTCCTTATGTTTTTCCCAGCTGGACAGGAAATGATGTGAAGTGGAGAACTGACAACTCCAGTAAATGGAAATATGCTTTTAAATTACTCATGGTTGGCCAAAATCAGCACTGCGCCTTGTGGCACGTTAAGGACTAGCAAATTTGATTCGATGCAAAATTTCATGGGATGCAGTTTGGGCTGGAGCGTGAGAAGAGGCGCTTTCCCCAACTCTTCCATCTTAGTCTTTAAAAACTGGGATTCATTGGTAATAGTGAAAGTTCTGGGTAAGCCAGGAACCCTGCATGCTGAATTACATTAGAATCTTATTGCAACCTTCTAAAATGTACTTTCTGTTTCCAAGTAGCAGTTAGTCAGGGTTGTTGGGCTGCAACTAGTAATTTCTCTGCTCCAAGTTGGTTCTCAATTATATGCTCCCACCCGAGTGAGACAACGCCCCCCCCCACACAGAGGAGGCTGCAATCATTGGGAAGATTATATGTAATGGTCAAAAAAAGGAAAAGTGTGAAACAGTAGGCTCCTCTGCTCCCTTCACTCTTAAATACGCCTAGTAAAATCTGGGAAAGAGCCAAGAATGGTTGTAGATTTTTGAAGGTTGAAATCCAGAGTTCTCATTATGTAAGAGCCTGCTCCTGCTTAGAAACCAATGCTCAAAAACCCTCAATTGCTTCCAACTACCATCTTTATTCGGCCATATTCTTAACAGTTTTAAATGTGCTTCTCGGTGGCACAGTGTCCTTGAGAAGCTCCAAGTGGGTGGTGTGCTGAGCCTCCCATCAATTTGGCATTGAAGGTTTCATCTGTCATGTTGAAAATCTAGCTGATGGTTCCATTCAAGAAAGGGTGGAGGGGAACTGCATAATTTGGATTTTTTAAATAACTGTCAGGGTATATGGCTTACGTGACTATTGGAAGATTTTTTTTTGCACTCCTTTTGAGGCTGGGATAATGGCTTTGGCTGCTAATTCTGCTCCAGGGATGCCTATTCACTTCTCCCAAAAGCAGATGCCAGACAAGGACTGTGAAACTAGTTTAAGATTATGATTTAGATCAGAGTTTGGAAATGTTCTTATTTGCAGGCTGAGAATTGTGGTCCAAACGTGTAATGTGTCTGGGTTAACTGGGATACCTTAGAGCTGATGGTTGTGAAGGAAACAGCAAAGCCTTGGTAATACCTAACACCACTCATTACAGTGGAAACGATTAAATTGGCTTGAGTTGGAGAATCTTAGTTTATGGGGCAGACCAAGCAAATTTACATTTTTGTTTCAGTAACTGGCATCATTCACTGGAATGACCTTTAGTCTCAAATTCTTGAAATGTTGACACAAACCATGACGAAAGACTGGACTAACAATTTGAAACGGCAAATTGTCAATTCATGATCAAGTTGAAAACATTCCATTTGTAGTGCAGAGTTCACCACTTTCAAAAGAACTTCAACCCGGAAGTTATGGGCACTTCTATATGAGATTTTTATCGTGCAACCATTCTACCATTCCATTCATGGAATGTTAAACTTTGTCCAGACAAAATCTTGTGTGCTTATAAACCTCCCATGCTTTCACTGTTGTGTGTGTGTGTGTGTGTGCGTGCGCACGCACATGCACACACACACGCACACGCACGCGCGCGCGCGCGCGCGCGCACACACACACACACACACACACACACACACACACACACACACACACACACGGTGCAGCTTTACCAAAATCCATCCAGAGCAACATTTCTGAAATAACTATCAAATGTTACTCATTGTACATAAATTCTAAGAATACCTTTGGAAAAACTAAGGATTAATAGCATTAGTTGGTGTTGCTTCCAAGCTTTGGTCCACTGTAGTGATGCTGATTAAGTCTGCAGGCTAATAATATGAACTTTTACAGCTTGTAAGGTGTTTCCCCCCCTCGATGTTGTAGACACCTCTATCCGGAAACCCATAACCAGCTGGTAATAAATAATTACATGTTTGGAGCTCACATGGTGCTTTTGTAGCTGCATTATTGGCATTCATCAGACCAAGCTGGTGCAATTGGAAAACTGTTCAAAGTTTAATTACTTTTAACCCCTTGACATTTTCTGTATTTTACATGTAAAGTGGTTCTTCATGCTTAAAAAACCAGGAGAGTTGTGCCACTGACTCCTTCCAAAGACAGCACTGCACCCTCCTCCCCCATCCTAATAATTCAGGCATAATGGCTGAAATCCACTAAGAAGTGGCAACAAGAGTAGGCCCGTTGAATCAGCAGGGATTTGGTGCGTAAACACCTTGTAAGTTTCATTGATTCAATGGGCCTACTCTAGCTGCTACTTTCTACTGGATTTCAGCTGTTAGTTTAAGAATGGAGATACTATGAAGTAGAATGAACGGTGTGTTATATTTAAAGAAAACAACTCTGGCTGATGGGTAATTTGAAAGCATATTTCCTGTGTCTCTATGTTGCCTACAGATGCCATCCCTCCCACCCACCCCACAACACAAATGTCTGAATCAGAAAACAGGATTGGCTTACAACCACATGCAGGTCTTCCTTCTCTAGAAACATATTGACCAACATGCTTGTTATGGCAAGAGCTACAAACAAACGAGTATAACAACTGTGACATGTAGGCAACCATCTTCCACGTGCCATGTATAGACTCTAAACACTTTTCACCCAAGGGTAGAATGGCAAGAACAACCCAATTGATTGTAATATTTGTTTCATTTGAAATGTGTCTTTCATACAGTTGACTCCAAGTGGTCTACATCAGTGGTCCCCAACCTCGGGCCTCCAGATGTTCTTGGACTTCAACTCCCAGTAATCCTGGCCAGCAGAGGTGGTGGTGAAGGCTTCTGGGAGTTGTAGTCCAAGAACATCTGGAGGCCCAAGGTTGGGGACCACTGGTCTACATGGCTCTCCTCCTCTCTGAGCGAGTGTTTCTGCCCAAGATCTTTAACTGAGATTAATAGCTGAATGGGAATTTGAACCCATGTTTCCTGAGTCCTGGTCTAATGTTCTAGTTGCTTCATCACACTAGTTTTTCAAAGGCCTTTGGGGCCTATATTGGAAATTTTACATTTTTAGACTACAACTCCCAGAATTCCCCCAGTCAGCATGCCCAGTAGTCCTGTTGGATGGCAGACTCTGGACACCGTAGTCTGAAAAAAAATTCCTCCCCCCCCCCCCGAACTCTGTTCTGGGCCCTGCTATATAGCTAATGTTACTTTTTCTGCCACCCTCCCCATACTGCTTGTTGTTCTCTAGCCAGGCCCAGCAACAAAACAGGGCCACCAGACTTTGTAAAGTCTCTAAGTGTGGAAATAATCCATCAGGGGAGACAGAAATTCCACTGAAATATCTCCTGCTCACCTGATGATCTAAAGAGGGGTTAAAGTCCAATTCCAAGTGCTGGATTGCCATCTGTATTTTGGAGACTGTGATCTTCAAATTGCAGCTGCCTGCCAGCCAAAACAAGACGTAGGAGTGGCATAGGAGCAGGTGTATCAGGAAACACTAGATATTTGGGTATTTTTGTTCTGGATGTCTATAGTTGCTTTATTCCATGGGTCTCTTCTGTCTGGCTTTTACACTCAGTGAGTGAAAAGGGGTCTCTTTGGCAGGAAACAGTAAGAGACTGATAGTTATATGCATATGCATTTCTGCTATGAAGAAATAGGCTATAAATATTTATAATTAGCAAATATATCTTCCAGTTACCTGTATTGGACATGTTACATTCACAGTGTTGGGATGTTGTTGTTTTTTAGTCATTAAGTCACGTCCAATTCTTCGTGACCCCATGGACCACAGCACGCCAGGCCCTCCTGTCTTCCACTGCCTCCCAGAATTTGGTCAAATTCATGTTGGTAGCTTCAATGACACTGTCCAACCATCTTGTCCTCTGTCGACCCCTTCTCCTCTTGCCTTCACACTTTCCCAACATCAGGGTCTTTTCCAGGGAGTCTTCTCTTCTCATGTGATGGCCAGAGTTTTTGAACCTCAGCTTCAGGATCTGTCCTTCCAGTGAGCACTCAGGGTTGATTTCCTTCAGAATGGATACGTTTGTCTTCTTGCAGTCCAGGGGACTCTCAAGAGCCTCCTCCAACACCACAATTCAAAGGCATCAATTCTTTGGTGGTCAGCCTTCTTTATGGTCCAGCTCTCACTTCCATACGTCACTACAGGAAAAACCATAGCTTTGAGTATGTGGACCTTTGTCAGCAAGGTGATGTCTCTGCTTTTTAAGACGCTGCCTATGTTTGTCATTGCTTTCCTCCCAAGAAGCAGGCGTCTTTTAATTTCATGGCTGCTGTCACCATCTGCAGTGATCATGGAGCCCAGGAAAGTAAAATCTGTCACTACCTCCATGTATTCCCTTTCTATTTGCCAGGAGATGATGGGACAAGTGGCCATGATCTTAGTGTTTTTGATGTTGAGCTTCAGACCATTTTTTGCGTTCTCCTCTTTCACCCTCATTAAGAGGTTCTTTAATTCCTCCTCACTTTCTGCCATCAGAGTGGTATTATCTGCATATCTGAGTTTGTTGATATTTCTTCCGGCAATCTTGATTCTGGTTTGGGATTCCTCCAGTCCAGCCTTTCGCATGATGTATTCTGCATATAAATTAAATAAGCAGGGAGACAATATACAGCCTTGCCGTACTCCTTTCCCAATTTTGAACCAATCAGTTGTTCCATATCCAGCTATGACTGTTGCTTCCTGTCCTACATATAGGTTTCTCAGGAGACAGATAAGGTGGTCAGGCACTCCCATTTCTTTAAGAACTTGCCATAGTTTGCTGTGGTCCACACAGTCAAAGGCTTTTGTGTAGTCAATGAAGCAGAAGTAGATGTTTTTCTGGAACTCTCTGGCTTGGGTTACCTTGCCTTAATAAATCGCTACCTGTTTTTCCTTTTGGAATGCCTTTTGAAGATGTTATCATCAGGGTCGGTTTGATTTAAATCAAATCAATTTAAATCACAATTTAAATTTAAAACATTGTTTTATTTAAATCATAATTTAAATCAGTCTTTAAAAGAAATTATTGATTCTTATCCACCCTGTTTATCATTATGAATGGATGCAACTCCTGGGCATGTCTAGAAGCTCAGTCACACAGAGAGTACATGGTGAATTTGTATCATATCTGTAGCGCACCTGCCCGTGAATGAGCAGACATTATTGTTGCTCAGCTGGATAGCAGAAGCACTGCTTTTTCACATACTTCGACTGATTTGCTTTGTTTAGTACGGTAACAAATTGCAAGACAAGTACAGTATGTTGTTTTGATATATTTCTAACCAGATGTACGAGCACCTTCTAAGTTTTTTATGTGAGTGCAAGTAACTGAGAAGAACATATGTCAATGTGTCATGTGGTAGGACAGTGGTTTCCAACCTTGGGCCTCCAAATGTTCTTGGACTTCAACTCCCAGAAATCCTGGCCAGCAGAGGTGGTGGTGAAGGCTTCTGGGAACTGTAGTATAAGAACATCTGGAGGTCCAAGGTTGGAGACCACTGTGGTAGGAGATCTGAAGTCGGTGATGCTGGGTATGACAGCATTGATACATAAAAGTGTTTCCTCCTTCCTGCACCCTTATCTACAGCAGGGTTAGAATGCACAGGGCAGAAAAGGGTCTAGTTTTTAAAAAGCACTTTTTGATCACCTCAGATTTTTGATCTAAGTTAGATAAGACAATATTTTTAGAGATAATAACAGCAACTCAAAGCTGATCCTTCTGGAATTTTCTGTCATGCTTTCTCAGCATAGTCTGGGTTCCCAGTCTTCACTTGATTGGAGATACAGTAGTGGAGCTTTTCGTGAGGGAAGTGGGCTTTGGGAGTAAATGGATCAGACAATGATTGCAACAAGAGAGATGGGTGGATGTAAGAGTGACTTCTTCCCAGAGATCTGAACCTGTGAATTAACTCTAATCCAACAAAAGTATGACTGTGACTTGAAAACCATTGTCCTTGAGACAGGGGAATGGGTTACATATTGCTGTTGTGCACCCTTTGCTGCCCTTGTTTTATTAAAGATACAGATCTTTTGATGAAGAAAAATACCCTTAGAGAGTTCTATTAACCTTCCAGCGATGCCCCAAATGGCTCTTGAAAAAGTTGTAGAAATGTTATGTATGGTCCTAAAAATTAATGCAACAGCATAGAGAGAGAGGATAGACAAGCCACAGCAGTACAAAAGAAAACATGGGCATGTTAACCATCTACTACCAGATCAACAGATGATGTAAATGCAGAGCTGCTGTTGTTTTGTTCAGTGCGTAGGAGTGTGAGGTCGGAAGTTCTTGGTTCAGTCCTTGACTTATCTGTGAACTCAGTTGATGGCCTTAGGAAGGCCACTGATCTCTCAGTTTCTCCTCTCCACTCCAGAGATCACGATTATGCTTTACCTTACAGGATTATTCTAAGAACTGCTGAGCAGCGGCAGAGGGTCCATTAGGGCAAAGCCAGCACTGCCCCCAACTCAAGCTGGGACAACCTGGTCCACTTCTGCCTGCCCCCTTAGCCACAGGCAGGGAGTCAAGAGCCCATATGTGTTCTTCCTCCTGCAAGAGGAACACCCGGTCTCATCATACTTTGTGTGGATGTGTATAAGGAAGCAAGAGGGGAAAGAAGGCAACAACAGGGGTTAGTTGGAGGCTTTTGCCACTTGGCTGTGCCCACTATTAAACGCTGTACCTTCCACCTCAATAAGCACAAAGGGGACCCGCTGCCACAGCAGCTAAGATTATGTCCATTAAGGGTGTGCAAGCCATCCATAGAAATACACCAAATACTGTGTAAGTAATTCCGCTTATTTCTAAACCAAGACACATTTGTCCATCTTGCAGTGTCAAATGTCTTTATTGACCCACACACGTAGCCCCTAATTCCCCCAAACTTTTGCATTTAAACCTCCTTATTTAACAGTGCTGATGACAGCAGCAGCAATGTTGACACTGGGATCCTTTAACCTAGAAAAGAAGATATATCTTCCCTGTTAGTCCACCCATGCCAGGACAAAAGGCCTTGGTGTCCCAAAAGAAATGTAGAATGTGTCCCCGATTTACACATAAGCCAAGTAAGCTACTGTTCAGGGCTTTGAATCATCTGAGGTCTCCAAACACCAAAAGAAAAACTACCAAAAAAATTACTGGATTCAAAAGTTTTACATATTTCACGTTTCATTTTTTGGGCAATCTGTGGGGGCCTCTTGAACTTGACATCATTTAGGTTCTCAGCTTGTTTTAATCCAGCCGAGGACAGAATTGAGGAAATGCCTGAGGAAAAGAGAGGAGGTTGTAGACAAGAACCAAAACGTGGGGTGAAGGGAGCATTTGGGAGTGGGAAATTATAGTTGAGCATGAAGAGAAAAGCAAAGACATGGATAACAAAAATTTCTGTGCACGTACCTTCACACTGAAAATGTTGTTTTAATAAGTCATGTTTCCATCATCCTGATGAAGTCAAAATGATTTCACAGTCCTGTCCTGTTGTCCACATTGCTCATATTACTGAGTGTTTGATCATTTTATCATACACCCTGCATTTGTAACTAAATTTCTCTGGTATTTGGCCTCAAAGATCATGCTAAAAGGTCATTTGCCAAAACTTTGTTGTCAGCTTAATTTTGTTCACATGTTAAGAAGCAGAAGCTGTCGAGTCTTTAGGAAAATAACCCATAATGCCATCCATATGCTTAGATTTCTTCTCTATAAGAATGATTGAATTCGTCTGCTGTTCTACCGGAAATGTGTTTTTGTTTTTCAAATGTTGGATATTTTTGCATACTCTTGTTTATAAATGGTTGTCATCTGCTGTTTTAATTGCTGTTTGTTATTGTACTTGATATTGTATTAAAATGTGGTGTCTCAACTCCAGGGGTTGTTGGATGGAGTGGATTTTCTAGATCCATTTCAGTCTGGCTTCAGGCCTGGTTATGGGATGAAAACTACTTTGGTCGCCTTCGTGGATGACCTATGCTAGTAACTGGAGAGGAGGAGTGTGCCCCTGTTGATTCTTAGTACCATAGGCCATGTTATCCTTCTGGTATGGGTCTTGGATAGATATGGGCCTGAAATGAATCACAAAGCAAAAAACAAAACAAAAAAACAACAAAATCATGAATCATGCTATTTTATGGTTCGTTTTGGAGCACTTTGGGGAACTGCACCTGGCCAGAAAGAAACAAAACACCAAATTATTACAGTGGTGCCTCGACTTAGAACCATTATCCGTTCCAGAAGATGGATGTACTGTAACTCAAAATGGTCGTAAGTTGAAGCACCATTTCCCATAGGAATGCATTGAAATGCAATTAATCCATTCTGACTGAAGAAAAAAATCACCCAAAAAAATCACTGCAAGACTCATTGGAAACACAATTAATCCCTTCCGGCTGAAGGGGGGGGAGAAAAGCAATCAAGCGTGCAAGACCCATTGGAAATGCACAGAAAACAAATGGAGCAGATTGGAAATGCAAAGAAAACAAAGAAAAAAGCAAGGGAAGCATACAGGACCGATCGGAAATGGGGCCCCCCCCAAAAGCAGCCAAACCCCCCAAGACCCATCAGAAATGGTGGGGGGGAAACAAAAAAAACAAACAAAAACCCCTAGACCCATCACAGCACAGAAACATAATCCCCCCAGCTCAAAACCATGCTGCAAAAACACCCAGAACATTTTTTTTAAGCAGAAAACAGCACCTTACCTTACCAGGCAGCCCAGAGCCTCCCTGCAAACACACACACACACATGTTCACTCAGAAGCAGAAGCGAGGCAGTCCCAAGCCTCTTCTGACACAAACTCTCTAACTGCTGGGGCGAAAGAGCTATAGTACAAAGAAGCAGCCTCGTCGCCACCTACAGTTAAATTTTTGAATTTCCTGCCTTTTTCCCCTGCCTTTTTTCTGTTCATAAGTGGAAGTTCCGGTCACAAGTCAAAGCAAAATTTTGCGGCCGGAGCTGGTCGTAAATCAAAATGGTCATAAGTAGGGACATTCATAAGTTGAGGCACCACTGCATCAGCATTGGCTTCATGGTTCATGTGGTTCATGACTTGTGGAGGTGGTAGAACAGCTCCTGCCCAAGTTAGAGATGCCGAACTTGCAGCGAGTCTTAAGCTGACTCTCTTTAACTATCTGCTAAAGAGCCTTTCCTGGGGGGACCTGCTTTAGGGGGTTATAATTTGGATGTCCCAAATCCAGTCTTCTCCAAATTTGGAGGGGGTAGGAAGGAGAGGCATCTGAGAATTCACTGTGAGTTTGGTGTCTCTAACTCATGCAGGGACTGTTCTATTGCTCCTGAATTACACAAACCCTGAAATAGTTCCTTTCATTGGAAAGTTCATGGCAGTTTGTGGCTTGTAGTTCATGAATAGTGACTAACCATGAGCCATCAGGAACTGCCGTTTTCTTGGTTTGTGCCTATCTCTAGTCTTGGGACGTGGTGGTGCTGCGGGCTAAACCGCAGAAGCCTGTGCTGCAGGGTCAGAAGACCAGCAGTCGTAAGATTGAATCCATGCGACGGAGTGAGCGCCCGTCGCTTGTCCCAGCTCCCGCCAACCTAGCGGTTCGAAAGCATGCAAATGCGAGTAGATAAATAGGAACCGCCTCGGTGGGAAGGTAACAGCGTTCTGTGTCTAAGTCGGCCATGTGACCACGGAAGATTGTCTTCGGACAAAACGCTGGCTCTATGGCTTGGAAACGGGGTTGAGCACCGCCCCCTAGAGTCGAACACGACTGGACAAAAATTGTCAAGGGGAACCTTTACCTTTACCTTTACCTAGTCTTGGAGGTACCATTTTACCATGTTTCAGATCCTTCCTGGATGGCTGAACTCAAGGTGGTGTCTCAGCACTCAGTCCTGTCCTCCATGCTATTCAGTTTCTACATGAAACTGCTGGGAGAGATTGTCTGGAGTGTTGGGCTTCAATGCCATCAGTATGCTGGCAACACTTAAAGCTGTCTCTCCTTTTCATCTGATTCCAAGAAAGCTATTTATGTACCTAGACCAGTTTCTGTTGTTAGTAATGGACTAGGTGAGGGCAAACAAACTGAAACTTAATCCGGACAAGACAGAGATGCACCTGGTGAGACAAAAGCCAAATTAGGTGATAGGAATTCAACCTGAACAACCCCTGAAAAGTCAGGTCCACAACTTAGGTGTGCTCTTGGACTCAACCCAGAACTTGGATACAGAGGTTTCAGGGGTGACCAGGAATGTATTTGCACAGTTAAAGCTGGTGTGCCAGGTGTGCCCGGTTCTTGAGATGTCTAATCTGGTCATAGTGACACATTCCTTAGTTACATTAGGATTAATGCAATGTGCTCTTTGAAGACGGTTTAGAAACCTCAGCTGGTTCAAAATGCTACAGAAACACTGCTGACTGGCTCTCATGTTAGGGAACATATAACTCTCTTACTATCATAGTTTTTCACTGGCTGGCTGCCTGTTTCCAGGCCCAGTTCAAAGTGCTGGTGATGATATGTAAACAGCTTGGTTTCCAGGCTGTCTGAAGGACTGTATCACCCTGAGGACACAGGACAGGGCCTTCTCTGTGGTTGCTCCCAGGTTTTGGAATGATCTGCTCCACAAAGCTAGTTCAGCCCCTTCCCTCTTGTCCTTCCGTTGTCAGGCAAGGATTTCCCTTTTCAAGCAGGATTTTAAGCAAATGGGGTATATGTTTTACAGGAATGCTATATTTATTGAACTTAGAGATTCTGAAATTTTTTAAAAATTGTTTTTAATTCTGTTTTTAGTGTTGAGAAATGTTTTACTATTTTAGTATAGTTTTTTATGGCTGTGGCTATTGTATAGTTTTAATTGTTGTGAACTGCTTTGGGCTCCCTATGGGGAGAAAGGCAGCATATAATTAAAGAAATGAAACGTAGCATAGTGTAACATAGCAAAACATTTAAGATCATAAACATGCTGCATTTTATCTCTGTGAATTCAGTGGAAACTACAGTATTTGGCTGAATGGTGGCATACGGATTGGTAAAATGAACAGTCCTATGGTAATTCCAGTGCCCCTAACCATTGGCTATGCTGGCCACAGCGGAGAGTCACAATCTGCTACCATCTGGAGGGCCACCCATTCTCCAGCTGTGTTCTAGATTCTGTTGTCATGTGTGGAGCTTTATAAAAATGTAAACAGAGGTTAAATGATAATGAAGTACTAAATAAAGTTAATTATGTGCAAAAGAAGGACAATGACAAGTCACACCTGCGTTAAGTGGAGGTAATGTAATAAGGTATGCTTGATAAATTAAGTCATGTAATAGGCAGGGAAATGATTGCCTCTTTTCAAATAGAGACAGATGAATAAAGCTGCTAAAGAGAGCACTTTGTACATCTGATGAAGCAGACTTTAATCCAGTGCTTCCCAACCTTGGGTCCCCAGATGTTCTTGGACTACATAGAAATCTGGGCCAGCACAGCTAGTGGTGAAGGATTCTTGGGAGTTTTAGCCAAGAACCATTGCATTGCTCTAATCCAGGGGTCTCCAAACTTTTCAGTATAAGGGCCATATCATATATTTTGCACATTTTCGAGGGCTGGAGGAGGGAAGGTGGAGCCAAGCGATTCCCCACCTGTGCTATCTTTACAAAGATAGTGGGGGTGGGGGATTGCTTAGTTCAGACTTTGTCCCTCTTCCTATCTCCGCCTGGGCATAGGAAGAGGAGGGAAAGAGGACCCAAGTGATTTCCCACCCCCGCTGACAGCTTGGGTCTCTCTTCCCTCCTTTTCCTATGCCCAGGTGGAGATAGGAAGAGGGGCAAAGCCTGATCTACGCGATCCCCACCCGTGCTGTCTTTGCAAAGACAACTCTGTGTGTGTGTGTGTGTGTGTGTGTGTCTGTGTGTGTGTGTCTGTGTGTGTTTGTGTGTGTGTGTGTGTCTGTGTGTGTGTCTGTGTGTGTGTGTAGGATCGCCTGGGTCTCTCTTCCCCCCTCTTCCTATCCCCAGGCCAGATAAAAAGGCGAGGCCAGCCGGATGTGGCCCGCAGGCTGTAGTTGCGAGACCCCTGCTCTAATTCATAGAGATGTGTGTCTACTGTGTTTGTATTAGTTTCCAAGGCAGTGCTGTGATTGGAGCCTGTCCTCTCTGGAACAGAGTATAAGACAACTATATTATCCTGTAAATGACTCTAATGTGTTACTCTTTGCAGTTTTTGTCATCGCTATACATATGAAGAAAACCAAAGAAAGTTTGTAGTAAAATAATAGTTTAACCCCTTCCTCAGAGAAAATCAAAGTTTAATTAAAGCAAAATGAAGTTACAATTACAGGCAGGTAATTACTTTTGCACCAAAGTCTCTTAGAAAAATAGGTGTAAATAAATAAACATAGCAATAACTTTGAGAAGGGTAATCTGAGTCAGGGCCTCCCATGTAAATTGTAATTTAAAGTAAAGGAGAGGAAAGAATGAAATATTGCAGCAGCATAATCCAGGGAATTAGAGAAGGAAATAGAAGAGATGAGTGAGAAGAAGAAATGAAAGGAATGGAAAGCCTTAGGCTATTAGAAGGAAAATGAATAAAAAGTCTGGACCCAGAGGTGGAAAGCACATGCATGTGTGTGCACACACGCACACACACACACAGGCACACACACGCACGCACACATGCACACACACACAAAGGCCACTTCTAGTAAGAAGGAGCAAAAGAAAAAGAAACAGAATTTTCTATGAAGAGATAAAATACAAGAGAAGCTATGCTGGTCATGAGATTAGTTCCAACACTGATGTTATGTCGATACCTTTACTATTAATAATAATGTGCTGTCAAGTCAATTCTGCCTTGTGGCGGCGGATAATTGGTTACCATTTCTTTCTTCAGGGGTCATCCTAGGCTTCTGCAGCTTGCCCAAGGCCACAGAGGCTGGCTCTATTTGTAAGAGGCACAATGGGAAATTGAACTATCAACCTCTGGCTCCTCGGCCAGATATCTAAACCACTGAGCAATTTAAACAATATAAAAAAGCACAACATTTGCAGGCTTTCACAATGAAAAAAAAACCTCCATCAGATAACGACATTACAAAGAAGCAAGGGAGAAGCTCAATTGGTCTGCCTGCTGTCAGTGGATTTGAAGGGAAAGAAGTTGTAGAAGTGACAGCAGGGCTCAGTGGGTGTTAGATTTCACACTACATGGTTCTTAGATTTGCTAGGTACAAACCAAACCATAAAAGTGATAAACTTTCTTGAGATTCCATTTTGAAAATGCAGCAACCCCCTTAGTACTTACTGGATCAGTATGTCAAGAGAATTTGGAAACCGAAGGCCCAGGTGGCATTAAATCCTGTTTTTCTGGTGCATGGCAGTGTCTGGATAGGACCTACCTGGACACAAACTCTGTATGTGCCTCCTCTCTCCATGCAAAGAGAGCCTGTATAGAGTCTATATCATCTTCACAAGGGGCCAAAAACAGGGTCCAAATATGCTTATCAAAAGTATGTTGAGTGTGACAAGAAGAAAGAGGAGGCGGGTGGGTGTGAGAAATGGCTGCATTGGAAAGAGTCACTCTGAATATTTATGTACCTATCTTCGTGGGAGGGGAAGAACTAAAGATGAAGTAAAAATTGATAAACTGAAAAATCAGAAGAAGAGTCATACTGAAGATTGACCTATCCCGGAAAAAATGGAGATGACTGAAAGGGAAGGAAGAAAAGAACAGCAAAGCTCAAGATTGGTAGAGAGTAGACACAATCAAGACTAGAGGTAGATAATGGCAAGGTGCATGTTAATGTTGAGTAAACAGATGAGTAGTACAAAATTCAAAGGCGGAAAGGGAAGTAGGAATAAGAGGTAGGAGGAATGTGACAGGGAGGGAGAGAAAGAGAGAGAGAGAGACTACAATATCACCACAGCCTGTAAGGCAGGGTGGATAGAAGAAGGAAGATGAGCCGTGGGAAAGGGTGGCTAGGGTTTCACAGCAGGGAAGGCCTACAGTCATTATCTGCCCCTTTGACGCAGTCGCGGCTGTTTACATGCTATAGAGTGAACCTAAGGGGAAAAAACAGCTCGCAGTGTAATGACTGAGCTTCCCAAACCACAGTTTACGAACTGGTTTCTAATCAGGGCTGCAAACTGTGGTTTGGTGCTGGCTATGATTAGTCAAAATGCAGGTGCAACCATAAAGTTTCCCATGGGCCCAAAATGGAAGGCAGGAAGAGGGTGCCCACACGAAAAGCAACGGAAGCAGGAAAAGTTTAAGCCTACAAGGCACTCTTGGTTTAATCCCCTAATCATTCTTAAGTTTTTCGCCAAGCCAAAAT
This sequence comes from Pogona vitticeps, assembly GCF_051106095.1. Taxonomy (NCBI): domain Eukaryota; kingdom Metazoa; phylum Chordata; class Lepidosauria; order Squamata; family Agamidae; genus Pogona; species Pogona vitticeps. The sequence continues at coordinate 194,517,549 of NC_135784.1, read as the reverse complement.
AAAATTGCCAGCTGAAGTTTTAGTGAGATTTAAGCTTAAATGCCACACAGTCTTTCTTCAAAGAGTTACCTGTGTTAATTTGCTTCAGTCTGAGTAACAGAAACCAAACAGAAATCAAAACGCAGGAACTGGGGCATCTTAAAGACTTATACATCACATCCACTGTGGCTTAGAAGCAGATCAGATCACATTATGCCAAGTAGATTGATACGAACTACTCTTAAGTGCACGGTGTATGCTTGCTCTATCTTTGTGAGGCATTTCTTATGGTTCTTGCTGCTGGTTAGTTCCCTGAGGCAATACTAATTGATTTGTTGCTGGTAATTTGTCCCTGTCACTCTTCATTCCTGTGCCTTGATAAGACTCCTGTGTGCTGGAGGTAGTCGGCCTTGGTGTCAAGGTATCACTTTTCCATCCTGTTAAATCCCAGATAATTTTAGGTTTATTTTGGGATGGTTTTTGATGCTGTAGTTCATGGTGGCTTTTTTCTGAAGGATTCATCTATTCGTGTGAGCAGCAGTGTTGAGTCCCTTTTATGCTATGCTTGGCTAGTGCAGTTTCGGTGATTTACAGTGTATTTTTTTTTAAAAAAATCCATGTCCATTATTTGCAGATTCAATGAATATACTTGCTTGGAAAAAAAAAAAGAGAGGTTAGAATCTGCAACAAGGACTTCATTGTGTCTAGAGCTCCCCAATAAGTTTCCCCTGCTTGCTGGGTTTGTAGTAGAACCCATAAGAAATTGTACTGAAAGCTGAAACAAGTCAATATCAAATATTTTCCATGCAGATTTAGAAAGTGGGATTTCTAAATCAGAATGTTGTTTGTATGCCCCCCCCCCCCCGATTCCCAAGTATTCAGCTTGGGGGTATCTCTTGATATTATAATCTGTTGATTTCAGCAGTTGTAGTGGACAGTGTATCAAAGACCAAAGAACATTGTGGAGGTCCCACTCCATCAAAGCCTTCAATAGAGAGAACAGATGGAAAGTGTTACAGAGTAGGCTCAGGAGAGGATTTGGGTTTCAACACAGTATTCAAAGCCCTTCTTTTCCCATGAAGACACTCTCTACCAGAGGAGGAACAGAGTTGTTTTAGGCCTGGAACTAGAATTGTCTGTTTCCTTTCGATTAGAAGTCTCTTAACTAACTGAGTAAAACTAGAGGGAAAACACCGACACATTCAATAGGTCTATCATGAGCTTGTCCATGTCCACATGGCAATGTGACCTCCATGGTTTATCTTTCTCCACCCACTTTGGATTGCTCTGAAAATACTGTTGTGTTAGCTATCAAAGGCTTGATATTAGTTGTCCAGTGTTGGGGGAAAGTCATGAGAGATGAAATAACAAAGTACAGTACATTTCTTACCAATTAATTTACATTTCTAGTGAATATTTAGCAGCTTTTCCAACTGAGAACTCTTGACTATCTTCAAGGGGTAAATTATTTTCTGCTCTACTTGTTAGAATCAGTAAATCTTATATTGACCTTCTCCACATTTCTCATAGAAAAGGAACAGAACATTATTATGTTTCTAGCCATTTAGATAGTAAAGGAGGAAGGAACCCACACATTTTCCAAGGGGAAGCAGTGTTAAGGGGAACAACAGTGGCAGCTACTGACAATTCTGATGCTTGTTACCCTCTGCTATGATATCCAACTGAGTCCATCTGCCAGTGGAAAAATCACTATTGGTAAAACAAGTTTCCTCCTCACTGCTGCTTCCCAGATTCTCTGTGCATCCCAAATTTGCTCCATGATTGTAATCTCTGAGGCAAGTTAGGGAACTTCCAAAGCAGTTAGAGTAGCTGCTTCCTGGAGTAGGCGAGCAGAAATCCACCCGCCTTAATAGATGTCACATGTTTTTATAATCTCCCCCCCACTATGTCTTTCCTATCTAACCATACTGATCATGTTTGGTCTGTAGTTCATTTTGGTCCTTCCTCAGGTGTCTCTGATTCTGAAATACAACTTCATCTCCCCAACTGTTGTCAGGTACAGGGCACAGATGAGGCAACAAGCTTCCCTTAGCAACTAGATGTCCAAACAAGGAGGATGCAAGTGATATTGCAGCTACAGTATATGGAAACAATGGCATAGGAACGGCTCTCTGGGATCACATGATTCTCAGGACTAGGCACCTACGTCTGAATGCCACTTGCTTGCATAGACTCGAGTAGGATGATGTCCTTGCATTCAAGGAGGGCAATGGTTAAACTCACTGGAGGAGTCTAGTGTTCAGATCCCCACTTGGTTATGGGTTATGAAGCTCACTAACCTTGGGCTAGTAGCCACATTCTGTCAGCCTGACTAAATGGAGAGAGTTGATTCTCAGGGGCCTGTGGATCAAGGTAGTTGGTTGTAGTAGACAATCAAGATAGTAGAACTTTGTTTCCCAGAGAGGAATGAACCAAAAGTTATGATTTGGCTTCAGTTAAGCAACAGGAATTCAGCCATTAAATAACATAACACTTATTATATAAACACTGGACCTCATAGCTCTTGTGTTGTTGTCTTGAAATTCTAGACTTTGATACCTGTCCTTCTAATCATTGTTTGCATTTTGATTTTCAGTGAATCTTTTGAACACGAACGTTGCCCAAAACGAGCTAGGCTGGTTACCAGATCCTCCAGAATCTGGGGTAAGTAGAAAGGCTATGGCTTGCAATAAAACTGGAAACAATGTGTATTGAAAGGAATTATGAGATTTTGTGGTGATAGAGCTGGCTGGATAGCTCAGTGAGTTGGAGTACCTGGTTGTGGAGCGAGGCGTCAGGAGTTCAATTCCCTACTTTGTCTCCCAGGAGAACAGCCAGATGCTGCCAGGTGAACACCACTAGAAGAAAGGAATGGTAAATGCCATTGAGTGCTTTATACCCAGGAAGTCCTGACAAGCATCTCCATAAGTCAGAATCAATTTGATGGCAGATAGTTAATAGTAATGGTGACACTTCCGAGGGTGACAGTGGCAACTGGCTGAGTTATCCTGATCTGAGATTGAAGAACAAGGCACATAGAAAAGCCCAAAACAAGAACAACAGGAGGGGTTGGGACCTCCTAATGGTATGGTGTTTTAAACTAGGAGAGATTCAAGGTAGAAGTGAACTCCATAGGGCAGCAGCTGATGGGGAAAGAGTAATTTGAGAGGATGGACAGAGAGAGTGGTGGTGCATCTGATGAGGAGGTGCATAGAAAGCTGAAGTTCACAGAATAAAACAAATCTTCAGCTGCACTGCTCTCATCTAAAAGTAATCTGCAGAGAAATTTGATTTGGCAAGCATAGCTCAGCCAACTTTTCAAGACATCCTGATAGTCCAAATTTCAGTGCACTTTGCCTTTTATGGCCCTTCTGGCACAGTGACTGAGTAGCTCCCGTTGTTTGCCTCCTCCTTTCTAGACGTAAAAAAATCCACTGCCAAGCATCCCATTTCAGTGTCTGTTTCCTCTGCTGGGAACAGTGGAGCAAAAGTTTCTTTGTGATTTTCCAGTTCCAGGTTGATGGTTCTGCCTGCAGATCATTTCTTGAGTTGGTTTTGCTCAAGTCAATTTGCTCACTTACCTATTTAAACTTATTTCTTTGCTTTTGACTTTCTGCACTTATTCCCTGACTGTCTAGCTTTGCATTTTTTGTGTTTGTTTAACTTCTGTTGGTAGGTGAATGAGGCTGGATGGAAGGGCAAGAAATGCGTAGGTTCTTTTACAAGCCATGTCTTAATTGTTTCGAATGTTAATCATCTTAGTGTTGACATCTATAATGGAGCAGTATTTACGTGTCTCACCCTGAAGATGGGGCCTCGCTATTTCTATTAAGAGATTTTCTTCAATTAAATTCTTGATCAGATCACAGACTCCTGTATTTTTATTTATTTTAAAAGATGGCTTTGTATAAGTCTACCCAGCTATACTTTGAACATTCTATGGAATGTGCTGTAAATCTCCATTGCCTCTGGGGATTGTCACATACATTTCAGCTTCCTGTTTGATGTTTCTGCAGTGCAGTGTGCTAACCTTGAATTTTCTGAATTGCTGCCACTTGCCTCCAGTTTGATAATTTTGCAGCATACAGAGGGATCAAAGAGGGCCCATTGTTCTACATCCTCACCCCATCATCCTGTAGTCTTCCATTCCCTAAAGGTTTCTTTTACAGTAGGAGTGGGGAATGTATAGCCTTCCAGATGCTGGACAGCAGCTCCCATCAGCTTTCGCCAGCCTGGTCTACAGTGAGGGATGATGGGTGAACAATCCAGCAACATCCGGAAGGCTGCACATTCTTCATCTGTTTTGCAGAGTCCATTCTGAGAGTACTTTGCAGATTTATGGCAACATAACTAACACTTGTTTATTTACAGCCGTAATAGACAAACTAAATAGCAAGAGAGTAGGAAGGCACAGGCAGATACAGGGAAGGCACATGTTGCTCATGTCAGTTCTGCCAAAGCAGCAGTATTCCTTTGCAGCTGTCTAAGACTGCTTCATGTACCCACTGTCTGGCTAGAGGCAAGCTACTTTTTTCTCTCTACCCAGTCAGCAATGACCTTTCTATCAATCTCGACATACAAGGAGTAGGTAAACCAGATCAAGGGACGTGGTGGCGCTGTGGGCTAAACCGCAGAAGCCTGTGCTGCAGGGTCAGAAGACCAAGCAGTCGTAAGATCGAATCCACGCAACGGAGTGAGCACCCGTCACTTGTCCCACCTCCCGCCAACCTAGTGGTTTGAAAGCATGCAAATGCGAGTAGATAAATAGGGACCACCTCGGTGGGAAGGTAAACAGCGTTCCGTGTCTAAATCACACTGGCCATGTGACCACGGAAGATTGTCTTCGGACAAAACGCTGGCTCTATGGCTTGGAAACGGGGATGAGCACCGCCCCCTAGAGTCGAACACGACTGGACAAAAATTGTCAAGGGGAACCTTTACCTTTACCTAAACCAGATCAACGTCATGAAGGGGAGGGGCTTTAATCTTTTGCTTGTGCCATGGCTCCGAATCGTCCTGTTTTTTTCATGTGGGCTGCTTTCCATGAGAGAACACTCATTTGAACTTTCTGTCTCAGGGTAAACAGCAAGCACGATTCCCCTTGATTTGGATAAGTACCATGGTAGGGGAAAAAATCTAAAATCTTCTTCCCCAGGAATTCAGCCCATTTCACCTATTGCTGTTGAGGTTGTTGTTTAAATGTGTCTCTATTCACTCCACAAAAAGCAGTCTCAAAGCCTTATAACCTTGCACACACTCAAGTATATAAATCAATAGTTAGTATAACAAGGAAAAGAAAACCAATACCAACCAAACAAGGAGTTGATCACGTAAGGCTTAGAACAGACCTGGGCAAAGTGCGGCCCGCCGGTCGTCGCTCCAGTCTGGTGTTGAAAGCACTTTTCAAGCCCAAGACAGACTGGATTTCTCTCACTGAACAAGTTGAACATCAAAACCATTTATAGCTTTTTGTCTAAAGTTGATCAGTTGCTTATCTTTAACATACCGCAAAAAAAAAAAAAAAACCCTCTTTAGTATTTGTGAAGATTAGCAAGTTTAAAATAAAAACAATCATAACATCACTGTTTTATTTAATTTTTAAGTAAAGTTGGTTCGGCCCCCAAACACCGTTCAGATTTTTTACGTTCCCCCCCCCCCATAGAAATTAATTGCCCACCCCTGGCTTAGAATGTGATTTATATTGAGTCTAGTTTGGTCCTGAGTGTCTTGCATAACAGGTTGAATATGGCTTTATATTCCAGACGTCAGCAGCAAGAGCTCTATCATCAGTGTCCGTTCATTAAGCAACTTTAGCTACGCAAAAGCTAAGAGAGATAATGCTTTCCTCACTTTCTGTAACAGAATAAGAGAGAGTAACCATTTTTGCAAGTGTTCCACAAGCAGCGTCCACAGGATGAAATATTGTGGCGAGCAGAGGTTGCGTTTTGATCAGATTTATTGAGATGGGGGGAGGGGGGAGACTGCAGTGAGTGTACTCTCGGTGTACCGATGGAATGAAAACTGATTTTTTTATTATTTTAATCAGTTCATTTATTTAGTCCATTGGCCATGTGACAGTTGCAAAAAGGATACAAAGAAAAAAATAGCTGCATGATTACAGCTAATTATAAAATAGCACTACAAGTTGTAATAACAGCAGGAATCAACTTTATACAGCTAACAGTTTACTGGTATATGAAACTACATACAACACCTCTACATTTAGTGTGATGGTTATACAGTATTGTTTAGCGCAGGAGTAGGTGCATGTTGGCTGTGTATTATTTAATGCGTTCCTCCCCTATCTTTGGATGGAATTTTGTTGTTACACAATCATCATACTGTATGTCATGTGATATCATAAAAATTACAACTATCAATTAAGAACAATGCCAGCATGAGAATACCAAATAATGGAAGCAGCATTTCCAAAGGCTTGGTAGAACAGAGTATTTACTGATTTCTGACAGTGAGGAAGAACCTAGCAGGATAGATTTCAAAGCTTTGTACCTAGGGTGCCATCGCAGAAAAGGCCTTACTTCATGTGGATGGCAGTCTTAATTTTAGCCACAGAAAGTACCTGGAGCCAAGCCTTAAGAGCTGCTTTGGGTTCCTGGTGAGCTTCATGTCGGGAGAGGTATTCTTTAAGGCAGTAGTTCTCAAGCCATGCATCTAGCAGTTTTGGATGTCAGCTCCCAGAAGCCCCAGTTAGCTTGACAAATGGTCAGGAATTCTGGGAGCTGAAATTCCAAATAGTTTAAGAGCCAATGGCTGGGGACATACTATGCAAGCCCTATACAATTTCAGCAGTCAGTATCAGTGTTTTGAATTGAGTGTAGCAACCAATTGAGTGCACCAGTGCAGCTCTGGTGCAACATGGCTAGTGCAACACATACAATTTAGTGATTGTGGAGCATTTGGCTCGGCAGCATTTTGTACTGTCTTCAATTATGTGTAGAACATGTGGAAGTGATCAAGGGTTCTTTATGACAGTTGTGAGACCTTCCCTATGAATGTATATCTCATAACCCTGTAGTTAAAATCAACACTGAAACATTCTTTTGCATTAAGGTGGGTCTGACAGTATGTGTGGTTCCTGCTGGCTTATGGTCACTATCTGGAGTCTTGTAATTACTGGATATTGTAGCCAGGCAACCATCTCAACAAATATTGAGCAATGTTCTTCTTTGCCCCATTCGTTTAGTCGGCTTTCAAGCTGCAAGCATGCCTCAATCGCTGGTTTTGTCAATTATTTCTTTGCAGACAAAGACAAAGTGTCCATGGCCTGACATCAGCCTTTGATACTCATGGGCCAGTGAGACTGTTTATTCTTCTGCCGACCTTGGAAAGAGTAAAGAGTAAAGGCTGCTGGGGCTCTTGGGTAATTTGGAGCTGCCCTTTCAGAAAGCAGCAGAGGGGCAACAACCACACGATGTCCACCTGGAAGGGAACAAGCTTATACGTTTCTTGCAATGCCTAGTCCTCCTCCCTGTAATTATGTGGAAGATTGGAAGGAAAGATCAGAAGGCAACATTGGCTCAGAAGCTTCCTACTGACATTTTCTTCTTCAGGGTGCCACCCTAATTAATGTTTCCCTCACAGCCTCTTGACATACTAAGATTTTTAAGAAGACAGCATGGTTTGCCCGTATGCGTGATATGGATCTGTTAGGATTCAGAGCACCCGTTGGAAGTCTCAGTCAGCTGCTATGCTTCTCATGGCTTTCCCAACAGGAAGCCATATCTCCTGGTGAGCAGAACTTGAGGAAGGAAATGTTTGACTTGGGTGGATGAGACATCTTTAAAGCAGAGGCATACAAAGTGCAGCAAAGTCCAGATTTAGCCAACAGTGAGTAATGCTGGGAGATGAACAATCCAGCAACATTTGGAGGGCCATGCTTTGCCCATCCTTGCATTAAAAGCTGGTCCCTCATTTCCAGCCATTCCCAGTTGCCATTTGGAGGACCCTCTAACCCTTTCCTGCCTGCCCCTGTGACACACAAGAAGTTGCCTCCTGCTTTTAGATTTCAGTTCTGAAATCTCAGGGAATAGAATGTTCATGACCTGGAAATCCTAAGCATCAGATAAATGACCAGTTTTTAGATAATATTGGAGTGTTAAAATCTGACTCTCGGGTGGCTATTAAGCCTGCTTGTAACAAGGTTTGCAAAACCTTTTGTAACCCTAAATGAGTGTTCTACTTCAGAGGATATTGTTTAATCAGGTTTGAACGGGTGCAGCAAAAGAAATGGGCAAAAGAGAAAAGGATGCTGGTCATTGCACTTAGAGGGGAAGACAAAGAATATAGACAGGTGATCAACAAATACCAAACAATAGCAAGGGGCAGCTACGTAGTTTACTGGGTATGTTTGCACGGAACAGTAAGCCAAGATGCTAGCAGATCCTGGCTTATTGTTGATGAAATGTGTGTTGATATATGCAGCCATTTTGCTTATGTCTGTCTCCTCCAATTAGTACAAATGATTAAGTGATCCCCAAAATGATTGTCCAGCATGTTGTCAGAATCTAAGATATTGCTCCCTTTATAAATAAGGATCTTGAACTAAGGTTTGTTCTTGGTGTGGAAACCCTGGCTTGATGGAGCAAAAGCTAGGACCCTGACTTCTGGCAATAAAGCCATTTCTGCTTAGTTGTGTGTTCTAGCAGGATCAGATATGTGCAAGCACTATCTGTATGCACCCAGGTCATAGTAAGCCAGGGTGTTCTAGGATAAGGTCCACATAATTAAGTAGGACACTGTTTCCTTGAGGGCAATCATGTTCATCTGAGTTTTTCAGTATAATTGGACTCTAGTTCTGCACATATGAATCTCCAGTGCTGTGTCTTAAGAGTATACAGTACTAGAACCAAAGGAGAGAGAAACTACTAGCTGTCTTATGAACATGAATAGAAAAAGAGGGCTTCTCTACCTTTAAGAGTAGTGTGGAAGAGGGACCTATGGATATTGCCTCTTCTCCACAACTATAAAGGTACCAGAGCTTTGCCCTATATTTCATATGGCCACCTTACTGATGAGGATATTTGTGATCCAGTGAATGAAACCCAGGATAGTTGATTCTGACCACCACCAGCACTCCGTCTTAGGTACTATTAACACTGCACATTACCTGGACTTTTAAACTGGATACAGTGCACTGCTGGCTGAACCTAGTGCCTTTGGCACCCAAAAAAGTTCTCTTTGATTAATCTGTGGGGCTTCTCCTGTCTAGTGTGCATAAGATTGTTCGGTTTTTACAGTGGTGGTATGAATGTATGTTAGCTGTAACATTTGAAACACATGGCGGAACAACAAAAGTACTACTACTACTATTACTATTACTATTACTACTACTACTACAATGACAACTACTACAACAACTACATGGGGGAAAAATACAATTAAAGCCATAAGCACATGGGCAGTTCCAGTAATTAGATACCAAGCTGGAATAATAGATTGGACTCAAAACAAATTAGAATAATTGGATATGAAAACATAGAAGCTCATGAATATGCACTATATTCAAAAAGTGATGTGGACAGATTATTTTTACCATGAAAATTTGAGGCCATGCATTACTGCAAATACAGCAGGTAATAGAGAAGGAAAAACAAAGTCTAAATGATTATATCAGTAAAAGCAGAGAAAAATTACTTAAGGCTGAGAAAATGGAGAATATTTTGAAAAAAACATAAACAAAAGCTCAATATAAGAAACAATAATTTGAAAATAAATCAAACAGCTGGAAAAATAAACCACTACATGGACAACACCGGAAAAATATTGATGGAAAGCATGATCACAATTCAGCGTGGGCATGGCTAAAACTGGGGACCCTTAAGAAAGAAACCAAAGGTTTGATTTTTGCTATACAAGAACAAGCACTCCAAACCAACGTGATGAAAGCTAAGATCCAAGGAATTAGTGCTAACAGCAAATGCCAACTCTTCCAAGAAAAAGATGAAACTGTGTCACACCTCATCTGTGAATGTCCAAAGACTACATAAACAGAATACAAAATTAAATATGATAGAGTGGAAAAATTATGCACTAGTCATTATGCAAAAATTATAACTTGATATCCTCCAAATACCCCTGGGAATATCAGATAGAGAAGGTGTCTGGGGATTTCCAGATCCAAACTGATAGACATCTTGAACATAACACACCAGACATAGTAGTAATAGAGCAAAAAAAAATAAATGCTGGATTGTTGACATTGCAATTCCAAAGGATGCTAGAGTTGAAAATAAAGAATTGGAAAAACTAACAAAATACAGAGACCTGGCAATCGAAACATCTTGCTTGTGGATGAAGCACACTTCAGTACTCCCCGTAGTTATTGGGGCTTTGGGAACAACATCAAGAAACTTCACACAGTACTATAATCAGTTGCAGATCTCAGAAATCACACCATCAAAGCTACAAAAATGGCAATATTAAGAACAGCATACATACTGTGCCAATATTTAACAAATACAGTACTTAGTTTTTTTGGTTAAAACTTGTATCTGTTATATATAACAGATATATTGTTGATTGTGCCTGATGTTTTTGAATCATCATCATCTTAAGGCTACTGTATAGTCTAACTTTATCATGTATCTCTAAATTCTTTTGTTTTATAAGGAAGATTATTAACCCAGATAAGCCTCTGCTTGCATTCTGATTTATTCCAGGATTATCACCTCACTGGAAACTTGACCATTGTGAAAAGTGTAGGAGAAGGATTTTATGTTAGTTTTCAAAGAGGTTAGATAATTATTATCTCTGGGGAACTGAAAAAGTCTCCCAGGTTTTCCGAACAGTTGCCCAACAGTTACAAAATCAACACTTTTGAAGTATTAATAGGTTAAGAAAAAAAAATTAAACATGGAAAAAGGGGGTGACAAGATAAGCCTGCAGAAGAGAGAAGGGGGTGGGCGGAGAGACTGGCTCTGGAGGCAGATACCACTGTCCTTTGAGGAATAAAGGTAGGAGGAGACAGAATTCAAAGGCCTGCCAAATTCCAGCTTTCAAAATCCGGGTTGCCAAGGTTGCCCTTTTAAGGTGGCCTAAAGCTAATTTAAAACACAATGAAAGATTTTAACTTTAAAAAAGCTCTGCCCTTAACATCTTTTTCACTTAGGATTAAAAAAAGGAGTTGGAATCTTTCAGAGGAGGTGCCTCTGCTAGAAGATAAGGAAGTAAAAGAGTACGTGGTGCATCTTTTCCACTACTTCCTTGATTTCCTTTTTGATTTTAGAGATTGTGTTCCTTTTTTATTGCATCACCTGTTTACTGGCATTCCAATCTAAACATCTATGGGCACACAGATGTGCTCTCTGTCTTGGTTTGACCTCGTAATTTCAGTGGCGAGATACATGTGTGCGTTTTGGGTGAGCTTGAGCAATAAAGGGTTTCATTCCACTTAGTGAACTGGGCTTTTGCTGAAAAAGCTAACTTTAGCAGCGGTTATGAAGTGTTTGAGAACCTGCATGGTGTAATGAAAAAGAAAGTAATGGATAGACTAGGACTTAGGACATCTAGGCTCAAATCCCCGCTTGGCCGTGGAAACTCACTGGAGGTGTGTGGCAATGGTAAATTATTCCTTGAACATCTCACATCTTATTATTATGTAAATCAGAAGTGACTTGACGGCACTTAACAATGCAGTGAAGTAATGACCTTCAGGGGATGGCATTTCTTAAGACATATTTGTAGTGTACCTTAAAATGACTGTTTCATGCATCTGGCTTCTTCCCTGAGAACAGAAAAATAAGAAACAGGTATATTTACAAATCGAGGCCAAGAGCTCAAACAATCTCAAAAGGTAAGTTTAGGTTTAGGGCCATGTTATAAAGCACATAAATGAAAACATGATTTAGTAAAATGAAGACAAGAAACAATTAGTGCAGGTGTGAATCAGTCTCAGCCATTGAGTGTGAATAGGGAAATCAGTAGTGTAAATGAACACCTGCAGAGACAAACAATTACTTTATGGAGTAAACTTGAAATTCCTAGGAATTGCTAAGACCATATTCTACCATTTTGATTTTGCTAATTCTGCATTCTTTCATGGTTTATACTTGAGGCCCCCTATTTTGCTGGAGAATATTATAGTTGTTATTGTTATTATTCTTGTTGTTAGTATTAGTATCGGTACTGTTAGTATTATTTGTTTTATTTATAGGCCTCTTTATCCCGATAAGGGGATCCAAGGCAGCTCACAATATTAAAAGAATAGAATTAAAAACATAGTAAGTTACACATTAAAAAACAATTAAACTACACACTAATTAAAATACAGTTGAATAAATAAAAGCAGGTAAACATTAAAAACAATCTTAGCTTTAACATGGCATTCAAGGACTTAATTATTGTTAAAAGCCTGCCTGAAAAGGTGAATCTTCAACTGTCAACAGAAGGATAACAGGGAAGGGGTCATCCTGAGCTCCCAAGGGAGAGCATCCCATAGCCTGGGAGCTGCCACAGAGAAGGCCCTCTCCTGTGTCCCCATCACTTGTGCTTGTGCTGGCAATGGGACCGAGAGGAGGGTCTCCTCTGCTGATCTTAAACCCTGAGAAGGTCATATGGGGAGATACTGTTCTTCAGCCAAGTTGAATAGGGCTTTATAAGTAATGTGTTATTGTCTGTGTGTTTTTATCTTAATCTTATGAGTTGTTCTGTTTTTATCATGTTGTAAAGTGCCCAGAATAGTGCATTGCATTAATGGGGCAGCATGCACATTAACCAACCAACCAACCAACCACCAACCAACACTTTGATTTGGGCCTGGAAATGGGCTGGTAGACAAGGCATTGTTGTAGCAGGGTGTTCTAGGTTCTCTATAACTAGCCCCAGTCAGTAGTTTGGCTGCCGCATTTTGAACCAGCTGAATTTTTCAAATGGTCTTCAAAGGCAGACAGCCTCACATGGAGCGCATTACTGTACAGTAATCCAAGCGGGATGTAACTAAGGCATGCATCACTACAGCCAAATCAGGATGTGATAACCAAATATCCTTGGAGGTCCTCGGGGCCACTAGGATGACCGTTGTGCAAAGTCCTGGTGCTGAGTTCATTCTCCTCTCTCATGAAGCATAGGGCATCGATACTGTTCTAAAGTTGGGGAGGGCTTTGTGCACTTCCAGCATCTACTCCCTCCTAAGTATGGATGGATCACACAGCAAGTGTAAGACTGGCGTATTCAAAGAGATCCATGAAGGGTTGTTGTCCATTGAAAATCAGGCTTCTGATTTTCTCAGATTATTTGAAGGCCATTTAGTTTGGGGCAACTTTATATGCTGAGTTTAAATTCACATAATTGATTTCATGGATGTTATCAGAAGTAGGAAATGGTATGTGGTAGGGTGGAGTTGGGGATCAATACAATTTCCATGTGATCCTCGTGGGTAAGCTTTGCTTAACGCTAAGGATGGCTAGGTTTCTGGATGTGGTCCAAACATTTCAGGCTCTTGGCTTCTTCAGGTTCCTCGGTTAAATCTCAAGGTGGGAGACCAGAAGCAAAGAGGCAAGCTAATGGCGTGAAGGGATCAACACTGGGTGGGGCTCCACCTCTCTCTCATGCGCGACTTCACCCCTGCATGCATGCATGCATGCCCCTGCACCCCAGCAACTGCATTTGGATTGGTACCAAATGCAGTTGCTGTGCGGAGGACGAAGAGAGCTGCTCAGAGGGAGCCGCAGTTGTGCACGCATGCACCCGGCTTAGAGAGAATCTTGGAGGGGATACATTCCCAGGCTTGTTTGCCTACACAGGAAAGTTTTAACAACAACTCCACCATGATCACCACCAGGACCTGCCTTTTTATAACATGTTCTTCTGGTGTTATTATCTTTTTAATTTTTTTCCGGTGAAACTGAAGTAAATATCAGGATAGGTATAATAAGTGTGTTGGAGAGCACATGGGAGTGATAATTAATCTGCACTAGAGATAAGATAGGAGAGAGATGAAATGCCTTTTTAAAAATACCACCAAGTTCCTGTAGGCCCACTCACCCTCTTTCCCTAACAGGTACTGCTTGTTGGTCTGAGGGTCCACTCCCTGAGTCTCAGTGGTGAAACTCAGGATACCTTTCAAAATTTTCTGTACTTACGCATGTGTAGGGGCAAGAAGGGTTACTCGGGTGATCTTGGCTTTGTTGTGGTGTGTGTTTTATGTTGTTGTTGTTTCCACCACTCTTTAGCCGTATAAGCATTGGTTAGATGGATGGATGGATGGATGGATGGATGGATGGATGGATGGATGGATGGATGGATGGATGGATGGATGGATGGATGGATGGATGGATGGATGGATGGATTTGCATATACTGTACCTTGAAGCTATGTAGGATTTTTGATCCTGCTATTTCTGTGTGATTCTGTGCAGGCAAAGTATGGCTAGCTAGAGAATTTAAAGGGATTTAAACCTTTGTCTTTTTGCCATACCATTCAGGGAGGTAGAGGAGATGAAGTATAATGAGAATACGAATGGCTTAACCAGATAGTCCCAACTAGAGTTGATTCATTGACTCATTGGGACATACCTAAGTGTTGACATACCAGAGGCAGTAACTGGGCTGGCTGAGAGGATTCTGGGGTGCTATTATATTAAACAAATTTTCAAATTTTAGTTTCACAAGTATGGAGTGTACTGCATTGATGGAGGAAACAGCTCAATCTTTATGTCATAAAAGCTATAGAAAACTGAGAAAGATGCTGAAAAGTATTGTCATAGCTGTAGATTTTGTCCATTGATTGGTGTTTTTCTTCTTTTTCCTAAAAGGCCTGAACTGAAATCAGTGAGACCATAAAAATAAATCCCCTTATGTTAAAACGTGTGTTGCAACCTCCTCATGATGAATACAGGATATTCTCTGCATGCATGCATATTTGAATGTGTATTTGGGTATGTGGTGGATTTTGATGAGATGTAAGTTAACATATCATTAATATAAAACCATGAAAATAGGTTTCAAAAAAAATTCTTAAACATAGTTCTTATTTTGATATATGTGAATTTTGACAGCATAATTGAAATTTGAAGCAAATTTTTTGAATTCAGAAAAGTAATAGGGCCTGCGGTGTGAAGCTGGTGTGTTATTATTCCCAGTGCTGGATCACTGTGAAGATAATTAAACTGGCAGTTGGCCTTATTGATATTATTTAATGTAATATCTAGGTGCCATCTAATAATATGGACACTGGGAAGAAATGTCAGGCAGGTGTTGCTTTCAAACAGCAATGTCTATTCCACAATCATTGCTCAACTGCAGCACTCAGACAGAACAGCGCCCTGTAGCATTAAGGATTTAGGAAAGAGTTTGACAGCCATGGAGCCTGTGTTTGTTTGGACACAGAATGGCTCTCCTGACCAGATCAACAGGCAGTCTTCATTATGTCAGCTGTACGTTGCACACTTAAAAGGGGTTTCTTCTTCATGGTCTCTGTGAATCCACACAATTGGGTTGTTCTGCGGCTGCCCATCCTAGGTCCCCTCAGTTCCTTTTTTCCACCGTGTTGAACAGACCTATTCAGAGAAATAGAGCATTATAGTGAATCATATTTCCCTTTTCAATCATCTTTATTTCTACAATCGTTTTCTTTATTCAATGTTCCCCTTGTGAGTTCTTTCCAGTTTTTCTCTACCCGTGTTTTGTCTTTCCCCCCTTCCCCTCCCGACCATTTTCCCATTCTTATCCTTCCCGCTCTTTATGCCCCCCCCCACCTTTCAAGCGGTGCACTATCTGTGCAAACAAGATCCCACTAACTGACGGGCATGACCGCTGCCTCTTTTGCCTTGGGGAACAGTATCCTACCCATTTCTGTTCTGTGTGTAAGAGGCTAACTAAAGCAGCTCTTCAACTTCACCTCCAAAGATTGAGGTCTTGCTTCTGGTAGAAATCTCTCAACCTTTCTGTGACCTCCATGGAATCTGTACGATCTCCAGACCCTCAAACAGAGCGGCAAAATCATCTATGCCTGCTTCCAGCTCTGTGACTCCTTCTCCCCATCCTAAGGAGAAGCCGAAGTCCACCTCGAAATCGAAGTCGGCATCGACATCCAAGACCTTGACTCGATCTCTAGATTCTTCAAAAAAGAAGAAAGACAAAACGACATAAAAAAGACCTCAAAATCAACTCAGCTCGATCCACCACAACCGACTCTTCCCATTCGGGATGCATCGTCCAGACAATCTCCAGGCTCTACATCTGACAGAGATGACCCATCTTTACCTCCGGCACAAGCTCCAGTCTCTACTGGTAGCCTGTCGCCGAGTGTTGGCCTTTCTCTGGCTGATGTGCATTCCAGCCAGGCCTCAGCCCGTTCAAGCCCTTCATCATCAGGACAGGCAATCCCAATTGAGCTCTCTGGTTCCGACTCACCTCATCACTCTCCATAAAAACATTGAGAGAAACGAAAGCTACTATTACCCACAATCATCACGACACCAATTTTGAGATGACACGAGAGAGAGATATTACCAATACGACCTTTATATCATCGAGGGCCCTCAAGATCACCTATATTATGAAGAACCCAAACGGGTTTGATATACCTTACCACATCCTCAATATTCACCATCATTCTCTCAATCTCCTCCTCAACATTGACACTGATCTCAGCACTCCATACCTATTTATTCAGCTCTCCCAGCTAAATCAGATTTAAAACGTCCTATGCCGATTGTACAACATTCACAATTTAAATGTTCTAAACATTCCTCCAAATACCTTCCCCAAACATCATCGCAGGTCACTACTACTTATAATCCCAATTGAGCTCTCTGGTTCTGAATCACCTCATCATTCTCCAAAAAAAAACATTGAGAGGAATGAAAGCACCTATCACTCCCCTGGACTGCAAGGAGAACAAACCTATCCATTCTAAAGGAAATCAACCCTGAGTGCTCACTGGAAGGACAGATTCTGAAGCTGAGGCTCCCATACTTTGGCCATCTCATGAGAAGAGAAGACTCCTTGGAAAAGACCCTGATGTTAGGAAAGCGTGAAGGAAAGAGGAGAAGGGGAGGACAGAGGACGAGATGGTTGGACAGTGTCATTGAAGCGACCAACATGAATTTGACACAACTACGGGAGGCAGTGAAAGACAGGAGGGCCTGTCGTGCTGTGGTCCATGGGGTCACCAAGAGTCGGACATATCTAAATGACTAAACAACTACTACTAGTTATAAAGGCCCTCCTCCTCCACTTACTGATACAGAGTGACATTCTGCACGTCTTCCTCCTACTGCACAGCCTTCTTCCACACAAGCATCAACATTGAGACCTCAAGACCCTCAGACACACTGAAAACTATTGCAAGACACACAGGCCCGATACCAATTTTCTCACTAAACATCCCACACCAGACTCAATAATAATAGAATCCAACCAGTCAAGAGCCTGGAACATATCTTCTATTGCTCCAACAAACACAGAAAGGAGAAAATTGACCTCAATGGTCTCTACAACTTGTCCTTAATACACTCCTGTGTCCACCCTTTGAACCTATGGCTATGGTGCAATCTTAAATTACTATCATTGAAAACGTCCTTTCTTGTAGCAGTAACATCCGCCAAATGGGCTAGCGAACTTGCGGCCCTTCGTTCGGATCCGCCTTTCCTCCAGTTCCATCCAGATAGTCATGCTGTACTTCGATGTTTCCTTCTTACCTAAAGTTGTATCTGAATTTCACCTTAATCAACCAATTATCCTACCAACACTCTTTCCATCACCGTCAACACCTCTCAAGCGCATGCTCCATTCACTTGATGTAAGACGCTCTCTTGCCTTCTACATTGATAGGACTAAGCTTTTCAGGAAATCACACAGACTTTTCCTATGTTTCATGGTCCTCACAAGGGAGCACCAGCTTCCCCACAATCTATTTCTAGATGGATTGCCCAAACTAAATCACTGGCATATGAGTTATCAGGAATATCACCTCCTGAACACTTAATGGCACACTCCAGCAGAATGCTGTCAACATCAGCGTGGGATTGAACTCCCTCACATCGGCCGTGCGGCCACATGGTCTACTCCATCAACCTTCATCAGACATTACCGTCTAGATGTCTGAGCACGGAGTGATGCTGGTTTTGGCAGGGCGGTCTTGGCATCCTTTCTACCATGACGTCCCGCCATCCGGTAAGTGAGCTTGCAAGTCTCACCCAATTATGTGCATTCACAGAGACCATGAAGAAGAAAGAGAGGTTACCTACCTGTAACCATGGTTCTTCTAGTGGTCCTCTGTGAATCCACACATCCCACCCATCCTCCCCTCGGTCCGTCACGTTTTATCTTAAATGGCTCTTTTACCCAGTGGACACTTTCCAGGAACTGAGGGGACCTAGGATGAGCAGAACATGTACTCCATGGGGGAACGTCCCACTAATCATGTGTCTTTAAGCTCTAGAAACTCCCGAGACATTCAGCACAGGCGCAGAACAACCCAATTCTGTGGATTCACAAAGCAGTGGTCCCCAACCTTGGGCCTCCAGATGTTCTTGGACTACAACTCCCAGAAGCCTTCACCACCACCTCTGCTAGCCAGGATTTCTGGGAGTTGAAGTCCAAAAACATCTGGAGGCCCAAGGTTGGGGACCACTGTCACAGAGGACCACTAGAAGAACCAAGGTTGCAGGTAGGTAACCTCTCTTTCAGTCATGAGTCTTAAAGGATCTGAGAGACTCTGATATTTAGCTCATGTGAAATAGGAGGTGGAAGAGAAGCATTTCTAAAGCAAATGGGCATTCTAATCAGTGCAGATTTTTATATTCATGTTAAAAAATGTGAAGCAGCATCTACCCTGAGAAAAATGTTGTTACTTTCATAGTTCAGAGCCTGATAGTACAATGGTGTCTCGCAAGATGATTTTAATTCGTTCCGTGAAAACTGTCATCTTGTGAAAAAAATCATCTTGCGAGGTTCCCTATGGGAAGCTCGCAAGACAAATGAAATTTATTCATCTTGCGAAGCGTGGGGCTTGGGGAAAAAAGTCTTACGAAGCATGGTCATAGAAAAAAAGTATTGAGAAACGCCACAGGGATTGTGAAAACCAATAGTCTTGCGTGTTTTTCGCCTTGCAAGGCACCACTGTAATCTGTCAGATATTTTATGGGTTTAAATGGGAATGTGTTGTTGGGTCTTTCCCGAGATTGTAATGTTCTGTCTTCCTCTGAAGCTCTGGATGAATTTCTAGTAAAAAAAGGCAGCAGCCTCATTTTGTTTTCGCAATCAGTGGCATTTAAGCAGAGGATCTGTCTAAGCATGTCTAAGCTGAGGAATTGGATGAGCTGCCTCAGACGTTCTCCTTCCCATGTTCCAGACAGACGTGGCACTTCATCTGACACACGTATGAATATGGATCTCTAAACACATCTGTGATGAGTGTGAGGATGCCTCTTCGCCATATTTCCAGGATATACCAACAGCCCTATTAGTATAATAAAGTGGTCTGTGTCTTTTATCCTTCTGTGTATATTAGCTAGCTGTCAGTCAAATGCCTGTCCTTCAAGCCTATTTTTCTTTCTTAATTACTGTGATAATTGACATGATCCAATTCAGGGATTCATTAGAACCCCGCACAATTATATATATTGGCAGGGCGGTCTTGGCAAATACATATATATTTCCATAACAGGAATCTGCATTTATTTCGGGGGTCCCATACAGACAGGATTCTTTGGCCTTTCTCAACCTAAAATTCAGCCATTTATTTTGCAACCAGCACGGTGGTCTGAATCTCTGTATGGATAACAACATTTTGTGGTTTAGTCAGTAGGTGTCACCGAGCCTAATTGAATCTGGACTTAGTGTCTCCTGTTTCTGTCTGTTCTTGTCTAGTTTCCTGTCAGACTGGTCTGTCCTCTGTCTTCCATGGCAATCTTCAGGGTAGTTATGAAATTTCTGATATACAGAAGCATTACACAAATTCTGGAAGCCATATGTGTCACTGTGGAATACAGTTGTTGCAAAGGAAGGACAGTATTACTAAATTCTACAAAGATTTAGAGCACAAGAAGTTACATTGCTGAATAGTTAGGGCAACTTCATCTCATGGAAGAAGTACCTCTTTCTGGTGCCTGGTTTTCTAGGTATTACATTTTTCTTTCTTTCTAATTCTTCTCTGGAAAAGGAAGCTAAAAGATGGGCCATCAGTTCAGTCACTGAGACACTCCAAATTGGAAAGCCTCACAGATAGCAAGTGAGTCCCTCTTCACATCCTCTTGTTGCCTTTCATTTGTAGGAGGACAGTGCAGAATGGACATGAGGATGGACCAAGAATGCTCCCCTCTATTTCTAAGTATACTACACACTTTCTGTTACTAGTTTAAAAGTGAGTTAGTTTAACATCTGTCCCCGAAGAGTCCAACCATATAGAACAGTGGTTCCTAACCTTGAGTCCCCAGACATTCTTGGACTAAAACTCCCAGAAGCCTTCATCGCTATCTGTGCTGACGAGGATTTCTGGGAGTTGTAGTCTGAGAATATCTGGGGACCCAAAGTTAGGAACCACTGATATAGAAGAATATGCTTTGCTGAAGAAGTCTCAACATAACTTCTGCAAAGGAAGGTCCTGCTTTATTATTCCATGATAGCCAACCTAGTGCCCTCCAGATGTTTTGCGTTGCAACTGGCATAAGCCCCAGTCAGCATTAATAGTGCTCAGGGATTGGGGGAATCTTAGTACAAAATAGATGGAAGATACCACAACGCCTGCCCACACAATCTAACCTTCAGAAATTATAAAAGCTTTGTGAACAGGGTCAGATGGGATAGACATTGTTCACTTAGGCTTTCAAAAATAATTTGATGAAATCCCCCATTTAACTGAGCAGTCATGGGATAAGAGAATGGATCTTGTACTTATAGATCAACAGATAAGTACTGGGAAGAAGAAGTAAATGGACAATTCACAATGGATGGATATAAGAGCTGGGTATTTGAAGGATCTGCTCTGGGAGTAGTGCTTGTTGTTTAGTCGTTAAGTCATGTCCGACTCTTCGTGAGCCCATGGACCAGAGCACGCCAGGCCCTCCTGTCTTCCACTGCCTCCCGGAGTTTGGTCAAATTCATGCTGGTCGCTTCGATGACACTGTCCAACCATCTCATCCTCTGTCATCCCCTTCTCCTCTTGCCTTCACACTTTCCCAACATCAGTGCTTGTTAATTGATGCTTATTAACTTGTTCATAAATTATTTGTAGTTAGAGCTGAGCTGTCATGTTCACTGATAACATTCTGGTTACTCCCTGTGGTAAAAGCGAAAGAGACTGGCCAAGAGTTCCAGAATCATTTCTCCCAACTGGGTGAATGGGTAATAAACAGCAGATGCAGCTTGATTAAATAAATTGTAAACTGGTGCATATTCTCTTCACATATGCGAGAAGTCAGGAGAAATCAAAGGATGATTGCCTTTACGTAGTGCACAGCTTTATTCAGTTCAGTTCTGCAAGGTCACCTGATAGTAGCTAGCAAAACAGACAATTTTACATTTCATGGAAGAGAAAGCTGCCAGTAGCTATCTTTCCACCAGTTTCCAAAGAAGTAGCCGCATTAGTCTGTCTTGGCATGTTGACAAACTAATGGGGAAAAGGAAAAGAATCAAGGCAAAGGCAACATATTGTGTCACTTTTAACGGTAACACATTTGTTTCAGTGAGAGCTTTTGTGGATCAAAATCCATTTATTCAGACACAAGGAGCGCAAGAGAGTTTGCCTCTGAATACAGAATGAAAAGACAGGAAGCTGTGAGAAACTGATCAATGCCTGATGCCACATAAAATTCTGTGAATGAGGCAGGGCAATTAACAAGGGTGTGGAAATCTCTCTGTTTCCTTTTCTTTATGTTTCTCTGAATCCCACCTGCAAATTTCTTTCTTTCTTTCTTTCTTTCTTTCTTTCTTTCTTTCTTTCTTTCTTTCTTTCTTTCTTTCTTTCTTTTTTTCTTTCCACGGTTGCAAAGACTGGGCCTTTTTTAATTGGGAACTTTGTACTCAATATTTTTCTTCCTAGTGTATATATTTATTTATAAATTGGGTCTAATTTAATATTTTTTTCCTCCATTGACCAAAGTGGGACTGTGTATATTTTCTTCAGTATTTGGGTATTTGCATTTTTTAAAAAAAGTGCATTGTTTCAAATGCTTCTTTATTTCTTTGAAACACCTTGTAAGACCTGCAAGGTGATGTGTATTTCTTCTTGCGACATGGCTTGAGAGAGGCAGCGGGGTGGGGTTGGGGGAAATGGTACATTGGCCGAGATTGTTGAAGTTAATGAAATTATTCCACCAAGTGCACTACAAAATATATGTCCGAAGTTACCTTGCCTTCTGACAACTAACCTTCCTATCTCTGGTGGATCTGAAAATCTTCATCTTAAACAAATTTTAACTTTCTAATTTACTTATGCTCCCTGTTAATTTACTCTGTGTTTCCAGTAGCTGCTCGATAAAAATACGTTTACACAAACAAATTTACTGAGGATTTCTTAAGGAACTGCCATGGGAAGCATCTATAGACCGCCCCTGCCCCCACTGTTAAACACAGTGGAATTGGTAGTTAGAGATCAGTGACAGGCCACTCAAGTCAATTTTGGTGGAAATGAGACAGAAGTCACAGTCAACAAGCTTGTGTGATGCATCTGTTTGTGAACTGGCAGCAGGTGAGGGTCCGAATGCCTCCACATATTTGTGTTTATGTCCTTTGTATGAAAATCCGTAAGACTAGGCTCAAATGTTCTCCTTGACCTTCTGGTTTTGTGTGAGCACACGGTTGTATTTTCGAAATGTGTGGGGAACACTCACTTTCTTGCTTTGCAGTCTGAAATAAAACGGTCAACAGTAATAAATGTGTCGTGTCATTCATTAGGTAGCTTGGCTCTGTGTTAGGATTTATAGGAGGCAGCACTCTAGAAGAGCATCGGGGGGGGGCAGGTACTCGGCAATCTCACAAGGGATTATATAAAATGATCCAGTTTAGCCACCTTTGTACAGGAAAAAAAGTGACACTAAAATCCAACCAGCTTTTGTGACTCACCTAATTGCATTGCCAACTAACCCTGCCTGTTTTGCATGTAGGTTCAGTCACTACCTCCTTTGTGCCTCTTAGTCACCTTATCCTCCTGCTACTTGATTTGAATACCCTTAAGAGCAATTGAACATCTCCGCAAAACTTTACCAAGCCTTATGCCTCACCTTTTTTTTTTCTCTCCTTTTGGAAGCAGGTTGATAGCAGAGCTTCATCTGTTCGTGTGTGTGTTCAGTAGAAATGTTTTGAGCTTAGTCACATTTAGATGCAGATGTTTGCTCCCTTGATTTTACTTTTGCAAAGAAAAAATGGGTTTGAGTGGCCAAAGGCACTGCTTAGTGCTGGAGGCAGGCGCTAAAGGCCTGGTTTGGAACTCCACCATAGAACTGGGAACATAGCCTTCAGCCAAGCTAAGAAAGAAATGACAGTCACGTTAGACTGGACTATGCAGCCACTGGAGTTCATCTCTTCCTCTGCTTTGCTTTGTGATTTTAGGCACTTAATAAACAAGCACAGTAACAATATGAAAGAAGTGGAAGCCATTCTGGGGATCCATCCCAAATAGGTTGTAAGGAAGAATGATGCAAGATATTTTGCTGTCTAAGCTGAAGGACAAGATGGCATCCTCTTCTCCTCTCTACATGCAGAAGCTGACTGGGCTACCAGTTGCATCTTATTTAGATACTGATGACGGGGACAGCATCCTCTGTTTAGTTTGAGGGCAACATACCAGTTAATGGGACCAAAGGCTTGTCTACACGGCTCTTTTGGAGCTGGCTGGTGTGGGCTAAAAAGGGTTGCGCACGCGCGCACGCGCACACACACACCAGTATCAATATCTTACCATATTCCTCCCACTCTTGGCCACAGATGAAGCTCCCTGCACAAATAAATCTGTTCCTTGCCAGTTATTCAAAGTTCATGGACACCAAAGTATTACTTCAGCAAACATAGAAAGGTAATGAAAAGGTAGTGCCTGCCTGCCTGCCTGCCTTTACAGCAGTGCTTGTCTCTCATCAAGTGGAGGAGTGCTTTGATTTGTGAGGTCTGTGACTCCAGGCAGGCGGGGGGGGGTATGCGTGTGTGTGTGGAGTTGTGTAGGGAGCTCTGCTTGTGACTGGGCCCAAGACTGACAGGAGGAAAGCTCACCGCTGCCAAAAACAGGGAGGCAGGTTTGGGCTGGAATATGTCAACGTTTAATTTAGACTTCTCCAAAGATGATTCAGTCACTCAGGCTTCCAACAGAAAGAAATTCATCTTCTTCGTCTTACTTTTTTGCCAAGAATAATATAATCATCATCATCATCATCATCTTTTCAGATCTGTATATTTAGTACCTGGCAATTGAATGAAATGCTTTTCTCCAGCAGGGGAGGGTTCCTTTGCCAGGGATGGGGACTCATGTTGTGGGACTCGCTGTCACGTAGGACTTTTAAGTTGCACCAGAGACTTGTCTCAGACTTGACTCAGGCTTATTTTTCAATAACTCAGGCTCAGCTTGGGACTCAGAACCCACTTTAGTCCTCTCTTTTGCGGGGGGAGAGGGGTGTTGTTGTTGTTTTTAATAGGGACCTGTGGGTTGGGACTCTGGACTCAGTACCAAAGACTCGGACTTGGGGACTTGGACCCAAATGCTTGCCAGCACACCTGTTCTTTGCATCTCAGAAGACATCCTTGCACTTGGTTTATAGATTCACTTATTTCTTTCAAAAGGATACAGGGGGACACTTTCCCCTACTCCTAGTATACTGTGTTTGTTCAGAGTCTGGAAAAATGGCTTGTTTGGTCTCCCTCTCTTACAATCCTCAGCCAGCCTTGTGTATTGGCTAGGCTGCCTGAGAAGTTTGGAGTGTAACAGCCCCAAAGGTAAGCTCTGTGTTGGATGTGTTACCTTTTGGACCATAACCCTCTGAAGTTCTCAGTACTGGGGAAAGAATAAACAATGCTTCAGAGTGTACTGCTTTATGAGGTCAGTGAAGCCCCACAAAAAAAACAAAACCCTAGCTTGCAATTTTATTTTGAGTACTACAAACCCCAGCATATATTAACCAATGTAGCGCATCCCACTCAGTGGTGATGCTGCATGGACAGTAGCAATCTGACAGATTTGCATGTGTAGTTACAGTCAGCTTTGACTGTAACTTTTCATGTAATGTATGGTTTGAATCACTGGAAGGAGTCTGTATGGCTTTGAACCTATGAAGCAACTTCCTCCTGAGTCATCCTTTGGTCCATCTGACCCAGTGTTGTCGGCTGTGAGGTCAGAGGCTTTCAGTGCCCGCAGGCAGGGAAATGCCAGGGCCTGCACCTGAGATCTTAGTTGTTTATTTCATTCCTTTTCCAAGGCTTTCCTCCAAGGAGGTCAGCACCGGTGTACATAATTCTCCCAGCCCATTCTATCCCCTAGCAACTGCCCTGAGTTTTTAGGCTATGGGACAGTGGTTTGTCCAGAATGGTGTATTTGAGTCTGGGTGTCCTATATCCTATATGGACAATGTAATATGGCTTCTCTGGACCTAGCATACTCCAGAGGCTTGGAACTACCGTTTCCATAATGCCTGGAGATTGGCCAAGCTGGCAGTGACTGCTGGGTGTTGAAGTCCTAACATCTGGAAGGCACAAGGTTCGGAAAAGCTGCTGTAACCATTAGATCACTCTGCCTCATATGCATAATATACACTGTAGCAGCCAGCTACAGATCCTCCAGCAAATGGGGTGGCTTCTCCTTTTCTTTTTGGCAGGGTAGGGGGTGGGGTGGGGATCACGCCAGAAACTTCAACTATCAGGAGCCTCAGAAGCAAAAAAAAACCTAGCTCTGCTAAGACAGCAGTAGCTGTATCAACACTACAAGTGGGTGCCAATTGGTCCCCGTGGAAGAGGACACCATCTGCGCAGACAGGCCTGAGAGTGGCTAGTCCAGTTTATTTGCCATCACATTTACTTGCTAGTTTAAATGACTGCAAGCTTTCAGGCCACGTGAATTTTGCTTATTTTAGATAAGAGCCTGGGAAAGCTACTCTTCTGGACTCCAAGGAGGAAGCTGGAAGCTGCCATCGGTAAAGTCATCTCTGTCCTCTTCCTTCTCCTCCTGTGTAGTTTCATTCCTCCTTGCCAACTCCCACAACAGAGCTGGACATTCTCATGACTCAAGATCCACTTTCCTTTGTGTGATCCAGCAGCAGTCTTGTTTTTGAACTGTGGCATATACGGGGTTGAAACTCCTGTACCCTTCTCAATGAGAAGGTTGGCCCAAAACATTTTGCTCCTGAAAGTATCGGATATGATGGTGCACTCTTCCTTTCTGTTTATGAAAAGCTTCCTGGACTGGCAGGTGAACCTTATTTCAACCTTAGCAAAAGGTCCACCACCATGTGTCAGGAGAGCAAGGCAATTCAGGGCATGTAGGACAGGCTGTGTTGCCCATACAGAAGTATGGTTTCCAAGCCTTTTGGGTGCTGGCTTGAAGTTTCAGGGAACTGCTGTACTTCCCGGTGCCTCCAGGGAGGGAGGGAGGGAGAGAGCAAAGAAAGAAGGTTGATTGTTTACGCATGAGGTGGTTTTAAAGCCTGGCATCCATTTCCTCCCATTCCCGTTTGCCTTTGGGGCTCATTGGCCCAGTATGCGTATACCTGTTGCACTGATGGCAATAGGTCACAGGTGTGTGTAGGGTTGGGACTAAGGAGGGAGCTGGTGGATGCATTGTACCATTCCACTGGCTGGGATAAAATACGACATTGACTGTCATCTTTTAATTGCCATTTAACTGGCTCCAGAAGAAGGCAAAATGAGAAATAGGGCCTGCTCTGCTAGCTCCAATGAGATGATGATGATGATGATGATGATGATGATGATGATGATGATGATGATGATGATGATGATGATGATGATGATGATGATAATAATAATAATAATAATAATAATAATAATAATAATAATAATAATAATAATAATAATAATAATAATAATAATAATAATAATAATAATAAT
This sequence comes from Pogona vitticeps, assembly GCF_051106095.1. Classification (NCBI taxonomy): domain Eukaryota; kingdom Metazoa; phylum Chordata; class Lepidosauria; order Squamata; family Agamidae; genus Pogona; species Pogona vitticeps. The sequence goes on along the minus strand of NC_135784.1, from coordinate 194,490,568 downwards.
AATAATAATAATATCCATGTGCTGTCAAATCAATTCTGACTTCAGGGTTTTCCAGGTAGTGAATACTCACCAAGTGGTCTACCAGTCTCTTCTTTCTGGGGGTGTTCTGAGACTGTGTAGCTTACTCAAGGCTACACAGGCTAGTTCTGCTCACAGGAGGCACAGTGGGGAATTGAACTCCCAACCTCTGGCTCTGCTGCCAGCTACCTAAACCACTGAGCTATCCAGCCAGCCTAATGAGATCGGCTGCAGTCATTTCCTCCATTTCCTGGACTGTTCCTATTTCTGATGATCATTACGAAAGTTAATGTATAGCATTAAGAACTGGTACCTGAGTTGTTTGTTTTCCTTTTCCCTCCTCTTCCCTTTTTCCTTTTGCGTCATGTCTTTTGCTTTGTAAGCCTGTAGGCAGGGACGGTTGTTTCTTATTTAACTTACATAAGCAACTTTCAGGGGTGGGGTTGGTTGAAGAGTAAGTCTAAATTGCTTTAAATAATGAGTAAGATACAGGGAAACGGCAACAATTCTGTCCTACTTGTTAGTTCCATTGCGGCATATGTGTGCCTACCTAAACAGCAGTATTAGCTTCATGAATGCAACTGCACTGCCCAGGGACTGTGGAAGGAAGCAGCAGTCAGACTTTGTAACTTCAAAATATCTTGTCATCATTCTGGCCATTCTGTCTGTGGTATGGCTGCTTCTCCTCCCGGAGATGTTTTTTTGTGCCTCTGAGTTTTGAAATCTCCAGGTTGTGCTGCAGATCCCCTTTCACGTCCCACACCATCTTCAGGACTAGGGAGCAACCTGCATAATCAGGCAAAGCAGCTGGCTTACCAGTATCCTGCCCCAGGTTTGCCGTAACATCATCCTCTCTGTTCTGTATAAAGTGTGGGTGCCAAGCTGTACGGAGAGTGTGTAGGTTGCCATTTGTTAACCCTGGGAATGAGTGGTGATCTTTTCCTTTGGAGGGGCAGAATAAGGCAGCAGGATTGACGGATTCCTTTTTTGGTGTGTGAGATGGAGGGCATGTTAAAATCACTGGCAAGGATTGGAAGGAAGAGAAGTTAGAAGATGGTGTCGTTGTGAATTGCAAACGGGAACATTTCCAGAGGTTGGGAAGGGACTTGGGCAGCCAGGGTAGCTTGGGTGTGTGGCAAACTAAAGGGGTATTTTTATTAATTAACCAGCAGGTTAGGGCAGAAAGGGAACTTTTGCCTGCTACTTGGTTGTCTGTCAAGTCACCTTCAACTTGTGGCAACCCTACAAATTAGCAATATCCAAAATATCCTGTCCTTCACAGCCTTGTTCAATTCCTGCAGACTCAACCCTGTGCTTTCCTTTCGAAAGTCTGCTCATCTCATATTTGATCTTTCTCTTTCTCCTGCTGCCTTCCACCTTTCCCAGCATGATTGCCTTTTCCAGATACTCCTTGCCTTCTCTTGATGTGTCCAAAGTAGGACAGTCTCATCTTCAGCATTTTTGCCTCCAGAGATAGTTTGGGCTTGATTTGATCTGGGACCCACTACAGTAGTTTGTCTTTCTGGCAGTCCTAATGAGGGTGCTTTATCAAATCTGTTCAGCAGCTGTGATGATAGCAAAGAAGCAATTTCTCCACCAAAATCATCATCACAATGCCATCCAGGGAGATTCTTCTGAGCTCACCCCTCTTAAGATGTCAACACCACCAGCGGTGTGGCAGTGCCTACCACATGGAGGGCATTTTCAGCAGTGGTGCACCAGGTATAGCTGATCTCACCATATGCAGGTTGTGCCGCAGATCCCCTTTCACATCCCCTACCATCCTTGTCTTTTCCATGCCAGGTACGGTTTTGTTTTCCCAAAAGACTCAGATACAGTTTTAATTTTGTACATAGTTTTATGCTGCTTTTGTGGCCTTCCCGTTTAATGCTCTTTGTGTTTGCAGTCAGACTGTCCCATTCTCTTCCATTGTCCAGATATGTTATTAAAAGCTATTATAGTTGTACCTGAAATAGAAGATATAATGAATATTTAAAATCCTTTTTCTGGAAATATCATTAGCCTAACCTGACAACTTGTAAATCTAGGGAGTCCATCAAACTTATTCTCTTGTTGAGTTAAAATAGCGTATCTGGAAATATTGGGGATTTAATCTGGCCCCATCTACTTGCACAAGATGTTCTCCATCATCAGATTGTAGGCTCAACATTATTAGGCATCCTGAAATCAGTCAGTCTGGTGGGATTGGCCTAGGCTGTGAAGGGCATTAGGCTCTCTCCCCATAAGATGCAACTGAACAAATGAATTCTGATTAAGAGACCGGAAGAAGTATGAGATACTTTCCAGACGATTTGTTTGTTACTTTGCCAACAAACTCCAGCTACACATGACAGCTTACCTAGAACTATTTGAACCATGTTGTGTATCATTTACTTATGCCTTTATATTTCCAAAGAGAAACAACTTTCTCTCCTTAGAAGTCACTTTAGCCTGGAGGTTGGGGTCAAATCACACACTAAGGCACATGTGTGTATCCTTCTTTATAACGTTATTAGTACAGGAATGTACTAATATGGCGTGAAGGTTCATGTATGTGGGCTTCCTTTTTCTTAAATAAATTTCCAGACTCAGTTTTACAAAAAGGATTTGTGTCATTTATTAACTCAACCAACGGGGTTCCAACTTTAACATGTTTCCTTGTTTGAGTCTCTTGTTCGAGCAACAGCTCTCTCAAGGGCAACCACAAATTCTCTTCAAAAGGGTTAACCATATCAACGTTCCAAGGTCCAGCAATCACCTGTTCTGGATCAACATTCTCAAACTCAGGTTCTGTCTGGTTCAAAAGCAGGAGGGTCTCTTCATCCCCCATCCATCCCCACCACAGGGATCCCTCTCCTTGTGAGTCGCCCCAAGGTCCAGAAAACACCCCGTCTTCCGCAGTTCTTCTAGATGCCATGCCCGGCGTGCCTTGTTTTCTCTGGTGATGTCTTCTTTCTCCTCCCTAATCTTTCTTCTCCATTCCCTGGAGAAAGGCTCTGGGGTAAGCCCCTTCTTCTACAGCTCTCTGCTTCAGCCTTGGGCACCCGAACCTGCTCCCATTTTCCTGTCCAAGGGTCCTGCATCCAAACAGTTTCCCAACCACCCAGGATATTGTCCCGGGCTGTATTTATTTCCCCTAACCCCCCCTTCTTCCAGAGCCCGCCCTTTCTCCTCTTTTCCCGCCATTTCGACCCTAGATAGAGTAGCCACACTTAACCCTTTCAACTCTTTCTCTAAGTCTTGGGTATCCACTACTCGCAATATCCCTTTTTCCCTCATGCTCTTCTGCTCCAGCTCTCGGGTGTCTATCCCTTGGTCTTTCTTTTGGGGTGGGGTAGGAGGTGGGGTTGTTTGAGTCCCTTTGGATGTCTTAAGGAGAGACGGCTCCACCAGAAAGACCTCTTGTCTTTGGTCTTTCCCTTCACATATGGTTGTACATAAAAAAATTAAAACATCCCCTGAAAATAAGCCCTAATGCGTTTTTGGAGCAAAAATTAATATAAGACCCTGTCTTATTTGGGGGGAAACACGGTAGCAATAAACTTGTTTGCTTCTAGTGGAAGGTAATTTGGATTAGAAACCACACAGGAAATAAATCTGTTGTGTTATTACTACAATGCCTTTTCCGGATACTATTGCACATTAAAGGAATTCCCCCGCATGAGTGCCTGCCACTAAATAAGAGGCATATAGTGCTTTTCTGACAGAAGAAATAAGTATTACCTTTTCTCCCAACAAATCCATAGATCAAATGAAACCAAAACAGCAACAAAAAAAAACACAACCCATCAATTTACACCATATGGGTCTCTCCTAAAAACCTGCAAAATATAACACGCACAAAGAAGTATGTATACCTGTCTCTATATTTGTATTTCTTTCCTTTAAAGATGTCACCATTCTCAACTGGTCTTCTTGTCATCCTTTGGTTACAGAAAAATATTATAATGAATTGTGCTTTGTTTAACACCTGACCCATCAAGAAATTCCATTCATAAACCAAGAATACACAAGAACGATGTCTCCACCCTACACCCACACATGTATTGCCTCCCACACCCTGCTATAAACTTCTTCTTCCTGAACTTTTTATTTCAGAAAACAGCCTGAGATTGTGTCTGCGAGGGAATGGCAGCTGCCTGGGAGCTTGTTGATTCCTGCAGGGCAGGCTAGATGACTGGAAGTCTTGAATCTCAAAAGTGAAAAATGTATTTGTGTGGCTCTGACAGTTCTATTGGACACACACTCTTCTGCTGACCAGAGGTCAGCTATAGCCACTGCAAGCCATGGGTTAGTGACCTGTAGGCAAGACATTTATTCTAGTAACAGTGCTCTGTACAGTATGACTTTCCTATTTCAAGGCCGCAAACTTGTTGCATTTGAAGTTTTTTCCTGCTCTCACCCACCCTCATGATGGCTTGCTGTCACAGCCACTTGCTGCTACCACCACCAGTGTTATTTTTAATATTACTGTAGTTTTATTTTTTTCAAAGTGAAATAGCACTATTTCACTATTACAGGTAGGAAAAAATACCTGCAACTGATCGAACTGTAAGGCTTCCCTGCAGCCCAGAACCTGTGAGCCTAGCATCACCCTACACAGCTGAGCACACATGGCGGTGCGAGGGTGGGCAGACAGAAGATGAAACCTTAAATGCAATGGGTTTGTCAAAACCGGTATAACTTCTTTGACCTATATACAACACCGCTTAAAAATGGATTAAAAGTTGTCCCAAGAGAATGCACACACCGACCCAAAAACGACACAACTACCATGTGACTTTAACTCAACTTCAAAAACCATGATCCATCAACTGATTTATTTCAATAGTGTAACCGCACCCTAACATAAGTGGAAGTGACTTAGCTGACAAGCTTACAGATGTACAAGGAAGATACCTCATAGCTGAAATTGCACTCGGAGAGCAACTACAGAAAGGTAGTCTGAGGTTGCTGGATTGGTATAAAGGTTGGAAATGCATGAAGCACCTGAAATTAAAGGGTGTGTTTCTGTGTATGCATGCTGTTCCCTCTGGGGACTATGCTTCAGAGGATGCTCGTAACTTATCTATAAACACTGAAATTTTTTTAAAAAACTCCCAGTGCTAGATTATTGTTTTCAAAAGAGCTTTTCCAAGAATAGTGTTTTTTAAACAGATACACCTTTATAGAAGTTAGAGACTGTTACATGTGCACAGATTAACAGTAAATGTTTACAATTCACTTTTGTAAACACACATAAATAGGTTTAAACGCTTGGTCTTGGTCTTCATCCAAAATGCTTACTCTTGTTAAACTCTTTCTACAATGCTCATGGCCATTCCAATATTCTTACTTGGGCTCTCCTTCATTCTGTTCTTTTTTCCCTCCCATTGAACAAAATCAGTCAAGAGCCTCCTGATGCTTTAAAGATGAACAACCTTGTTATGCCATAAGCTTTTGTATGTTAGGCTGCAACTTCCAACCTTTTTGACTACAGTCCACTTAATAAAATGCACAACGTGTTGTCAACATTTCACAAGTTTATACCTAGGTGGTGTGAAGAGAAAATAGGTGAGGTCAGAGGAAAATGATATTAGGGGGGGAATGCAGACTCTTAAGAATGATACTGAATATTAAATTATGTAAAATAACCAGTGACCATTCCCAAAACAGTGTTGATATTAACATAAACACCCTATTAATTAAGTTAATTATAGCACTTGTCAGGGATAAGAATTCATTACGTACCTCATTTTAAGCCAGAGGTGATAGCATGGAATGTCTTCATAAGTTGTAGTGGTTTCATATGCAATTCTTCCTTAGAATTTTCTTTGTGCAAAACTGGTTATTTTAAGATCAATGACAGAGTCTCCTGGGAGCCTCTGCTATTGGTGTCTGGATGTTTCCCATTTTGTGTCCATGTGTTATTTTGAGTAGAGAACCACCTTTTTGTCCTATGGAAAACTGCCTTGGTGGCAGACGATAACATGTATTATAAAATGAACAGAGGAATGAATGCTTGCTGTTGGCATCTTGTCCCGGCCCAACCTATTACTTTATAGAGTTCTGTCAAGAACAAAAAGAGAATCGTGCGTTACTGCCTTAAGCTCTTTGGAGAAAAAAGAAGTGTAGGCACAACATGAAATAAGTGAACAAATGGAGGAGGGCATGTCTGCGTAAGATAAAATCGCAGTGTACCAGTTTGCATCGATAGTGTCCAATATTTTTAATTACTGTATTTATACTGATTTATTTTATTTTTTTGAGATATTTACATTAATTATGCTGAACATTTTTATCCCGTCTTTTCTACAAGGAGCTCTCAAGGGGCTCCATGGTTTTGTTCTTGTTGTTGTTTGTTTTGTTGTTGTTTTTTTGTTTCATTTTGGATTTTTTTGGCCTATCCCATGTTATTGGGTCCGACCAAAAAAGGAGGCCGGGATGAAGGAGAGTGGCTTGCTTGAAGTTACCTAGCAAGCTTTGTGGCTGACTACTGAGAAGAACTTGAATTTATGTCTCACTTTTCCTGTTGTGACACTGTAGCACCACAGCGCACAGGTTTTTCATCTCGGTCACTTTTTTCCCCTGTATCATCCGACACTGGATCTGGTTGCAAGTGCCGGGATCTTGTGATCTGTTCTAGGTAGAAGCTAAAAGCATGTGGGTGCCACGTAGCAGCCATCAAGATGTCTGATACAAAACAGTCCTGATGTGTCCCTTTTGTTGTATAGACAGGGCTGAGCTCCACCATCTCAAGTGTCACATCTGATGTGAATGAACTGAGGACCGGTGATTGACAGGGTTGCTGTTGGTTACAAAATCAAATCAGGTTTTCATAATTTTCAGGGCTGTAGCTAAGTTCCTACATGAATACTGCAAATCCTGGGCTCAACTGATGTGTTGCATACAAGTGTAAAATAAATCAAAGCCCAGAATATTAAAAGCAACAACATAGAAGTTTGTTTCCATGTTGTCCGTTGAGGCTTTATTTATTATGTGTGAATAAATATTTCTGCTTTGGCCCTTTCTCGATAGCCTTGGAAGGAGCTTCTTTCTTAAAGCCTCGCTCCACATCTGCAATGTAGAGGTAACCGTGGGTCACTTTTTTAAAAAAATGGTGCGAGCATCTGTGATGGTGCAAATATACATGGGCAACAAAACTCCATCAGACACTTTTGTGAGATACAAGAGCACACTATATATATTCCCTCATGAATGTAGCTTCAGATAGGCTTGGGGTGCTTTTGGTCAAGAAAATGGCTGAAGATGAAACGCTCATCCTGGTGCTGCTGCTGTGATAGAACTGAGCCTGCCCCCCCCCCCCCCAAATCCCACTCTTGGCCTCTTGGCTGCAACCACATGAAAACAAAACATTAGGAGATTTCATCTGATCTGCCCTTCAACCCCAAATAACATTAAGGTGATCAAGAGAAGAATTTGTTCTTAGTTCAGGGCTTATCTAGATGGAGAGAGATACTGATGCGCAGGCTGGCATGGTTTATCTCAAAGGGGGAGTGGAGCTTACTTTTATTAGTATTTGCATGGCACTTCAAATCCAGTCCTTGGAAACCATTTCTCTAGACTTCCCACCCACCCACCCCCATAATAAATAACTCCTTATAAATCCCTTCCTTGCTACAGCCTTGCCTCTGCAGCTACTCACCCCCCCCTACAATTTTTTTAAAGGTACTATAGTAAAGAACAAATTAAAAGCTGCTTCTGATCTAGGAATGTCTGGCATGGAAATGAACTTTGCAATAGGAAAAGCCCTGTTCAAAATATTACAAGCCTCCCTGGGAGATCAAAACAAGCACAGAAGGCAGGGTAAAGACAGGAGCTGATCTGATTGGGGGAATAAATAACCAAAAAGAACAGTGCTTTATCAGATATTTTTTTGCTTCTGTGAGAATAAATCCTCAGTTGATGTATTTTGTAGCTTGACCGCAGGTTAAATACCTGTAAATAAATTCGTTCGTTTGTTTAGTCGTGTCCGACTCTTCGTGACCCCATGGACCAGAGCACGCCAGGCCCTCCTATCTTCCACTGCCTCCCGTAGTTGTGTCAAATTCATGTTGGTAGCTTCGATGACATTGTCCTACGATCTTATCCTCTGTTGCCCCCTTCTCCTCTTGCCTTCACACTTTCCCAACATCAGAGTCTTTTCCAGGGAGTCTTCTCTTCTCATGAGATGGCCAAAGTATTGGAGCCTCAGCTTCAGAATCTGTCCTTCCAGTGAGCACTCAGAGTTGATTTCCTTCAAAATGGATACGTTTGTTCTCCTTGCAGTCCAGGGGACTCTCAAGAACCTCCTCCAGCACCACAGTTCAAAAACATCAATTCTTCAGTGGTTAGCCTTCTTTGTGGTCCAAGCTCTCACTTCCATGCATCACTACTGGAAAAACCATAGCTTTGACTATTCGGTGATGTCTCTGCTTTTTAAGATGCTGTCTAGGCGTGTCATTGCTTTCCTCCCAAGAAGCAGGGGTCTTAATTTCATGGCTGCTGTCATCATCTGCAGTGATCAAGAAAGTAAAATCTGTCACTGCCTCCATATCTTCCCCTTCTATTTCCCAGGAGGTGATGGGACCAGTGGCCATGATCTTAGGTTTTTTTGATGTTGAGTTTCAGACCAATTTTTGTGCTCTCCTCTTTTACCCTCATTAAGAGGTCATTTAATAGCTTTTCCAAAAGACTAAAACTGCATTCTTATGCTGTATTTCTCAAGAGCCTCCTCCAGCACCACAATTCAAAAGCATTAATTCTTTGGCGGTCAGCTTTCTTTATGGTCCAGCTCTTCCATAGTTTTCCCTAAGTTGAATGGGAACTCCAGCAGTAGAGTTATTCCCCGGTTGACTTCCACTACATATTGTTAGATGAACACGGAATATAGGGTTGCTGGTACTTGCTGCTGATGATTTTATTTGTACAGTATCGTTTAACAAACATGACAGTGGACAGCAACAAAAGGACAGATCTCTGATCTAAAATTTTACATGGGAGAAAATAGAATGCAGGAAAATGGAGATGAAGGTAAATTAGGAAAGATTGTTTATTCATAAGCAACATATTTGTCTTAACGTTGGTGATGATGGTGGCAGCAGTGGTTTTCTTCATATGTATATCCCTCCATTTGTCTGATCGTATGACTGCTTATTTTTCGGTACCTTGCTGTGGCTTTCACTTTATCTGACTTTGTTTTCTTTTTCCCTTCCCACGTACAGTGGAGCGAGGTTCAACAGATGATCAACAACACTCCTGTGTACATGTACCAGGACTGCAATGTCTTCTCCGAGGGAGATACTGACAACTGGCTTCGCACCAACTGGATATTCCGAGGGGAGGCCTCTTCTAACATCTTTGTGGAGCTGAAGTTTACCATTCGGGACTGCAAGAGTTTCAAAGGGGAGGCAGTGAGCTGCAAGGAGACCTTCAACCTCTACTACATGGAGTCAGATCAAGATGTTGGCATCCAGTTTCGACGCCCTCTCTTCACCAAGGTCAGCAGGACTGGGGAGCTATTATGGAAAAGTGTTTTGAATTTTTAGTTATTTATACCACTGACTCTTGTTTTACCATCTGTGGAGTTTCATGGTCTTAAAGAGAAAGGCCTGGGTCTCCAAGAGGCATATCATTTAAATTCTGACATTTGGGGAAGGAAGCAAGGAATGAGAATGGATATAGGTAGTAATGTCTCCTTGGGCTTGTGTGATGCTTGGGTATAAGAAAAAAATGGGTTAGAAGGAAGTTTTTGAGGGGAAGGGAGAAAGATGAACTAGAAGAAGAAGAAAAGAGGGGACCATGCACATGGGAGATACTAAGTACCATGTTTAGATCAGGTCCAAGGAGCAACAAGAGAGAACAAGCAGAAGTAGGTGTGAGAACAGGGGCTCTTTGGGTGGTTGAGGGTGGTTGCTATATAACAGAGTTTCAGGAGTAAAGGTCATGGGTGAGGACATACGAGGAAGTAAGCATGCAAAAATAGGGTGGAGAAATCACATGCAGAGCTTTGAGTGTAAGCAGACAGCATGCCCTGGACACAGAAAATTTTTTTTTTAAACTAGACCTGAACCTCTTCTAGAGACAGCACTTAAACTAGTTTCCTAGAAGTCATGCTCCTTGGTCTTCTGGTACCAGCTGTATCATTTTCAGTTGTGATTGAAACAGGTAAACCAAATTATGAAAGAAATTAGACTTTCCCTTCTTCTGGAGGCACCCTGAGACTGTGTAGCTTACCCAAAGCCACACAGGCTGGCTCTATGCTCAGGAGGCACAGTGGGGAATCAGACTATGAACTTCTGGATTCTAGGATACTTTGTAGAAGAACCAAATCACTTAGAATTAGGGGCATTCATATATTTTTAAATATTGCTACTGCTGAGCAGCCTTGTACAGTATAAGTTATGGCAACAGAATTTCAGTCCCTAAATTGTCTGACTGAGAGATCATAAGAACTTTAGTCTAGAACAGTGGTTCTTAACCTTGTGTTACTCAGGTGTTTTTGGACTGCAACTCCCAGAAGCCTTCACCACCAGCTGTGCTGGCTGGGGTTTCTGGGAGCTGCAGTTCAAAAACACCTGAGTAACCCAAGGTTAAGAACCACTGGTCTAGACCAGTAGTTCCCAACCTTTGGTCTCTAGATGTTTTTGGACGATAACTCCCAGAAATCCTGACCAGCACAACCAGTGGTGCAATCTTCTAGAAGTTTTAGTCCAAGAAAATGTGGGGGGACCCAAGACTGGGAACCATTGGTCTAGAAGAGTAACTGTATTGTTTATACAGGATAGGTTGATCAATGCAATTAGTCATAATGGCTACATGGAATCTCCTTGGTGAGAGGGAGTCTAACTCTGAATTAGGCACGTGTACTGTCTAGTTCAGCAAGTTTGTGAAAATTGACTGAATCAGGGATAGTTGTGCAATTCCAGAGTGCCTGCAGGGTGGATCAAAAATCTGCTTTTCACCCCGGGATGGAGCAGACACCAGCAGGGATTCATTTGGCATTCATAGGTTTTAAAAAAGAGAGCAATTCAAATTCAGGAAAGGGGCAATAGAAATCAATACAGGGGCAGTAGGATGAGCTGCTTGCATCAGAAAAGATGTCAAGGGGCAGCAGAATCCACCCGTTAAGCACAAGATCTTCTTTGAACGCTCCAGCCTCTGAAGCTCTAGAGAGGGCTCAAACTAAGCTCACTGTGCTTATTTATTGCCTTGCAGCTGGTTGGTTGACTGTTTCTAGAGTGAACAAAAAGACTTGGTTCGCTGTTTGGATAACCATTTTGTGTTCTGGAATACTCTGTGTTCTCTCACTCAACTTACTTTGCTAAACTGTACTGAAATACTATTGCATCATCAGGATTGAATGATTGTAGTAGGGTTGTGTGGGCTTTGAGTTGATAGATCACACAGTTCACCCTGTAGCTCTGCCCCCAAGTTTAGAGCCATTTGTGTTCTCCTAATGTGCTAATTTTTTTTAAAAAAATGGAGATTCAGAAGCCCACAAATAATGTTGCAGTACCAGAGACAAAGTGGGCTGGAATGTCTCCTAATAGATATAGAGCAGATATAGGGCTGTATGCTCTCTGTTCTGGTGACCAGTGGGTTAGAGGGGACCTCTACAGAGTCCTATTCTAAGTAATAGCTGCTGGATGGAAAAGAACAGGAATTCCCTACTCTTCATGGATCTTCTGGAGGCATGAGGTTGACCACTGTTGAAAAACAGATGGACTCAGCATTTTAACCAGCAAAACTCACATTACAAGTATGGGCAACTCACTCACCAGGAGCAGTCCTACTGTTTTCTAAATCTTTCCATTATGTAAGTAAATGTGCTTGTTAGAACCTGCTGGCCACAGGTCTAGCAAGCAATTTTATGATTTCTTAGAGTGATAAAGGGCCAAATATCTTATATGTTCTTATCTGTTTGATAGTAATGCTCTGAATTATATTATATTATATTATATTATATTATATTATATTATATTATATTATATTATATTATATTATATTATATTATATTATTTTATTTTATTTTATTTTATTTTATTCATTCATTCATTCATTCATTCATTCATTCATTTATTTATTTATTTATTTATTTATTTATTTATTTATTTATTTATTTATTGTCTGAAACAATTTAACCTCTGGTGTGTTTTTTAAATGAATTTCCTTTGACTTACATTCTGTGACCTTCCTAGTTCTTATGGATCTTCTTAATGAATCTTTATAGAGAGATAACATGATTCTCTTCCCTGTGTATTTTCAACTGTAACCTATTTTTCAGGGAGAAAAATCCCTTTTTCTTTCCCTAAGAAATTATAAGGCAGCGTTGAAAGGCTCTTTAGCAAAACCATACTTTTTGAATTAGGTACAGCATGAAGTGAGAGATGGAAGTGAGAGATGGACCATAAAGAAGGCTGTCCGCTGAAGAATTGGTGCTTTTAAATTGTGGTGCTGGAGGAGACTCTTGAGAGTCCCCTGGACTGCAAGAAGAACAAACCTATCCATTCTGAAGGAAATCAACCCTGAGTGCTCACTGGAAGGACAGATCCTGAAGCTGAGGCTCCAGTACTTTGGCCATCTCATGAGAAGAGAAGATTCCCTGGAAAAGACTCTGATGTTGGCAAAGTGTGAAGGCAAGAGGAGAAGGGGACGACAGAGGATGAGATGGTTGGACAGTGTCATCGAAGCTACCAACATGAATTTGACCCAACTCCGGGAGGCGGTGGAAGACAGAAGGGCCTGGCATGCTCTGGTCCATGGGGTCACGAAGAGTCGGACACGGCTTAACGACTAAACAACAACAACACAGCATGACGGATTTTTGGACTCTTTCTTAACATTGTGCCATTCTGTGTCACATATTAGACTTTGTTCAGTGCCATAGTATAATTCTTTAATTTCTTCTAGAATTTTTTTCCAGAAATTAAAGTCATTAACTAAATCATTACAGTTTCTTATATTAGTCTAAATTTCACTAATGATAAGGGATAGTAGAAAGCACTTAGTGTGAAGATCCACATAGAATGGCCACAAGAAGTGGCACACAGGGCTACTGTCTTGAAGAAAACCTTTAGGCAAATGTAACATTGGTGATAAGGTATAACTGAATTTCCTTTTCTACACACACAGTAGCTACAGAAGCCCTGTTGTCTCTATCATGTAGCCATCCCAGCATAGTTTGACATGCAGTCTATGTGTGTTATATTCCACCAAGTCAATTCTGGCTTCAGGATTTCTGAGGTTTTTGTGATATTTAAGGGGTGGTTTTGGTAATGCCAGCCCCCAGTACGTTTTGGTGGCTGAGGCCTCCTGGGTCTCAGCCCAACACTGCACTGGGTTTCATCGTACAAACCTACAGTACATAGCTGCTGAAACTCCCTTTCACGCAAGTGTTAAGACAAAACACTGTTTTCCTTTTCATTTGGCTATCTTAGACCCAAAAAGAACCTAGAGTGAAGTGTTTAGCAAAATTCATCATTTCGTAATATATATAAGAAAGGGGGTGCAAGATTGTCTTTGGCATGTCTGTGTCAGCATCCAAGACTATCTTTGCAATGCCAATTTCTGCCTTCATATATGGAGATCTTGCTGAAGACCCAAGTATGTAGTTTGTTTTCTGTGGAATGAAGTGGTAAATTTTTGGCTGCATCCTGAGCTGTATTAATCTAAATTGTAGAAAGCAGGAAGGTAATGTCTACTTGGATTATCTCACGTAAAAAAAACTGTCCCAGAAAATCTGTGTCTTGAGGATAAAGGTGGGTTAAACCCTTCTTGACAGGCTAGGTTCCTACACAGAGAGAAGATATGCATTGGTGTTTAAATATGCAAATCTATGCAGACTGAAGTTATTATTCCAGTGAAAGACAACGGTTGATTATGCTGGCTGCATGAACTGAGATGAATTCTTTTCTCTTCCAGATCAACACCGTGGCAGGTGATCGTAGTTTCACAACCCGGGATGTTGAGTTGGGTGCCTTGCAGCTTAACATGGAGGTGTGCTCCATAGGAAAGCTACAGCAACGTGGCTTCTATCTGGCTTTTCAGAACTCCGGGGCTTGTGTGGCACTGGTTGGCGTGAGAGTTTACTACAAGACCTGCTCAGAAACTGTGCGTCGACTGGCACACTTCCCAGAGACACTTGCCAGCTTTGAGGGGCTGTCGGAAGTGCCTGGTACCTGTCTGAAGAATGCAGCTGAAAAAGCAGGCTTTCCGCCCAAGATGCATTGCAGTTCCAACGGAGAGTGGTTGGTCCCAGTGGGACAGTGTTTGTGCATCACTGGCTTTGAAGAAGTTGACGGAGAATGTGTAGGTAGGTGCCCAAAGGAACAAACCGGGGACAAGGGTTTTGGGGAGATCTCGGTTGATGAAAACACCAGTGTTTACAGGTGGAAAGTGTGGGATGTGACCCATTGCATACACCTGACTGGGGCACAGCAGCTTATCTGACTCCCATTGTTTATATATTCGCCTCTCTCTTCCTGCCTGACTGCCAGGTTCTCTTTTTCTTTCACATTTATTCTGACTGTAAAACAAACTAGTTCAGCATACTTGTCCTTCCACCTTTTTTTAGTTTCATGTTTTTGGAGCCAGTTTCTGGGATGTAGATGTTTGTGGCTGATTACTGACTCATGCAACAAGTGTCTCCAATTCCTAAAGGCTCCTGTTGATTACCAGAATGTGGCCATTTGGGAACTATCGTGGAAGGTGAGAGAAACAATCCAAAGCCAGATGTCATTGGATTTCCATGGATATCAACCCTGACGGTTGCCCACGCTGTCTAGAGATGATGGGAGTTGTTGCCTAATAGCTCATGCCCACTCAAGGCTGGAAACTACTCAGTATATAGTCGTTGCTATGTCAGCATCTTAAATGGGCCAGAGTCATACACGCAGGTGTTTAGTCATTTTAGACATCTAACATACTGGTTATATATGTTAGATGTTTAGAATAAGCAATCCAAATGTTAAACTTTCTTCAGGGCACTATGGAGGAAAGGGGATAGTAGGCTTACAAAACTTTTTGAAACAACAGTGTGTCTGGAATCCTGTTGTGCAGCTTTACACCATAATGACTATGATGATGTAATCAGCCACAGTCATTTTGGGAATTTAAAAGTTTCCTATTTTCTCCCCCTTCCTTATTTTTGGGGATCCGTAGGGGCCCCTTACATCTTGGAGAAGATTTTGGGAGCTGCAGAACAGGGGAGGGAATTTTTTTAAAATACCTATAACTCCCACTAGCTCTAACCAGCAGAGTCAATAGTGAGGGATTCTGGGAGCTGCAGTCTGAAAACATCTGGAGGACTACACTGTGCCATCCCTGACATAGGTCCTTTGGAAGACACCAACACTCAAGCTTAGAGCACATTCAGAAACCCATAGATTCCATCCTTGGCATTGTCAGCTGTAAAGGGATCTAGTACCTGCATGTAGTGCAGAAGATCTGTAGACTCGAGAGAGCCACAGCTAGTCAAAAGAGACAACACAGGCTGAGATAGACAGTCTCACCTTGAATAAATTTATTTGTGTGGGGGTGTGGAATATTACCTTTACTCAGACCTCATTTTAACTCTTAAATCTGAGCTCTCCCAAACTCTCCTGAACTTTAGAGCTCAGGTCTGGGAGGGAGAGGGGACTTCAAGAAAATAGAACAAATGAAGATAGACAGGATGGAGGAATATACAATTATGTATGGTTTGGTGAGTGTACATTGAAATGAATGTTATTTTTCTTCTAAATATTTGAACATGAAGTAATCTGCTGAATGTAGGGGATGGATCACATATTTAAGAAAATATGTATTTCCTCCTCTTGCAACATCCTACCACACAAGCAAATATTTAGGCCTGGGTTATCAAACGTAAAAGCAACACTTTGCAGTCTCTCAGTTGACCAGTTTTGAAATAACAGCAGGCTAATTTGCCAAACTGACATTCATAAACAGAATAAACAGGGTTTTTTTTTCCTCTTAAGGATCTGCTTTAGATACAGAATCAACATCTTGTCTAATGAGGCCCTAAATAGTGTGAGGGTCAAAACACAGAGAAAGTGGAGTACAGTCAGCACAGACACAGATGGTGGAATTTGTTGCCACAAGATGGTGAGATGGCTACTGAGGTGTATCAGGGATGTGCCATTCATTGTTCCAAGCAAGCACTGGGGCAGCTTCCTTTTTTAAACAGGAAGCTTGGTGGAGTTAGGCCTGTGCTAGACCACAAAGTCTTCCGGCTTAGGCCTTTCTGCCTCTTTGTATCCCTTGGTGGTGAGAGCAGGAAGTTCTATTGTGATGGTATTCCATACATGGTTTTCCCATAAGACATCTGGTTGTCTGCTGTGGGAAGATAATACTCAACCAGATGAACCTTCAGCCCGTTCCAGCAAAGCTCTTCTTATGTTCCTATACAGTGTGAGGACATGCATGCATACACATGTATTGAGTTGTTTTCTCGGAATACACCTTTTTATATTTTTTTGTGACATTACCCTGTTCTTTCTGGCAGAGATCTGCATTTCTTAGCTGTGTCAGAGCATCTGGTGGAGGCCTGATACTCATTGCTTGATGTAGTTCTTCCCTCTCCCCTCTCCCTGTGATCAGGTGAGGAACAGTCTTGGCCTTTCTTGCTCCTCTGCTTCCAGAGTTTAGCCCATTTTTTCACCTGGCTGCTCTGAGTATTACTTTCCCTCCCCATCTTCCTCAGTTGTGAACGGTCCCCTGGGATGGCAAAGGGAACCATCGTGCCCAGGCAGGCTGTCTCTGCACTCGCGCGGATAGTGCCTGACATGCTACCTACTTACTTATCCCACTTTAGATATAGTCAAAGACAGGGGTGTCTTCAGTTAAAGGAAATGTCTGTGGTTCTCAGATTTGGGGATGGGGCAGGGGGAAAGGAGGTGGAGTCGGAAGACACAGTCAAAATGGAGGGCTTCATGAAGAGCAAATCCGTGTATGGAACGGGCTAGTAACAAACACAAGATGGACGCAGGACGATCGTGAAAATGGCAGGCTTTCTTCAGGTTTGTGTACATAGAAGTATCTTACTGTGAAGCAGTAAAAGAAGCGATGGCCTTTTTTGTACACAAAACATGAGCAGGGCTGTTAGTGATATGACCTTTCTCAGTGCAGGAGTTCGTAAGGTCAGCAGAAGTCGGAAGTGATTTGATGTATAACAGCAATAGCTTACAATGGCTTGCATAATAAATTGGCCAATTTATGAGATGCACTTTGGACAGAGTCAAGGCAGACACTGGGCCATTACATAGTGCATCTTTCTGTTCTCTCTCAGAGAGGTGGATGGTTTCCATTCACCCCCTATGAAGAAGACTAAAGAGGATAGTGCTGTGGGGGTGACAAGTCTGCCTCGTGCTGCTGCCAGTGGCTGGCTGGCTTGGCCTCTGGAATGGCCTGTTACATGGCCTAATATCCTGTGAACATTGCACTTCATTGTGTAGAGACACGTCTTCCCCGCACACATGGTCTCCCTCTCATCATGACAGTGGATATTTTCTAATGTCTTGTTTTTAAAAGAGGATTTCACTACACACGTGTGCCTATGCATGCATACACATGTGGAAATTTTATGATTTTGCTTTCATTACAGTTTGTGCTCATCTTGTCAAGCCTCTTCTCCACTTCATGATGGGAACACACACACACATACGCACACACCGTTCAGAAAGAATTCTTGCCTTTCCAGAAACTTTTAAGCTTCCCAGCCACCAAAGACTCACAATAAAACTCATGCCGATCTGGCATCTCTCCTAGTATCTCTCTCTGTCCCAGGCATCCCAGGCTGGCAACAGACCGAAGTGCGCTTTCAAAATCAGGGCTTTGTCCAAATCGTTTTGCTGCACCCACTCAGTGCTGGCAGAATGCCAGAGATACACCTTTTGGCCTTTGTTCTAGGATCAGGGTGGAGTCACTCTGAATGGAGAAAGGGCTAAAGGGGCAGCATCAGGCAGCGCTGATCTTTTGTTCTTCTTTGGGATGAGCTGAGAAGGTGAAAACGGGGAGGGACATCTTCTGCTTGGAAGTTATTTGGGGCGTGAGAGAATGAGGGCTGCCTGCTGTTGACCTCCCTCCTATGGTTTCCTAGAAAGATAAGCTAGCTGTGATCTTAGTTCTGTATGCTTTCTGTATTTAAAAACATCAATGTTAGCAGCCTGCACCCTAGTGTTGAACCCTGGCTTCTGTAGTTTGAATTGTGCAATATATTATCCATTTGCTCAATCTGTCGTGAGTTTGCAGGTCATGATGCGGAAGAGCAGCTGCTGAACTATACCAAACACTGATGGATGCTTTCCCATCTATTGACTGAAAAGCCAAATGAGCAGGGATATAACCACTGGCTTAAAGTACCCTCTGGGCAGTTTACAGTTTAATAATGCAGGCTACACATGGCTGCCCCTGCCCCCCCCCAATTAGCTGGGTGCTCAATTTACTAACCTCCGAGGAAGGAGGGCTGAGTCAACCTTGAGCTGGCTACCTGAGCCAGTCAGGATGAACCTCAAGATGTGAGCAGAGTCTTTCACGGCAGTGCTTCAGTGTAACCACTTTACCACGACTCATTGAAAGATAATCTGAACCTGTCAGAGATGATGCTGCAGTTGTCAGATTCTAGCATTGTCAGAGGACTGGACTAGATGAAAGCCAAGGTCCCTTCCAGCTGTGAAATTGTTTAATTCTATGATTTTTCGGCTTTGAATTTTTTTTA
Source organism: Pogona vitticeps (assembly GCF_051106095.1). Lineage (NCBI taxonomy): Eukaryota > Metazoa > Chordata > Lepidosauria > Squamata > Agamidae > Pogona > Pogona vitticeps. Next base: position 194,471,856 of record NC_135784.1, on the reverse strand, counting down.
AAGAGTTCTCTTATCATTAACTCCCGCCAACCTAGCGGTTCGAAAGCATGCAAGTGCAAGTAGATAAATAGGGACCACCTCGGTGGGAAGGTAACAGCGTTCCGTGTCTAAGTCGCACTGGCCATGTGACCACAGAAGATTGTCTTCGGACAAAACGCTGGCTCTTTGGCTTGGAAACGGGGATGAGCACCGCCCCTTAGAGTCGGACACAACTGGACAAAAAAAATTGTCAAGGGGAACCTTTACCTTTTACCTTTACCTTATCATTAAAGGTGCAAAATGAAGGGAAAATAGAAGCAGTAATTTTCCTGTGAAATAAATTTGCTCCTGGCTTCTGACAATAGGATTACTTAGCAAGCACTTTGCAACTTTTGCCAACATTTTTTTTTTAAAAAATTGCCCTAAGGATATTAGGCATGAAATTACTCATATTTGGAATTTATTGGTTTCTCGCAGTGACTTGCGATGTCTCCTCCTTTGCCTTTCCCCTGCACTCCTTGGACTCCTTTGCCAGCGGAGTTATAGGGACAAGTGTGCTTATGCTACCTGCAAGATCCTCTGTCTTTAGAGATTTCACATCCCCATGCATTGGCCACACGTTTTTAAGTTCCTCTTTGCAAACATAGGCGCTGTAAAACCTGTCTGTATAAATGAAAGCTGGGATCCTCTGGGTGTTGAGTTTAGTGACTGCTATTAAGGGTACGCAACTACATCATTTCCCAGGTTTGTATTGTTTTCATGTGGGATCACTCAAATTCATTTCTTTTGGTTTCTGCATCAATTTGTGATTTAAAAAAAAAGCTACAACACTTAACATATTGTATTGGAATTTCTTTTTCAGAAAATATTCACTCATTACAAATTTTTACTCTAAACTCGTTAGTTTTGCAAAAGTGGAGTGCACATTGACATATTTTACTAGTTTTTGAGCTCAGAGACCACTGGTAATGGCACGGCTAAAAAAAAATCTTGTAAATAAATAAATAAAAACTAAAAGATGGTTGATGAGCATACTAGTCCAGGTAGTGTCAATCAGGTCAGTTGTGCCTTAAAATATGTGCCAAACAAAATCTTTTTAAGCATCCCTCCTAGAGATGGGCACGGGCTGCCAGTTCGGCGGTTTGTGCCGATTCATTTATTGACCCACATCTTCTGGCAGGTGCCTACTCAGAGGCAGCACATCTGAGTGGGGCTCTGCATCTATGTGGGCAGCAAGCTGCCAGAGGAGGCAGGGCTGGGAAGCACTGAACACCTGTTCGGCCAATAAACAAACCACCGAATCGGCAGTTCATGCCCATCTCTAATTCCTACCTACTTCCATGTTTTCCATATCTTGTATAGTATACAACTCTGGTTGGACTTCTCCCACGGGTACACCAAGTAAGAGTACAAAACTGTTTCAATGCCACTAGTGCTGCAGCTGAAAAACTAATTGTTAGCTCCAGGTTTGCTCCTTCCCAGCCATAGTAAGGGAGAGGGCCAGAAATGGATGTATTCAGGTCTACAGTTCTGGAACTCCAGATTTTTTTTTAAAAAAAAGGTGGCCCATTCAACGTTCCCTCTCTAAGCTGTACAGCCGTGCTGGTGCAAAAATTGCTGCTGTTTAATTACATTCAATTTTCCACCAGCAGAAATCCCACCCCATGTGCGCAAAGTTCTGGCCATTTGGCTGAAACCAAATGGGCTGCAGCACTGCCTGCACAGCTTGGAGGGAATGTTGGGCCCACTGCATGCTGGCTCCACAGGAGCGCTGGAACAGAACTTAAATGAACGAGTTAATTTATGCATCCATTATATTTGTATCAGAGCCTTTAGTAGCTGAGCCCAGACCAGACTGCATTGGGGAGTTCCCATTCAGGACAGAGATTAAGTAAAGGTAAAGGTTCCCTTTGACATTTAGTCTAGTCTGGCCTAATTTTATGAATATAACTGTACCAGGTATCCTCAGACCTGCAATTGACAGATCAGTTTCTTGTACTCTGCATATATTTCCTCTTTTCCTCAAGTATGCCCTGCCTGGGGAATAGGGAAAGGGGTTGCTTCTGTAGAAGGGCTCTATCTGGCCTGCCTTCTCTAACGGGGAACTTCCTTCCGGCTGCTCAACGTGAGTTAGGGTGGAAGCTTCCTTTTCTTCCTTACATTTAATAAGCCCATACAATGCCTCATTAAAGTTAATTGAAAGGTGGTGGTGATTGAGCTGGTGCCACTGTCTCCCGCCCCCACATAGGGAAGGGTGTGTGTATGTCTTTCTACCTGCTATTTTCCCTCCCCAGATTGCATCCAGATTCTTGCCTGTCTGTCTGTCTGTCTGTCTGTCTCAGGATGAAGGAGCATGGTCCTGCTGCTGCTCATATGATGGGCCTCTGTTGTCTAGCAGTCACAGCAAACCAAATGAAACTGTTTTCTATGTATGCCTGTAAGGGAGAGGTTCACCATTCCATTTCGGCCTGGAAGGTTCTCCCTGATGTCCACTGTTCATCTAAGCATTGGGTGCCATTTGGCGTACTCGTAAAAATGTGAACATATGCATGTGAGAAAGATGTGTTTACAGGAGTGTGTAGCAGACTCATGAGGAATCCACGACTGGCTGCAGCTCCTTGTTAAGTCTGTACTCCCGCTTTCCCTAGGCTGGCACCCTCCAGAAGTTCTGAACCACAACTCCCAGCTCCTGGATAACAGGTCATAGGAATTGAAATGTAAAATATCTGGAGAGCAACAGGCTGAAAAAGACTGATATATTCTGTGGGAAACCCATATTATCCCCTAGCTGTGGGGAACAAACCAGAGATGTTTATTGGTAACAACCATATTTCACCTCAGGGCAAGGTGAATGAGCATAGACACAACACCCAGCCATTTATGTGTTCCTCCAAGGAAATCAGCCTCAACTGCTCTGACTTAATTTAGTTGTTTGAACGGAAGTAATTAACTCTTGTGTCATAAAATAAACCAGTCCCAGAAACTGGGGGTGGGGGACATTGAAAGATAAGTTGAACTACAGGTGAGATTTGTCACCTTCCTTATTTCAGCTTCTAATCACGTCCAAAATGTCTCGTGATCTCAATCTCTTGCTAAAGACTTCAATGATGGAATGCACATCAATCCAGAAAACAAAAAGTAGAAAAAGATAAAAACGTGGTGACACTTTAAAGACTAACTTTTATATTTTCTAATGTGAGCTTTTGTGGACAAGTCCACGTCATCAGAAAATAAATACCTGTGCGTGGAAAACTGGCATGTTGGGAAGAGGTCCAGAATTCCTCTGCCTGATATTAGTTCCTATCTATAGGAATGTAGTTAGTTAGTTCTAAAGGAGGATTTAACCAAATCTTTCTTCTGAAATAGTTTATTCCCTTAGAATGCTTAGTTTCACTTAGCAAATCTAGTGATCATTCAGTATCGTGAGGAAAATATCGGTTTTTATAATTCAGTCTACCCCGGAACATCTAGTTAGGTTTATGGACGTACTGTAATTCAAGGTTATAAGGAAACATTAGGATAAATTTATATTCGTCTAGAAACACGCAGGAGTTCCTAGAGTGGGTGCTGCCACCTGCTGTCTCTTATTTCATTCAAATTTCTTTTTAAAAAAGGAGGGGGGGGAACAGTCTTGCCTGCTTTCTCTTCCATTCCCTCCATGTGATGACATCATCCAGATGGCGCCTCTTGCCTGAATTCCTTGTTTCACCCCTGCCTCCTTCCCCAGGTCTCCAAGCACTCCCTTTTGTGCCACCCACGCAACAATTTTCAGTCTTGCTTTCTGTGTCTGCAGAGCAACTCTGCCCTGGTAGTGGCTCTTGGCTCATACTTGAAAAAACAAATCAAAGGATTTAGGGGGAGACTGAGGGAGGAGAAGGAAACTCGTTTCCCAGTAAAAAGAGGCCATGTTGAAGAGCTCTTCGGATAGGAGCGAGTTTGGAAGAACCACTAGGAATACTAGTGGTGGAGACAAAATACAAGGTTCTTGGGCTTTGTGCTTGTTTTAAGGACTGCATTAAGGATCTAATTTTTCCTCCATGGAGCTTTTAAAGAATATAGGTGGGATGTTGTTACAGTATATGAAGGTTAGTTCTAATAATTGTGTCATAGCCTAAACTCATTCGTCTCAGAAGCCATGATGGGGTTCTGCAGGGGAAGAGATATGACGGAAGCAAAACTAGGTCTCTGTGGCTAGAACTACCAGGGGATGAAAGCAGGTTCTGTATTTTTCAAAAAACGCAGCTGAGGTGATAGCCTCCAACAGAGTTGGTCACCCTCGTCTTTCTCATCTGTATCCACTACCGGGTAGACCCTTAAATAAGGATGTAAATCTTCATATATCTTGTTCTGGATGGTGAGAATAAAGAATACCAGAAGCTTTTTCCTTTCTGGGTGAGGTGAAGAGAGCTTTGATCTACCTTTTTCATCTTTTGGATCTTCTTTTTGCAAAGTATTTAAGTGTTATTTGCTCAGAAAACCTGTTGTTGTTTGCAGAATCAGTTTTTGGTGAACAAAATACAAATTTGCTGTGCAACCCATCCTCTAAAATTGTTGCTAACAAAAGAAGTGCAGAAGTGAAAAATCTCTTAGTATTCTGTGGGGTGTCTTGATGTGTCAGATACCTTTTTGGGGGAGTCAAGGGTGGGAACATTTGCAAGCATTCATCACATCCTTTCATTAGAGCTTCCCAGCTTTGTGCTTTATTGTGAAGGATGACAAAATGGGCTTATGTATTTATGACATCCTTATATATAACATAAGAAGAGCCCTACTGGATCAGGCCAAGGGTCCATCTAGTCCAGCTTCCTGTATCTCACAGTGGCCCCACCAGATGCCTCTGGGAGCACAAGAGACAACCAAATACTTGTCTCCTGATACCCCTCCCCTGCATCTCGCATTTTGAGGTACCTTCCTTTTAAGCCTGAAGATTATACATTTCCATCATGGCTTGTAACCTGCATTTCTATGCAGTGGTGCCCCGCTTAACGATTACCCGACTCCACGACAAAATCGCTTCATGACAATGTTTTTGCGATAACTTTTGTGATGTTTAAATAGGAAAAAAAGTTTGACGATCGGTTCCCTGCTTCAGGAACCAATTTTTCACTTAACGACGATCAGAAAACAGCTGATTGTCTGGTTGCAAAATGGCTCCCCGCTGTCTTAAGGACACGGATTCCTCGCATTACAGGGACCAGAAAATGGCTGCCTTATGGAGGATCTTCGTTGGACGGTGAGGTATTTCGCCCATTAGAACGCATTAACCAGTTTTAATGCATTCTAATGGGTTTTTTTACTTTCGCTTGACAACGATTTTGTTGTACAGCGATTTTGCTTAAACGGATTATCATCATCAAGCGAGGCACCACTGTATAGTTATCAGTTAATATGGTGCCTGTTGTAATACAGTAGTATTCTACCAATGAGGAGTCTCCTTTCTGTTCAGAATTCCATTGTGAAGGCTTGTGGTTGCCTCAATCTCAGACTGTTGTAAACCACAGGCTGTGGAGCTGCTTTTCAGTTGGGGGGGGGAATATGCTGACGCCTCTCCTTGTTTTATTCATGTGAGCTTTCAGCAATTGACAGACTGCTGAGAAAGGAACTTTGAAGGGGTGGGTGCTGTACTTTTCTGCACATGCACTTTTAGAGCTACTTTTAATTCAATTGGGCTTTAACATTATCTGTTTTGAAAATTGCTTTTAAGTCCATTTATATCTTACAGTTACGTAATTATGTAATTTGGGGTTGTTGTTTTTCCCCCAGTACCTTTTTAGTTAAAGTTGTTGTGAGGTACCTTAAGTCCTGTTTCTGGAAGAAAAGCAGGAAATAATTTAATCCATCTTTTGGTCAGAGGAGCAGCAGGATGGGAGGCCACCAGTTACAACTGGAGTGTTGCTTTTGTTAATGTAGATGTGAGGAGGACGGGAAACAATTGGCAGTAAGGTAATTTTTAATATGACTGTACATTCTACCAGGGAGATTTAATTGTGAGACAGATTTCCCTGGCAAGGAATGGATCTTATCTGTGAAGCTCTGGAAAGCTGAAAACAGAATGTTCTGTGAATCTAAAAGGAATGTCTTTTAAGTTTAATAATCAAAAGATAAGGTACACCATGTTGTATTGGCCGATTGTGTTCTTCAAGAACATTATTCCTAAATTTGAGATGTTGTTACTCTGTATGCAAGATCCAGAAGCTGGAGCGTATGTTAGCCACTGACTTTGGAGTTTTCATATTCTCTTTCTCCTTTCCACAGCCTGTCAGCCAGGTTTCTACCGCCACACCCTGGAAGCTGAGCGGTGCTTCAAATGCCCCCCAAACAGCTCCTCCAGTTCTCCTGGGGCCACAAGCTGTCCCTGCCTCAAAGGCTTCTTTCGGACACCCACTGAAGACCAAACGGTTGCCTGCTCCCGTAAGTCCCACGCTGAGGGATGCTGTTTCTAGAGATTAAAATTGGGTCCTGTGAGTGATGAAGATCTATGCGTGCCTACCTTAAAATCAGGGCTTAGGAGAGTGATGTAGTCAAAAAGAGAATCTTTGCAAGGTCTGCTTAACATGCATAGACTAATCTTGTGGCAGGGCTGCAACATTGCACCAGCTTCTCTGTTCTGCTGATTCCCTCATTTTATTCATTAGGGTATTTTCAAGCCTATGGATAAGACTGTTACCTGGAAAACCAACAGTAAGCGTTATGGCATGTTGAGAGCAAACCAGTGTTACTTGGTTGACCTTTTTTAAGGACTTTGGGCAATTTTTCATACACAGGTGGGCCATGAAAATGTATGCCACATGAAACTTGTTAGCCTTTAACATGCTACAAAATGTCTGCTAAAATCCTGTTGAGTAAATTATATTTGCATAAGGAGGATGACATCCCTGGCAGGGGGACATTATGGGCATTTAAAGAGTTCCTCCTTAGGTCCCAGGGCTCCTCTGACTCACCTGCAATTTGCCTGCAGTCACTCTCATTATGGACAAGTTGGGTGAGCCCCGAGATCTGAGCAGGAGATCTTTAATTACTGTTAGTATACCACTGCCATCAGGAGAGAGAGATTGCTGATAATTAAAGAGTTCACATTTTGTTCTCGGGGCTCGCCTGACTCACCCGCAGTGGGACTGATTGTAGGGAAGTTGCAAGTGAGTTGGGGGATTCCCCAGGATTAAGCAAAAACAGCTTAATTACCAGCAGTCACTCCTTGCCAGTTATTCTTATAAAGGCATCATTTACTTGACTGGATTCTGACCCTATATTTCTGTTGTTACAACAGACAAACACAGCCACCTTTCCACCCCACTCCCTCTGAAAATATTACATGGCACAGTTATGTGTACAGTTTAACACATGGTAGACTCAGAAACCTCTTATTTAACACTCTGCCATGCATTCTTCTTCTTAAGGCTCTCACTGTCCTTTATGTACATAGGAATGAATTCAGCACATTTTGTTCATTGCTTTTAGCAATCTTTGCTCAGGAGCAAGGCAAGAAAAAGCAGAATAGCCCAAGAATCAATGGAGAACATTGAAGATATATGCTTTAATGTCTGTCTGAATAGGAAGACTGGCATTTTTTTTAAAAAAAAGTTGTCTACTTGTTTGCTTGCATGCTTCTTTGCAAGATCACACTGTTAACTCTCTCTCTCTCTCTTCTTTGCCTTTTCTAGGCCCTCCTTCTGCACCCCAGAATGTCACCTTCTCCCTTGTGGGGAGCCAGGTCTCCCTCTCGTGGCAGCCACCCATCGATCAGGGTGGGCGCAAGGATCTCTCCTACAACGTCTTCTGCCAGCGCTGCAATTTCCTCGTGTGTGAAGCCTGTGAGAGTGGCGTAACTTTTTCTCCCAGTGCATTCAGCCTCACTCGGCCCAGTGTGGTTGTAGATGGGCTGGAGGCTTACACCAATTATAGCTTCACCGTGCAGGCTCATAACGGTGTGTCCGCGCTGAGCCCTGCTTTACGCAAGAGCACCAGCTCTCCTGTCTGGGTGGCTGTGGGTCCCGCAGGTGAGTTGCTGTCGTGAATCCGGGGAAGGGACCTTTCCAACCTGAGGGCATGAGAGGCTGCAGTTGTTCTTGAACTGTATTTCGTATCAGCGTCAGTGTGTGTCCCGGTTACAGCAGTAGCCCAGTGGCTGCAGCCCCATCTCCTTGCTTGCCCTGCCACTCCGTGACTGAGCAGGGAGACTCGTCCTCCTGCCCCCTTGCTGGCGTGGCCGGGTGAGCAGGGAAATGGAGCTCCAGCCGCTGGACTGCTGCTGCTGCAACTGGTGATGGTGATGATAGTGATACCGGTCACACGCGCCACACTGGAAGCGGACCAGCAGGTTCTCAGGGTGGGAGGTCATCGGGTCTGCCACCAGTGCAGGTGGGCTTCCTATTCGTCTACGAATAGGAAGCCCCATCTCTATTTGTAAGGTATAGGAACAAAGATTGGATACATTCCTCTTTTGGGGGGGGCAGGTTCTAACTCCCAAAATGCGTCATCTGTACTTGAACAGCAGGTTCTGGGAGTTGGTTCGTCAGCCTTGGCTAATCATGAATCAAAACAAATCACCCTTTTTCTGATTCATGCCCATCTCTAGTCTATAGAGCAATAAGACAAGAAAGGAATTTCATTTTTGTTTCTGTGTCTACAAAGGGCTGCTCAGAAAGGACTGTACAATATCTTAAATTTGACCACAGTCATAAACACCGATTCATTCTGATAACGCGCAAACCACCACACACACACCCTTTCTAAACAAGCAGACCTTAGTTCGCCTGAAATCTTAATTGGGCAAAAGCCCTGCAGATCTGTAGGTAGGTCAGAGTTTGGAAATAATTGTCCGTGGAATGGTTCCTTTTGATGTTAACTAACCAAGCCGAGACACTAGAGTCATGACTAAGGTCCTTATCTTTTCCATAAACCCATTTCCCCAAGGCAGGGTTGCACCCCTGTGCTAACAGTTCTCCCTCCCCTGGCTGTTGTTCCTTGGCAAGGCTGTGCTCAGCCTTTAGGTCTCCATGGCTTCAGCTGGCATGGCTCCACACGTTGCCCATCCTCTGTCCCTTCATGATGTAGTCGGATACTTTTTACTCCTGTCCCTAAAAATCTGGGGTCTTAATTATTGCTCCAGTACATCACGTACAGCATCCCTGGAGAAGTAGCTACATAAGAGACATGGGAACTGCATCATGCCTCAAAGCCTTCAGCAAATGGTGCCCCCTTGTTTCGGCTTCATTTGGTTTTTTGTTTTGTTTTGGGAACAGAAAGGGGAGGAAGTTAAAGGGGAGGAAATGAATGCTGACGGATTGGGTCTTATCCCCTGTGGCTAAAATCTTTGGGTCCTCTACTCGACTGCCCTTGGGGCATCCAGAATCTCTTCCATTTGCGGGTAATCGCTTCACTTTGTCTCAGGGCAGCACCTCCTCTATGTAGGATTTTTAAAAGAAAGGATTAAGCCAGGGGGGAGCAATCAGCAAAGAGTCAAGAGAAACAATGACCCCTACAGGCTTTCTGGGGGTAATATGCATCCTGAATGGATTGTCGTCTAGCTCCAGAAGGGACGTCACACATTGACCCTTTCCCTTTCGTTATGTCTAGCCCCAATCATGGTGACTAATCTCATCCTGGATCGGCAGAACGAAAGCAGCCTGTCTGTGAGTTGGCTACCACCGCGGCACCGCAGCCACATCCCTATCACCTACGAGGTCATGTACTTTGAGAAGGTGAGGTGTGATCTTCTTCTTTCCACCTGCCCATTCTCCAAACTGTTCTCTCTTCCCCCCCCCCACGGCCCCGTTCCCTGCTTTGTTCAAATCCTAGAAGACCTTTTGATTCTTTTGATCCTTTTTATAGGGGGAAGAGAAACACTACACAGTCCAGCATCTTCAGGAGCCCAAAGTGACGCTGGCCAATCTGCAGCCTGACACGGCTTACCTGCTGCGTGTCCGTTCCATCACGCCAGTAGGGGACGGGCAGTTTTCCCAGGAGCAGGAATTCCGCACTCTTCCACAAGGTAGGTGGTCTTGGTTCTCCCGCCTGCTTTGAAGAAGAGGGATTCTTGCCAGGGGACTGGAGGGACCAACCCAGTGGGAACTCCTGTGCCAGCCGTGGCGCTTTTTTGTGGTTTCCCACCTTGCATTTTCTCATGGGGAAGAAGGGATATAATTTCCAAATTTAAAACTTCCTCTTTTCTGAATCTGATGTTTCCAACAACAGAGGGAACATACGTATACTAATATGTTTTTCCTTCCTGAAACAAATAGAAGAAGCCGTTTTACCAAAGAAAGGGTGCAGGGGAAAAGGCACCATTTAACATTGTGGCACCTTAAAGACTAGCTGCTATATTTTAAAATTAGCTTAGAATGTTCCTGATGCCTCAGTTCTTTGCTAAAAGGAACATCCGAAGCACCAGTGTGAATAATAATGCTTGGAGGCCGATTACCTAGGATGAATTAGCTTCCCTAATCCAGCAATTACTTGTGGTTGTGGAAGCTCTGCTAGGAATCTGTAAGTTTGGAAATTCCCCATTCGCAGCAGTGAAGAAGGCAATACGGTATCTGCAAAGGACTGTGGGTGTAGAGCTTTCCTCTCCATAGCAGGAGGCAGAGATACCCATTTGTGCCGGGGGTTAATGTATGCATCAGATCACACACTATTCGAGGGGGAGGACTTAAGCTATTTTTAAAGCTAAACAGAGAATGGTAAGTATGTTTTTCATGATTGGCTCGTTTAGTGGAAGATAATAAAATAAAATATTCCCTCAGTTCTAGAGCTATTTTGGTATGAAATTTTATTTGACAAACAATGACGTTGTTCTCTGTGGTGTGTAAAGACAAGGCAGTAGACAAGGCGGATGTCTTCTGAGCATACCAGGTAGAGACAAAATGACTGGCCTTCCCATCGGACTTCCTTTTCCTTTGCATCCATTTCTGTGCTTCCAGATAGCGGGAAGAATACAGAACAGGCTGCTGAGCTGAGGAATGTCAGAATGTAACAACAGAAGGGCCAGACGTGAATCTGTACTTCATATCTTGCAGTGCCCCTGGGGTGTTAACCAGAGCCTCTTTCTTGTATCTTACATTTCTGTATTACAGAGATGCACATCTGCAGTCAATTGCTTTCCTCTGTGAGAATTTCAAAGAACTGGTACAGATCTATGTCCAAAGGAGCCATAAATGTGTTTCGGACCATCTTTCTATATTTTGTTTTAGAGAGGGCTGAGAATGATTTGACTGCTGTGCTTTGAGCAGATTTTAGAAAGAAGGAGCCAGCTAAAAATAAAGGGTAGGGGACTCGCAAGACTAGAACAGAAGGTTGCTCTCTTAAAATGTTAAGAGGAAGTTCCTCCCTCCATGGCTTGATCCAGGAATCGCCTTTGAGAACAGACAAACTTTTCACACCCCACAATATTAATTCATGTGCATGCACATCTTTCCAGCCCCCACCTTCTCAGCTGATCTGTGCATGTCTAGTAATATTTACTATGTATTGCTCTTCCTAGAAAAAGATCTGTGAAGATGAGAAAATAGAATTTATACTGCATTGGTAAAGGCTTGCAGGTCAAATTTTCACTATCCACTATACAGGCAGGCCCCTTCTCATTACTTGGGGCAAAGAATAGTGTGCAGTATACCGTTCACCAGTATACCACCATTCACTGTGGCAGTGGCAAGGGGGCAGAGCTTGTCAAAGGATTTCGGCAGCCTGGACAGAGAACTCTTGTGGGTTACATCCAGACCACAGGCTGGAATTGCCCTATTTCTGAATGCAAGGATGAAGGCAGGGGCATTACATACTGGAATTCCAGTTGCTTCTAATTATGTCTCAAGCATATTGTCCCAGCAGGGGTTGCTGGATTTTATGGTTCCCATGTTTTGTTATGTCATCTTATTGTACCCCCTACATCCTTCCCAACTCCATGGAATGTTCAGAGGGAATATCATTCCATTTATTACTGAACTGCCTTTTGCAGGAATTTTTGTGCTCTGCACACTGTCCTTAAGAAGAATAGGCTGATATAACAGTCTTGTTAAATTGGTTACCCAAAGTACGGGGGATTTTGCTGATGGGCAATATGAAAATGACATGACATAAATAAATCACAAATGGTTTCCATAGTAAAAGCACAGCTTGGAGTTAACTACAGTGGACCCTCGACTTACAGACGGCTCGACTTACAGACTTTTCGAGTTACAGACTTCTCTGGCTGCAAAATTTAGATTCGACTTGCAGCCAGAGAATCGACTTACAGACCAGAAAAAACCAAAATGGAATAAAAATAGGATAAAAACCACTGGTTATGGGATTAATTGGTTTTCAGTGCATTGTAGGTCAATGGAGATTCGACTTACAGACTTTTCGACTTGCAGCCACCATTCCAATACGGATTAATTCCTTAAGTAGAGGGTCCACTATGGTTAAATATAATCGCTTGTATGCTAATTAGTTACCCCCTTTAACCCAACAAGACACTACTAGCTAATTTGTTGGTTAAAGACATTTGTTAGAGCTCAGAAACAAATAATTAAATTTTATTTCTTACATGTTAATTTATTTTGCTCTTCCCCCAGTATACTTCTTTAACTTGAGAAGTAAAGATATTAACAGCATCTGTGCTGCATCAAGTAAGAAATTTTGCCCCATGCTTCGTTCACTGTAGAGGGAGGCCTGAAGAGGAGGAAGATAGTAAGAGAGCACGGAGATTGTTGGAAACTGGAGGTGTCAGTCCCTAAATCTGGGTCCCCTGTGGCTCCTGCATGCAAAAGAGGTGCTCTAGTGACAATCTTTGTAGACCATGCTTCTTGATTCGAAGTGAGTGAGGAGTTAAAGGATGAAAGGATCTAGTGGTGCAGAATCCCTTTGATTAACCCATTCCCCCTTGTCAGAGATTTATGGTAGAGGCATTCTAGAGAAAACTGGACAATTATCCATCAGATCTGCTTTGATTTGGATTCCTGCCTTGAGCAGGGGGTTGGACTCAGTGGCCTTATTAGGCCCCTTCCAATTCCATGGTTTCATGATTCTAAGGCAGCCACTTGTTGCTGCACTTCACTATTAGCGCTACAGAGGACCATGGCCTGTAACTGGAGGCACTACATCTTTCCTTCTTAGCCTTTTCTAGACTTTTCAAGCAATCCACGGTGTTTGTAGTGTGACAAACAGCACATGCGTTGGTGGAAATAGAAGGAGATTGCTATCAGGAGCAAAACTTAGCTGGGCAGTTAGGGCCAGTATTTTAGGACAACCTTCCCTGACTTAATAGTTTTGCTTTTACAAACCCCATCATCCCCATCTGTCAATCAGATTGTAGGATTTGTAGTCCAGGGCCACTAAACAGTATCAGATGAGCAAGGAAACGTCAAAACAAAACAAAAAATCCAGAAGGAGTGCTTTTGTTCAGCCAGAACTGAGCAAAATGTTCCACCACAGGGGTAAAGGTGACAAAGAAGCCATTCTCTGAAAATCCCATAGTTCCCATAGTTTAATTAACACACTAATTCACAATAACATAGTGAATTAAACACCAATAGATCCTCAACCAGGGGACGTGGTGCCGCTGCGGGTTAAACCGCAGAAGCCTCTGTGCTATAAGGTCAGAAGACCTGCAGTTATAAGACTGAATCCACGCAACAGAGTGAGCTCCCATCACTTGTCCCAGCTCCTGCCAACCTAACAGTTTGAAAGCATGTAAAAATGCAAGTACACAAATAGGTACCACCACGGTGGGAAGGTAGCGGCGTTCTATGTCTAGTCGCGCTGGCCACGTGACCACGGAAAGTGTCTTCGGACAAACGCTGGCTCTATGGCTTGGAAACAGGGATGAGCACTGCCCCCTAGAGTCAGATACGACTGGACTAAAATGTCAAGGGGAACCTTTAGATCCACCAACAGGAACAACACATTAGTTTCTTCATTTCTATCTGCATTGATTAATTAAAGCATAATGTTTCAAGTTCTAGATAAAAGGAGTAATGAATTATTTTCAATCTGTGTTGCAAAAAATAAAAATGCATGCAGATGCATTCCCTTTTGTGACTAAGAGTTGTTTCACAATTTACACAGCAGTCATGTTTGCAGCTACTCTGACTGCTACGCTGGTGTTACTCTAGTTTATTTCACTTGTGTGTAAAGGGTAGGTATGTCCCAGAACTCCCTGAGGACGTGAACCTGTGATTTCTATGGTGTTCCGGTGCTTGCCTGCTACAAATTTAGGATTGTTTCTGTGCTTTTTCACACTTTGTCCATGGCCTGTGGGATATACGAGTGTAAGTGTCTGGAAGAAGCATTACTGCAGTGTGACAGTCCTTTTTGACCCATTTACGCCATCTATGTGGCAGAACGAATAAAGGACAGCAGAGACATTAAAGAAACAGGAACAGAGGAAATGGCCAGCTGTGGTTTCTTTAAAAGGAAAAGAAAAGAAAAGAAAAAATAGTGCAAATGATGTTAAGGGCTGGAAGAAATACATGTATATTGGAAAAAATGCCCACATAGTACTCAGTGGTGAGAGTGTAACTGGGATATAGCCAAACGATCCACTTGCAGGTTGTCCCACAGCTATTTTTAATACTAAATATAGCCTTTTGGATACATTTTGCCTTTAAATATTGAACATACACTTCATAACTGCCCATCACCTACAGTCCTTCTAATGACCTTCTAGGTAAGGAATCCATAAACAAGAACTTGCTGTTGAACGTTGGAGGGAAAGAGCACACCCAGAGTTGTCCTGCTCATTGTGTTGGGTTTTAACACTTGCTCTGCTCACAGGTATATGAAAACACATAGGGCAGCAGGATTGTGAGGTTCGCTTGTGCTATTTCAGGTCACATCCAACAGTCAAATAAAATAAAACAAAATCTGGCTCCCAAGAGCTCCAGTAATGGAAAGTCCATACTGTCTGTGATGTGAATTGAAGGTTATTCATTAGCCAACTACTTACACATCATGAAAAAGAGGATGAATGGGGACAGCCATCGGAATACAATTACATATACATTAATGTATATGTGCAAATGCAAAGCTAGAAATCATTCTTTAAAAAAATTCAACAAAAAACACTTTCAGAAAGAGAACTGTCCCCTGAGGATGGGAAAGATATACATTACAGGATATTTGGTTCTATGCAGTAAGGAAGCCTCCACGTTACACTCGGTGCCAAGTGGGCAACACAGAATCTGTGGCAGGAGGCCACATCCCCTTGGTCTGCCATAAATTAGTCAAATGTGCCTTTATCTCTGTGTACCAGTGGGGTGAATCTAATGCCAGAAAGATGCCTCTAACTGGTCCTCTGTCCTTGCAGATACTGGGATGCTCTCGGGAGGAGTGATTGTCGCCATCATCTTTGGAATCCTGGTGTCTGTTAGTGTGGTTCTAGGAGTCTTCATTTGTCGGCGAAGGTAAATATATGCCCTTGTTCAAGGGTGGAAGCAGTGCAGGAAAATCCTCTTGGCATTTTTATCTATTTTGTTCAGTTCTCTGGCGAAAGGTAGGGTGAGAAGAGTTTGTGGGCTTCATCCTGATGCTCTTTCTTGTCCCTTCTAGGCAAGCTCACCGTCGTGCACGGCCATGCCAGAAATACTCCAGCTACAACCGAGGTGAGACCCCCGAGGTCAGGTGTAGCAATTACACACACGAGCAGGTTGGGTGATCTGAGGTCCCTACAATAGGCTTGCATGCAAAGGAGGCAGAAGACCATATCGGGCTATCAAAAGGCAACTTGAGTGCAGTGATCAGGGAGGAAGATGATTGGAGAGGGATAGAGGTGCTACTCTTTCCTCACTGGTCCCAAGAATATTTGCAAAGACAGGCGCAGATTGGAAAGGTGGCAGAGGGCAAGGTGGGATGGGTGGATAAGGATTGGTATGCTGAAATGGGCCGTGGGAAAGTGAGGTGCCACCTCCCTTGCCATTTCTCTGCTCCTTTTTAGTCCCACCAGGAGCCGTGCTTGCTCTTCTGAAACAGTCTTAGATTTGCTGTTGTATACCTTTGGCTGGATAGCTTAGTGAGTTAGCTCCCTGACTGTAGAGCCAGAGGTTAGGAGTTCTTCTCCTGGAGGTCCACTGTGACCTCCAGGGGAGGAGCTAGCCTTGGTATCCTTGGGGGAACTGCAGAATCCCAGAGTGTCTCCAGAAGAAGGGACTGTTGAGTACTCTTGAGTGCCTAGAAAACTCTGGAAGGGATCACTATAAGTCAGAATTGACTTGATGGCATGTATAACTCTGCACAAGGAAACTTTCAGGAATTAGGTCTTTACTGATGTCAGCTACGTAGTTGCCAATTATACCCCTTGTAAGAGTGTGGAGGGCAGCCTGCATAAGCAGAGTGTATTAGTATTTGATGGTTATTAAAGTTGATAATGAGGCAGGCGGTGGGAGTAGCATGCCTAGTGGAACACTGGATGAAGTTGTGAAGTTCTCCTATTCCCCCCCACACACACACACACAATTGTCTGTCTGATATTCCGTTCCATTCTCCAAGCTTCACATCGTGCATCCCTGTGCATCGTTGCTTGAAAGCAGATTCTGTTTACCTCCAGGACATCTGCTTCCTTATCTATTCAGAATGGGGAAGTTATTTTTTTTTCTGCTTCTGAAGCCATGAACATATTCTGCCCTTCAATAGAAAACAAAATCATTTACAAAGATGGCTCTTATTTGCAGATGAGATCTGGTTGAAGCCTTATGTAGACCTCCAGCCCTATGAGGATCCCAGCAAGGGAGTCTTAGAATTCACCAAGGAACTGGACCCATCTGTTGTCAACATTGAGACTGTTATTGGTGAAGGTAAGTGTCAATGGGCCTTAATGTTTCTCTCTTGGGGAGTGCCATTTTGCTATTCTTCTATATAACCTTCACCCACCCACCCTTTTGTATATTCCATAGGAGAGTTTGGCGAGGTCTACCGGGGGACCCTACGCTTCCCAGGAAAAGAACGTATTGTTGTAGCCATCAAGACACTGAAGTCAACTTACTCGGATTCAACCTGGTGGAACTTCCTGCGTGAGGCAACCATCATGGGCCAGTTCAATCACCCCAATATTGTCCGCTTGGAAGGCGTGGTCACAAAACGTAAGAGCTCAGTGGCGATGCTGTGATAGTCTATAATCATCCATAGGGGGAATGGGATGGGAAAGGCTTGCAGCAAATAATCACCAAGGATTGTGAGGCTCCTGGAGATGAACCTACCGCAGCTCAAAGACGTAGATCACAAGCTTTGCATTCAGAATATCTGCTAAGAGGATCTCGGGTTGCAGATCCTTTTGTTTTGACCTTGAAGAGCTGCTCTTAGCCAGGAGATGTATCACTGTTCCTAGAGGGATGGATCTGTTTGATGGATGGGCACAGCAGGTTCACAGAGCCAGAAAGGGAGGGTGGTTAAAGCCTCTGCCAAACTGAAGGTGAGGGAAACTTGAAGAACCAAGTAGTAAAGTTATTCTCCCTTCCCCCCCCCAGGAAATCCAATGATGATTATCACAGAATACATGGAGAATGGTGCCCTGGACACTTTCTTACGGGTAAGAGGCTGGACTTTGGTTTGTTGCAGGAATTTGTCAGCTACTTCTTCCTAGTCTTATCTGAGCTGATATACCCATGCTTTGTCTATCCCTCTCCCATTCTGCTAGCATTCTATAAATGCAGCAAGTTTGTTTGCTTGTTTAAAAGATAGAAAACAGTTTATGTGTATCAGCCCCCACTCTCCTCTGAACAGATTCTACCCAGAGGCGATTTCACTACCTCAGTGAGAATGACACCTGTTAAGAGGGAAAGAAACTGGGTGTTTTTTCCCCCCTCACTGAATGTCTGAATGTCATCAGCCTTGTTTGGTGGCCCACTAGCAACTCTGTAAACTTCCTTGTGATCTGTCTGGTATGATCAAACTAAGTGGCCACTTACCAGGCAGATCACAGTCTGTGGATATTAGTACTCTCATCTTGTTTCAGTAAATCACAAATTGTGCGTGCTTGGTTTAGACGAAGCCTTTAGATGGTTCATATTTCTGAATGAATGACCTTCTTTTCTTGGGTAAGCAGAGTAAAGCATGAAACCATACAACAGAAAAAAAATATATAAATTACACAAAAACCTTTACAAGTTGCAGACAGCAAAGTAATACTGAAGAAAGATCCAGCAGCAGTATGAGAACTGAAAATGTCACACAGCTTTAAAAAGCCAAAATGGATCAGTGCCAATAAAAAGCCAGGAACATAAAAATGGATGGTTGCCAATAAGATTGCAATGCAAGCCTTTTTAAGGGAAGGCATGCCACAACTTAACTCCTCTTACATGTGACATTTCCCAGAATTCCGTTGGGATCTTACTTTACAGTAAACAAGATCATGGAAGTCAAATGGCAGCACATTGCAGCTAATTAACAAGGTGTCTGATCACATCACATCATGCATGCTACTGGCAGCTTGCTAATGGTGGCTGTTTGCCACAGTTTCACTTTCTTTGACATACAACTCCACTGGGATTCTGGCCAGTAATTCCAGAGGGCTTTTTGTGCCATGAAACAACCAGTTGAGCTCATTTTTGTGTCTTGCATGTATTTCAGGAGAACATGGACAAGTTCAGTGCAGTACAGTTAGTAACCATGCTACAGGGTATCGCCTCCGGGATGACCTACCTCTCTGACCGCAACTATGTACACCGGGATTTAGCTGCCCGTAACATTCTGGTATCTCACAGCCTTCAGTGCAAAGTGTCCGATTTTGGTCTTTCACGAATATTGGAAAATGATGTAGAAGGAACATACGAAACAAAGGTAATGTGGAAGCAAGCCAAGTGGGATGCTCCTTGCTGAAGGGAATATTGGCGGTGGCAGTCTATGCAAGAATAAATGAAAAATCTGTGAACTGAAGAGAGTTTGTTTCAGTTCAGTATTTTCCATCAGTTGTACCTTTCCAGAACCTAAATCACATAGTAAGGAAACAGCATGTTGGTCTCTAGTATGTAGAAAAATCGAAGTGAGAGAGTGGTCTACTGACTCATTTCAACTGATGTTTTCCTGTTGGCAGTTATACTTCATATACAAGAGAAGCATACTGCCTGTTCCCGTATGTTTTCATGTAGCAAGCCTTCCCTTAAATCGGGACAAAGACTTTGATATCCCTCTTGGAAATATCGATAGGCCACTGGGTTTCCTGTTCTCAGGTTGGGGACTAAATGTTGACTTTTCTTCACTGTTATGGTACAAAACTGGGTTTTACTCAAAACATAGGAAACTTTTGTTTAGTCCACCAGCATTTGAGGATAGCCCACAGAAGCCAAGTACTGTAGTCACTTCACAATGTCAGTATTGCGCAACTACTAAGCTTCTTGGCCCACAGCATCACATCCTGCATTTGAAGGCATCATGATGTCGTAAAGGCAAAGGCGTTTTTTAGTTAAACATGCTTTGGTCCCATCATCTCAGAACTGCTTCATTTCTGCTGTTGCTTTTTATTCTTAAAACGACTGATTTTGTTGTCTGGCTGCTTTTGTTGCATACTTTATTATTGCTCACCTGGGGCATTATGCATGAAAAAAAATGGGGTTATAAATTCAGTAAATTTAAAGAAAGAAATGGTAGCAGCCTCTCTCCTGCTGTATTCCTTTGAGCTTTGCAGTTTGGGTAACAGATGTACACACTGTCAGAGTGAACTCAGATTCAACCCCTTCAGTTCAAGTGGGCTTCTTGACTGCATACTTTTTTTGGGGGGGGGGGGAGGGAGCAGAATGGAAAGCAACATGTTTTCTCTTTTTCCCTTTATATATTCATTCCTGATATACCTCTAAAAGGGTTACGGAAAAACTGCAGGGTGGAGGAGGCAGGTTTGTTGTATCAAGTGCACAGGTGACCCCCCCCCCCAAATGATTATCCTCATTTCAGAAGTACCACAAGGATTAAGGGGAAAAAAAACACCACCTAAACAGTGTTATTCTGCTATTTCTGGAAGTGCTCGCCTCATTTTACAGTCAGTCATTTTACAATTTTACATTTCAGTAAAAAGACTGAAGAGTTGTATTTCAGTGGGGGTAGGACCCTCACAGTTTGTAAGGGCCACGTTTCCATTTAAAGAGACCGCTTTCCTTTCAATAGGGCGGCAAGATCCCCATCCGATGGACAGCCCCTGAGGCCATTGCCCAGCGTATCTTCACCTCTGCCAGTGATGTCTGGAGTTTTGGCATTGTCATGTGGGAAGTGTTGTCATACGGTGACAAGCCTTATGGGGATATGACCAATCAGGAGGTAAGAAAGGAAGGGAAACCAACAGCTGTCAAGCAGGCCAGAATGGGAATAAAGATAGATCTGCCTCAAAACACAGAATATGTGCTTTTGGTTTTCCACAGCCAAACCGTTGCCTCTTCTAGGTCCTGATTTTGCAGTGAAACATCCATAGTTGGGAAGCCCTACTTAAAAGATCTGCCAGCAATCAGTACTGAGCTTTGGGCAATTCATCAATAACTAAAGTTTCATAAATTTCCAAAGGATGAGCAACACTGGGCTTGGGTCTGCACTGAACATTTCCAAACAGGTCCACTCACAACACGTCCAAGGGTGGAATCGGAGGGCGGGGTCGTGACTTGCCAATTCCCTCTTCCTCCCCTGGTAGCCCCAAGCATTTCTCCCTCTCTTTTCTCAAGGGTCCCCCAAACTCCAGAAAAGCATTTTTTTTGTTACAATATCAAGGGAAGATGAAACTGCTGAAATCTCTCTTCCTCTGCTGTACAGCCAGCAGAAAACCTCTGCTGAATCGGATCACAAGAGACCTTCTGACCACAGAAATTTTGCTGGATCCAATTTGGTACTAGAAACAAAGAAACGTTGGGTGGGGGTGTTTGTTTTTTTCAGTGATTCGCTCATGTCACAAGATATATAATCTGAAAGGATGTGTTTTACCTTCTCAAACGCAGGTGAAGATGCTGGCATCGTGTACAGTGTTCACACCTATGTGTATAATTATTTTTAAATTTTACTTGGAAGTGATTGCAGGTTGATGACACCCTTTTTCTAAACTGATTTATCTGACTTATCAACACAACAGTGTAGCCCCAGTCCCAAAGGATTCCCAGCATTTTGACTTAACATGCTTGAGAAAGTGAAGCCTCATCAGGAATTCCAGCTTCCCTTTGAAAATGTTTAGGGAATAGCCTGTATAATTAAATTGTAAACCGCTCGGAGAGTGCTTGTAGCGCTATGGGGTGGTATATAAGTCCAAAAAAAAAAAAAAAAAAAAAAAAAAAAAAGCTTCAGTGATCTCTTTTCTTTTACCTGGGCAGGTGATGAAAAGCATAGAGGATGGATACCGTCTCCCCCCACCTGTAGACTGCCCTTCTGTCCTTTATGACCTCATGAAAGTGTGTTGGTCTTACGATCGGGCACGCAGGCCCCGCTTCAGAGAAATCCATGCTCAGCTGGAGCACTTTATTTGCAACCCACCTTTACTTCGAACTGTGGCTGACTTTGATCCTAGGTAAGTGATTCAACAGGGTGATCGGAGCAGTGGGAACTCCACCTTAAGAACAATTCTTCCAACAGCCTATAGTAATTATACTTAATTCATTTTCTGCCACTGGAATTCTATATATTATCACCCTCTGTGTTTTCCTGCAGTTTTGTAGAACCATACCTTGCCTGAAATAGCACTTCTTTTTAAGCCCTTCCTAGATAATGTGGAAATGAGACATTTTTTACGCATTTCCTATGGAGCAGAAAAAGATAAAAATTGTAGCTTCAGCCTGCCAGAGCAATGGATTGTCAATAGACAAAAAAGCACCAAAATGCTCTCCCTCTGATTAGTTTGAAGGGCCTCCTGGTCCCCTCATGCACACTGTTAACTTGAAACGGCATATTTGTTCTGATAATAGCTGTCGTTCTGTAGGGTGACCCTCCGTCTCCCCAGCTGCAGTGGGTCCGATGGGATTCCTTATCGGTCTATCCCAGAGTGGTTGGAATCTATCCGCATGAAACGCTACATCATCAACTTCCGCACTGCTGGCCTGAACACCATGGAATCCATCCTGGAGCTTTCTGCTGAGTAAGTGCGGGCCGCCCAGCTTGGGGATTCTGCTTTGCTAGCTTAGGAGAGAATAGCAAACATGGAGACTGCAGATAAAATGCCAGGGCATGATTTAAAATCGAGTTGCAAGGGCCTTTAGATGCACAGGATGAAAAACTTGTAACAATCTTTAGTTTCCTGTTCTTGCCACATTGGAAGGGTAAGCTTACAGTGAGATCCTTAAATGTGTGGTCCCTTCTGTGGCTCTTGCCCAAGCAAGTACTGTCACAGCTGTTCTTGCCACCTTCTTGCTGGCCCTTTCTATGCCTGAAACAGCAGTGTGATGCCCAGATATTCAAACAAGAGAAAACTTTTCCCAGGATGAATATAAGTGACTCCAGGTATTTTCGCTGCTTACTGAATTGTGGTTCGAGAAAAGGTGACAAGAGTAGTTTAGAATAAATAACACACACACACACACACATGAACATTAAACTACTATTGCACAGTCCTGTGAATATCTGAAGTCCTTCTAGCGATTCCATGTGCTCTGGAAATCTGCTTCTTGTTCAGAGCAGGACATTCAATCCAAGGGCAGCCACTCTGTGGAACAGCCTTCCGGCACCAGAAAGGAACCACCAAACACTATTTTTTTTGGATGCATATTGAAGACTTGCCTATTTTTAATAAACTTTCCTGGTCTGGCTCTGCTTCATCATCTTTTAAAAGAATAGTATGTATATTGTATACAGTGGTGCCTTGACTTACAAACTTAATCCATATTGGAATGGTGTTCATAAGTCAAAGCACCATTTCCCATAGGAATGCATTGAAAACCAATTAATCCGTTCCAGCTGTTTTTTGTCATTATGTCAAGGCATGGTTCGTAAGTCAAAGCATTAGCTCTACCACTAGGGGGAGAATTTTTTCTTTTAACCTAAGATGAACTTAGGTAAAAAAATGGACAGGCATTTTTTTTTCATTTGTAAGTCAAAGCAATATTTCACGTCCAGAGCTGTTCGTAACTCAAAACATTAGTAGTTTAGGGCGTTCGTAAGTCAAGGCACCACTGTATTTAATTAAGAACTACATGTATATAGTACCTTTATCTGTGTGTGAAACATCACTTTGAAATCTTCAATCTTAAGGTATTTATAAAATTTTTAAATAAATATCCAGGCAAAATTAATTCTCAGTAATTTAAACTGTACTTCCTTCTTAAGGCATATGCTTAGGAGCATGCCTGAATCATTAAAAAGAATGAAATATGCAAGAAATAATGGGGCATATCCGCTTGAAAAAGACCAATTGAAATAACTGCTGAAAGAAACATAATCACTTAGCAAATACCACTGAGTTAGTGGGATTGCTCTCGTTGGGACTAGCACTAGGATATGGTCTATTATATAGAAACAATACATACATATTTCTATTAAGGCCCAGTACATATCTGTCACATTTATTCAGACTAGAGACTAGCTATATGAAAGGCTGTGTCTCCCTTTATGAGCTGCCTGGGTTTTAAAATCAAAATCACCAAAGGAGGCATTTCTGCTAGTCCTGTTAACCTCACAGGAGAGGGCCTTCTCTGTTGCTGCTCCCAGACTCTGGAACTCCCTCCCACAGGAGGCCAGGCTGGCCCCATCTTTGCTGTCCTTTCTCTTCAGTCTGCCTCCCCCCCCCCCCCCCAATAACTGGCTGCCTAAGAAGGGCTATTAAAAATAGGTCTCCCTGGATTTTTTTAATGCATTTTAAAAACAAATTTAAGCTGTCTTTATCCACTAGTTTTTAATTTTAATCTCTTTTTTTAGCTTTTAATATAGTTTTACAGTAGTATTGTAAGCTGCCTTCGGTCCTCTTTAGAAAAAAAACACAGAATTTTAAAAAACTAAATAAATAATAGAAATGGGACACTTTGAAGAGTCTGGATTTTTGTTTTCTCCTCCCAGGACCCACTAGTGGCCACACCAGCCCCCAAAATAATAGTTATGAAGAAATTAAAACCAAATGAAAATAATATCAATATAACCACATTTGTGTGAGTCAAAAACTGTTTCAGAAATGTTATTTTTGTTTGTCCAGAATATTTGGAATTGGTTACAGATTATATACTATGACTGTACCTGAAATAAATGTCTTTTTTACTGGTTCGCTACTTTAAAACAAAACAAACTCGGCTTTCTAATGGTCTCACCCAAGTAAAAAACCTTTTGGGAAGGGGGGGTCTGTAATAATATATTTAGTTCTCTGAAAGACAGTTGTCTCTCTCCACTTGCAATGACTTTGCCAACTCTTAACTTGTAAGATAGAAAGTGATGAATTTTAAGTCAGTTTCTTCTTGGTATCAGATTAATTTTCTTGGAACAGACTTGAGTAGAGCAGCTTCTGCTGAACCTCTGGGCCCAGCAAGTGGGGACTGAATTTGGGCTATTAGAGAGAGTGCCAACGTGCTTTATATGTGTAATAGCCTTGTCCCCTCCTCTAACTAATCTTTCTCCTCCATTTCTTCAAAGGGACTTGAAACAAATGGGAGTAACTCTTCCTGGACATCAGAAGCGTATTCTGTGCAGCATCCAAGGCTTCAAGGAGTGATAGGTCTCACACGATGAAGCCCGTGCTAGGCTCAACCCTTGTGGGGCAGGACTTGGCACTGTGCCCTGCAGCACAACGAGAGGAGAAGAGGAACCGATGGAACCATCTTTGCACCAACTTCTGCAGGGGTCCATCTGGTTAGAAGTGCTGTCAGCCTGAAGCTGTGCCAAAAACAAATGCAAAAACAAATCACCAAAGAACTTGGCGGCAGACACTGCAGCCTGTGCAAATGGAACCATTCCCTACATCTGACAGTGCGCCTGCTGGGATCGGGACCGCCTGGGACAAGCAGCAGCAATCCAAGAGGCTCCCTTGTCTTGACTGCAAAATTGGCAGGTGCTTGAAAAGCAGAGTCTGATCCGTGCCATGCTGTCTACCCATGACTGTTCTTTCATTCCCGCGCTCCTTCTCTCGCAGATGAGCCTCTTTCCATTTCCGTCCATAGCTTCTAAATTTATACTATTATATTGCTTTCTTGAGCAAAAAGTTTAGCTATTCTGCCAGTAAAAGCCATAAGGATGCTCCCACCCTCCCACCCCAATCGTTGCAAAACCAAGATTTATCTGGAGGAATAGGAGGAGAGTCTTCCATTTTGTTTGCACAGTTCTTTGTGGGTGGGGCAAGGGAGGTGGAGAGAACATCCACTTTCTGTCCTGGCTCATTAGGCCATGCCTCTTTTTATTACACATAATTTCCACTGGTTTATTCCTTTGTTTGTATGCTTTGTCTCCTACTCCATGGGGCGGAAAGCGATTGTTTACAGCAGGGCATCACTTGCACCCGGGAGCTTTGCTTCCTCATGGTGAGGGCCTGCCTTATGTATTTAACATGAGAGGAAGAGGGCAGGGGGGGCAAAGTCCCAGGCCTGTAAATTCCCATGTGTTGTATGTATGATTTTGTAAATAAATTCATGGTACAGACAGGATGTGGCATTTCCCTGTTTCATTTACTGGTGTCCTTTATATGTTGGGAAATGATGTCTGCAGAACGAGTTTTCTCTAACGGAGGAATGAGCTAAATGCTAGCCGCCTACTATACCTTCTTCAGAAGGAAAGGGGATGGGAAAGCTGAAAAGGTCAAGAAACCATGATACAGGCAGCGCCCATTCAAACAGTTATGGGCAAGCCAAGAACAGAAACGCTCGCTGGGTGCCAGAGGCACTGGAAGGGGGGAGTACAGGAGGACTTAAGAACAAGCATCTGAGGCAGAAAACTTTAGCACCAGCAGAGTTCAGGCAACTTCACTTCCTCCCCCCCCCCAAAAAAAAAGAATACTTCAGTAGTCAAGATTAAGGAGGAAATCTCAGTAGGGATACTTTTGCCAGGAACAGGAGGTCAATTGGTGAACAGTACATTGGCAAACCCACATTGCTGCTTGGAAGATTAAGGAGGTGCTAGGCAGGCTGGCAGGGACTGTTAATGCTTCTTTCCTCCAGGCTGCTACTAAGCGTCTGGTACAAACGACACCCCATCCCCTCTCAACCCAATCCCCCAGCAGATAATAGCAGCTTGGGAGAAGGCAGGAATGGGGAAGGTTTGAACACCCACATCTACCTTATTAATCCTCCATTCTTCAGAAAGTTACATGAAGTTGCTTATTAAGGGCCAGAATCCTATTGCTTACATACTTGCACATTCAGCTGCATAAAGCACAGGGGGAGAACTGTGTGCTGTTAAGAAGGAGTCCCCGCTTGTATTCTTCATCATGCATCAGCTGTGTAATTTGGTACATGACAATTAGTACATGCAGCAATTCAACAGCAACTTATCACTGTGATAACCACCATTGTAGGCATTGCAAGTAACTATTAATATTCTGACCATTAAAAAAAAAGGCAGAGGAAAAACAAGCCGAGTTGTGAAGCTTCCAATGGAACAGCCCATTGTGCCCCTAGAGAGCTGAGCCAAAGGTATGGCACCATTTTGGAGCCTTTCTTTTTCACCATTCCTGGCAAACCGCTGGGGAGCAAAGACAGAAAGTAAACAGAAAATGAAGTTTACCAAAGAGTGCATGTACAAAGCCCAATAATGGAGCATGGAATTAATTGTTTTGAGAAGGTTATGCAAAACGTGACACAACAGCTTACTGGAAGCCCTAGTTTGAATTTTAAAAAAAAGACCCTCCAAAATATATTTACCATTTATACACAAGGCATGAGCTACTCTGGCAAGGGTTATAACAGGGAGGTGGGTTAATGTAAGAACATAAAACAGCTTTATATTTCCCTCCTATGCATATATGTAGATTTGAATCCCACTCTGGCCACTGGGGCGTACCCCCTGGCCTCAGGTAAGCATCAGCATAACTACAACCATTTGTATGTAGCATCTGTCTGACTGCCATCCAGACCGTGTAGAGGCACTACGATGGGTAAGCACAGACTTGGCTTTCTGTTGGATTTTTTGTTTAATGGAGTCCACTGGTATTAAATACCTGAATTACTATCATACTAGTTCCATCACTCTAAAGTTTCAAGGCCAAGCCTAGTAGGAGGACAACACAAGAAGACAGTAACAGTGATCAGTCCTGGAAAATTTACTAGTACTGAAGTCTCAATAAATCACATTGGAGAGCAATAAGTTACTGCCGAGCACATGTTTTGTTCTGCTGCTTTCTGGATGACCTCCACTAATTTTACTTCCAACATTTTCTCTTCCCTCTGATATAGGTAATGTGTCCTTGAAAAGAACGTAACATTCCTTGAAACTGTATTTCTTAGAAATGGCTGCTTGACTCTTGTGGTAACCTTCCGTGTTCAAGGATTCCAAATTAAGCATAGGTTAACAAGCTAACCAAAATGCTAAAGAAGCTTCCTCCTCAAAGCAAAGCAGGAAGATCCTGGTAAGATAAGCCAGAGATGTTTGAAGAATTGGCTGAGATGGATAGAATGAACCTGTACTTAAAGACTTGACTTGTCTTATGCAAGGGTCTCACCTAAGAAACCTGGTACAAGACAGCTAACTAGGTTATAGTTCTCTCAAACTCAAGGAAACATGCATCTGGCACCCAAAAGAATGAGCAATACTGAACAAAAGAGCAATTCATTCAAACAGGCTAGAAGCTAGGCAAATATTTGCCAGCTTTCCTCCACTTGAGACCTATTTGCAATATAGCAAATATATTTCCTAAAGTGGAGATAAAATGACTGGCACTGGCAGACAGCTGTGCTTAATCTGCCCCTCCGCCATGCCTGAGAAAGGAGGAAAGCCCAGAGGTAAAGCACCCTAGGAAGAACAGTCCTTTGTCAGAATCCATATTGGAGACATCAAATGAGCCTACAGACTGAGAATACAAAGCCTCTTGTAAGCCTGTTACCATGAAGGGCAAAATGAAGCTTTGATGAGAATGAAAGCCTCTGTGCAGTCTAAGTTCCCCTTTATGGATAAGGTGCCCAGATGTTGTGAGATCCACTGAGGTCGAAAATAAGCACGTTGATCTGAGCAGCATCCTAACACTGACACAGTTGGTTCAGTCCCTCCTCCAGAAAAGGTCTGGAAACTGGGTAGTATTATCTTAAGAAAGGTCTAGGTAACTGTCTGAGTAATATGTTGTCAAGCTGTTCCCAACCTCTATGAATCAAAGGCTTCTAAAAGGTCCTACCTAAAACAGCCCTGCCCAGGCTTGTAAGCTAAAGGCCATGGTTTCCTTTATTGCGTCAGTCCATCTCATGTTGGGTCCTCCTCCTTTCCAGCTACCTTCAATTCTTCCCAGTGTTGTTGTTTTTCTCAACGAGCCTTGTCTTTTCATGACATGCCTCAAGTACAGTACTTTGCTTGAGGATTTTGGCTTCTAATGAGAATTCAGGCTTGGTTTTATCTAGAACCCATTTATTTGTCAGCCAGTCCATGGCATCTGTAAAGCTCCAATCTCTCTCTCTTCATGTCTAGCTTTCACATTTGTGCACAGTAAATAGAAATACCGTAGCATGGATGATCTTGGCCCTACTCTCCAGCAACACATTCTTACTCTTCAGTATCTTTTCTAGTTCCTTTTGTAACTGCCCTTTCAAGACTCCGGCTTCTCCTGATTTCTTGGCTGCAGTCTCCATTTGTACAGATAACTAGTGTACATGGAAAAATTTACAATTTTGATTTCTTCATTGTCAGCATAAAAGCTGAAGCACTTCCATAGTTGTTACTTTTATCTTGCTTCCTATTCAACTCCAATACTTCTTCTGTACTTTATTTTGAAAAATGGTCATCTCAAGTCTCTACTGTTTTCTTACAAGTAATGTGGTGTCATCTGCATATCTTAGTGATGCTCTCACTACTATTTTAACTTCTCCTTCATCTGAATCTAGGGATTCTATGATATGTTTATGCCTATACCTTGAACACAAAGATAAAATGCACTCTTGTCTGACAGCCTATCAAAGTGCATTCTGTTTCTCCATGTCTGGTTCCTAACAGCAGCTTCTTGCCCAGAATAGAGATGGTACATCAGGACAATCAATTGTTCTTGTGCCCCTGTTTCTTTTAGAAAAAGTCCCTAGCTTTTCATGATCCACACAGTGAAAAACTGTACTGGAATGGATTAGCTATAAATGAAATTCTCAAACTGTTTAGCATGCTTCAGTAGCCCATGTACATTTCCTGTACAGTCTGTTTCCTTTTCTGAATTCAGTTCAAACATCTGTCAGGTCTCGCTCTATATATATGGTAAATACGGTACCTTTTTTACAAAATGCTGAGCATCATTTGGCTTGCTTAGGAAATTAATACAATTTGTCCTGTACTTCCTGTACTCTTTGGCATCTTCTTTGGCCCTATTCCCAAGCCTCCTTAGCTCATTCACACCAAGTATTACAATGGATAACAGTTCCATTTCTTCTTTTTGAACTTGACCATATACTTCTTACAGTTGGTGTTCCAATTACTGTGTATGTGTCATGCATCATCAAGACTTACCCTTCGCCTCTGTGCACATAAACAACTACACATCCTTTCGCCTTTATACCTGCCTCACTAAGCAACATGATTTCAGCCAGTGAGTCCCTTGTTAGAGAAAAAGAAAAAGAAAGTCCTGTGCTCCTTGCACACCATCTTTATGATTTGAAAGCTAGCTCTGTTTATGAATTTGTAGTGGTCTGATAATGGTATCACTCACTCTTCTCTTTTAGAAAAGTGATTATTTTGTTGCAGTTCCCTCCTCCTCCTGCTGACTGAAGCCATCCAACCTGTATTCACACAACAGTATTCTGTCACCAACAGATTTGAATTTCTTCCTCCAGTAAGAGGAGCAGCACCCATAAGATTGTGGTTCTAGTTCATGTGCTACAGCACTTAAACTTCTCATCTATCCTGTAATGTATGAGAGGGTCGGAGTCCATAACCCACAACAGGTTGGAACCAACATGCTTCATGCATCTCAGAGTCCCTGAAAGACGGTAAAATGCTGCTAGTACGTGAAGCAAATTGGAAAGGAAGACAGCTGGTTTTCAAACTGAAAAACTATTTGAGGCTCTGACAGGCCAAGAGAAGTTTATTAAAGGCAGACTGGGGAAAATAAGGAGGAACTGAGAGTCATATAATGGTATCTGCTTTTGAAAAGGGAGTGGAGAGCCACTAGGCCACCAGCTCAAAAATATTTAGACACGAAATGCTATGGAGAACATAATCAATAACCTAAAGAAAGGGGACGGGTGGGGGAGCTAAGAAGTACCTACTGTATTTTCTCACATCAAAATGGTATCTCAAGCTAAGGTAACAACTTTTTCTCCCACTGAGGGTGAGATTCCTTCAGCTGTACTATTTCACGCCACCAGCATGAACTTAGGTGAACAACCAGGGAATCTCCACCCTATGTCAACACTGACTCAGACCGAAAGTTGTAGATTGGATGTGTGGGTGACTTATCTTTAATAATTCTTAAGCCATGAACTATACAAAGTAAATATTTGAGAAATAACCTCTCTTCTCATTTCCTTCCCATGAGCTTCAAGGCAAGACATTAGAAAATGGATGATTGGTGCACAATTTAGGCATGATACTACCCCCAAACACACATCCTCCGTGTTGTTTTCATTCCTGTCTCTTTTATTGACCTTTAAGCAACTGAGTCACCTCCTCAAGAGAAAGGCAGCACAGAAGCACAGTAAATCCATCCATCCAGTACACACATACATGAATGCAAAACAGTGGCTGGGACAGGACAATATGCAAGATGGTCAAACATGCCAACCTAATTAATTTCAGGCTTTGCTTCACTTACTGAGCCAAAGAAATCCTACAAGTCGCCTAAACAAATAGCTGCAAATAAAACTCTCCAAAGAAGGTCTCTCTCTCATTCTCTCTCTCTCTCTCTCCCAACATCAGTCAAAAGCTGGCCTTAGTCACACTATCTCTCCCCCAGATGCTCTCTATGTCAACAGATGGACAGTCATATGACCAAGCCAATACTGTATAACTAACCGTCCAAAGTCCCATAAAGGATAAACATTGCAGAACAGAAATTGGAGAACAAAACAGAAGGAAAGTACTAGTTCCCCAAGTCAGGATCGAAAGGTTTACTTACAGTCAAGGAGAAGGGCTCGGGCAAGTGAGCCCTTGTCAGGTTTCATGTTGAAATGCTTCAATAGACTAATATGGCTACAAAAACTTGACAAAAGAAGTGACAATAGGTAAATATATATCGTTATATATCACCAACCTGAAGAGTGAAGATTCTTTCCCCAAGTAGGCAAAAGGACAGAGATTCCAGGGAGCTATCGCTTGTTCTTAGTCTCAACACAGGATACTGGAAAGCTCCCACATTGTAGGGACATAGATGAAAAAAGCAGTTTGGAAGAAATTCAGACTTGTGGGTGGGTTTTTTCCCTTTCCAGGATTACTTTATTAGTAAGACAGACAACTGTAGAAGTTATAGCAAAACAAGTCACTTTCCTGCAGTCTGTAGAATAATATACAGCGGCCAAAGTAAGGAGTTCAGGAAAACCCTGTTTTAAGAAAGGGGGAGTATAACAAAAAGGAAAGGGAGACCCTTGGGTAGGAAAGAAAATATATTGCCAGACATAACATGTTGTAGGTAGAAATGCACTATGATTTTGAGAAGAGGGAGGTGGGGTGGAGGGGTCATCACAAGAAGAACACAGAGAACATCAGTCTCATGGCTTTCTTCATGCGGGGCAGGAAGTGGGTGTGGGGGGGTACACTGATAGAATATGCTGGACGAAGGTCCTTCTCAGACAGCAGCTTTGACACGTGTGGTGTGACACTTCCTACACAGCACATGGCCATCGAGAGGGAAACAGCCATTGTCATCTGCTTCAATGGAGAGGGATTTCCCACAATCCTGAAAGGTGACAAGAGGAGAGGGAGACAGAGAAAAAAAGGAGGGGAAAACCATCAATGCCAAGGAGCTGATAACATCACTGAGGGATAGAGGGAGAGACAGGAATTTGCCTACCTCACATTTGTAGCATTTCATGTGGAAATTCTTTTCCAGGGCCACCACACGGACGGTCTCGTCCTTCCCAGGTTCTGGCATGATGGGCTCAGCGCATACCGAGCAGCGAGGGGCGTATTTTCTGGAAGCATGTAAGAGGAAAAAGTTTACAAGGGGATCAAAAGCTGAGGTTTCTGTATTTCAGCTGACAAAAGCTGAAGAGAACACAGAGCTATTCCGGTCAGTTATGAAGGACAAAGATGCTGTTGAAGAACGGGGCAAGAGCAGAGGCAGAAGCTGAGCAGAAAGGGGAACCTACCTATGATAATCATCCACACAGTGTGGCTGGTTGGCCTTGTCCACAATGAACGACGCTCCCTCAAGGGGTTTATGACACACCACGCAGGTGAAACACTGGGGGTGGTAGGAATTGCCTGTAGCTCGCAGCATCCTGTCTGTGATTGTCTGCTTACACACACAGCACTTCTCTAGGGTGCCCTGAAGAACAAAAGGGAGGGTCAGAGAGGAAGACCCAGCGTGCAACTGGTCATGATTGCAGTGATTTCTCAACTTCAGTTTTGGCTGCTGCTTGGTGGAGGTCAAGCGGTGCTTCACTAGACCAAAAGAACTGGGCAAGATAACCCGAAACAAAACCTGGTCACATCTTTTAACATGGAGACCTTAATGATTGTGCTCTGCAATATATCATGCACAAAAAAAAGTTGTATTATGTACACAATTGTATTGTGTACCAAAAAAAGGTCATCCTTCCGAGCTGAATAACTGTCTCAAAGAAATCATCTGGCCAACTAACTAAACAGGATAAATGGATTCGTAACTAAGAATTCCCTTAATGTAAGAATACCTATATTTTCTTTTGCTTTTAAATGAAAATTCTTCCCCTGGTAATGAACAAAGGCATCTTTGAATTCTCTCTTTTTAAGACATGATAGAGAACTAGATGTTCAAACCCTGGAAACTACCCCCCCTTTTTTTTTTTCTTGCCAGGCAGTTGGCCAAGGGAACAAAATCTTTGACAAGGCATTAAAGTCTTGCTTTTGGGCGAACCAATACAGGAAGTAGCCACATGATCACCTCAGGTGGCTCTCGTTTTCAGACACTACAGAACTGTTTGAAAAGGAGCCATGTGGGGGAAAGGCCTTCACCTTGCAAAGACAATAAAAGGCCTCTGACCCAGACCTCAGGCTGCAACAGTGCCCTGCCTGGGCCCACAAATTGCCATGGCCATCACCCTCACTCGACCCCTCCTTGTCATTTTACTCACAGCATAGCATTCCTCACAGAAGGGCTTTTCGTCCACATTGTAAAACTGCTGCCCCTGCAGTTGCTTCTCACACTTGAAACAGGTGAAACACTCCACGTGGAACAGCTTGTCCAGGGCACGGACAGCCGGCTGCGTCCGGGACAGGGCCCTGTTGCACAGGCCACAAAACTCTTCAGTAGCAGGAGGGGGGGGGGGAGAGAGAGAAACAAAAAATGTTTAAGTCCCAGCACTACGGATAGGGACCTCCCATGTAACATTGGCTATCATGGTAGTACAGGTGTAGGCAGCATGGTGTCCTCCAGGTATTTCAGACTAGAACTCCCATATGCCCCTCCTAGAAATGGGTCAGAATTTCATTTCAGTTTCATTTTTTGGTCAAAAGATACCAACATCTGTGAAACTGAAACGCGGTAAAGGTGAAAACTGATAGCTTTGTCTTTTTTTTAAAAAAAAAGTTTGAATTTCAGTTCAGTTTGATTTTTTTAAAAATTGGCCAAGAAGCTGCAGTCCAAAGAATCTGGATGGTACAAAGTTGTCTGCCTCCCTTTTGTCCATGCTATTTAGTATACAAAGCTTTTCTGGACAGAGAGATAAATGACCAAGAAAAAGCCCTGTTGAATGTCTAGCTGGATTGTTGCAAAACGTTAAGCATCCATTTTTGTAAAGAAAAGCAGACAGAGCAAGGTGGCAATTTTGGACTGAATTCCTGTACCTTGCCACCCACTGGGACCACACACACCCAAGTGCCCACTTACACATACGGACACACAGAGACAGACACACCCGAAGTAGATGCTTCCGCGTGGGGTGGGTGATCCATATCCTTCATGAGCTTCTGGGTGAGCAACTCCAGCTCTTCGACCTCCTTCATGGTCAGAGCAGATGTGCCCCTGGGAGGATCTGGTCCGGCATTTGCAAGGGATAAAGGATTGCGCTGTACAAACAAAACAACAAGTCACTGAGACACGTATAACACGGGTTTCCTCTTCTGTCTTTAAAAGGCCCTACACTCAAGATGATTTCATTTGGGTTAGTATCCCTTTAAAGTTATTGAGGAGAAAAGGGGGGGGGAGACCCTTCTCTTGTTGCCCACCCATGTTCTCTCACATTATTCAGCCTCCCTCTCTTCCCACAAATCCCTGTTCTACAGCTAGAGCAACCAGATGCTTTTGAAAGCCTCTTTACAACCTAAACGGTCATACTGGTGAATACACTTTCTTTTAAGGGGCCCTGTCCTTCTTTGGGGTTGTCATAATTTTGTTGTGGGGGGGGGGAAAGGATTCAACTATTGGATTTTACCTCTGGAATTTTTTTTTCAAGTTTCATGTTCTGGATGACTATTTTTTTAAAAAAAATCACAGCATCACCATACACTTTTGCAACTGGCTGGTCATCTTAAATTGTTAATGATAGCAAAGCTTGGGGGGGGGATGCCTCTCCCTTAACAAGAAGCTGAGCTTCATCTTTTGAAAAAAAGTGAAAAAAGACTGACATCCCCCCCCCAAACTCATTAATCCCACTAAGGCAGGTAAAGAACTGGCTTGAGGCTGCAGGCTGGATCCCCATTCCACTGACAAATGACCAGTAAGAGCTGTGACCACACCTCTGATGTCACAGTCACAGCCATGCCTCTTGTCCTGTTCATGGGCTCTCCCTCCAGACTGCTAACTTGTGCTTCCAGCTGATGCTTTGGTCAGGGACCCAGCTTTTCTCACCCCACCACCGCCAGCAGAGGGAAGGAGAAAGGGAAACAAAACAGTATGCACTCAAACAACACTTTGAGGGCTGGCTGATTTTGAGAGGAATCCAGCTGGATGTCAAAGTGCTGGCCAAGTGCCCTCCGCCCCATACTTGCCTTCCCCATGTGAGGAACACGAGCAGGGAAGTGAGTTGACCTCATGTTTACAGAGCCAGCCGAATCGCAAGGCTGTGATCCGGCTGGATCTCAAAGCGCAGCAGACTGTGCTTTGCTCTCCTCCTTCCCGCTCCCAGCAGGGAAGGCAATGGGGTGGCCAAGCCATGTCCCAGCCAAAGAGGTCCTGCAGTTTCACCCTGCCTCCCACTGGAGCTGGCATGGCAAATGAGGAACTTCAATGGCTGTGCTTTCATCCCCAAGGCCAGCTTTGTAGCCTTTAGAATACCCGTCAGATTACTGAGAAAGCTCTGGTGCCCATTTTCACTGAAGAGATCCTATATAAATACAGGATGGCTCTGCTCTGCACATCTCTTTCCTTCAGCCCCTTACCATGTCTCGTGGGGCAGGTGGCTGTGCAGCAGGATGTGGCTTCTCCTGAACCTGGGGCTTTTCCCGCTGCTGTGCATAGGTGAAGGTGGGAGGCTGCGGCTTCCCAGCCGGACCTGGAGTTGGGAAGCGAGACTGTGCAGGGGCAGCCTGTCTTGAAAAGCTTGAAGGAGCTCCAGCAGCAGCTGGTTTGGGTACAAACTTGGGGCCGGCGGCAGTGGGAGAAGGGGTGTATTTAGGGGCTGATACGGCTGGAGGCGGAGGGGCAGGAGGTGTCACTGGTTGCTGTGCTGACGGCAAGTCTCTGTGATGCTTCAAGGCCATCCATGGCGGAGGGACAGGAGTCGTTTCCCCTTGGGGTTTAGGTACATAGCTTCCACTGGGATTGGGGACAGCGCTGGAGGGAAAAGACGCAGGAGCGGAAACATCTGCGGGTGGTGCCATAATTTCTGGGGAGCCTTTAGAAGCTGCTCCTGCAGAAGCCACAGATCCGGGAGGTATCTGCAAGAGTAAATATGGTCATCCAAGATGAGAACAAGGGGCTAACATTAACAGCATCTGCTGCCATCCAGGTTCAGGATACATCGGATTCACCTGCTCTTGAGTGTGAACAGTGAGAACAAAGAGGAGATCTGAGGCCACAGCAGAGGTACATCATTTCAGCCATCCATGCATTGATACTTCTGCATTCAGCATGCAGTAAAATCCCCTTTAGTGCTTGGCAAAATTAATAGAAGGGTCCATCGTTAACACAGGGCTGAGAGCACCAACTAGAATGTTTGTTTGTCTAACAGTCCATCACAAAATCAGATTCCTTGTCACAAATTCAAGCACAAGTCTGATCCAATGCCCCCCCACAAAATCTCCTAGACCACTGTCTCAGTGCAGGGATGATCAACCACTCTTGGTGCTGCAACATTTCTGAGTCAAAGCTGACACAATTGAATATCCTATCATTAAAAACAGAGAGAGAGAGAGAGAGAGAGAGTTCCTTTTATATAAAAGGCTGGTATTTCTAGAAGGGTTCTAACCTATTCTTCTCCACAGCATGTTTGTTTCTAACGGCAGAGACACTGGAAAAGTCTAGGGACTAGCACTGGCTTCAGTCTAGGGGCTAGCAACGTGTGGTCTTCTAGATTTGATTGGAACACAGACCCCATCATCCCTTACCCCTACCTATGACGATCATCAGGGCTGACAGAAAATTGCAGACCAAAAATACGCGGGACATCTCAAGCTGCCCATGCCTGATCTTCAGTCTGAAATAACCAGACCCATATTGACTACCTCTATGAAACCTAGGATTTGGAATGGCCATCTTGTATTCAAATCTCACCCGGGATTTGAAGGGATCATTCTTCTCCATGTCATCCAGCATTGAAGACAAAGAATCAATCTCCAAATCAATGCTGCTCATCTTTCCACGGCCCTGCCCCTTCCACCAGGGAGGAGAGAGGAAGTTACATGTTAGAGAGGATACTAAGCCTTAAGCTTTGAGGCTATAAATGACTATGTTAGTCAGCCACAGACGTGTGTATCGGTGAAGTCTGGCAGTGAAGCAACTAGGTTTAGCAACAGAGCAAGCTGAAGAGATGGAGAAGGGCTCATTGTTCCATTTCACCATTTCCAGGAGACCTCCATTTCCATGGGTGTGTGTGTGTGAGAGAGAGAGGAGAACATCTAGCCAACAATCTTGTTAAGATGGACTAATCTATTCAAAGTGGACAGACAAGGGTGAAATCCAAAATTCAGAAGTACAAAGCTTACTACTATTATTTCCTTCCGGTGACAAACTGGGTATAATTAAGTTTCATTAATTAAATAATGTATATCTAACTAATACATATTATGTTACCCAAACGTAATTTTTAAAAATTTAACTGAACATTTAACTTTAAAAAATAAATTAAATTAATTTTAGGTACTGGTAGTTACTTTTAGGGGCTGGCTGGATATCTCAGTGAGTTATATATCTGACTCTGGAACCAGAGATTGGGAGTTCAGTTTCCCACTCTGCCTCCCAGAATATCCAGCCTGTGTGGCTTCAAGTATGCTGCACACTTCCAGGACACCCCTAGAAGAAGAGAATGGCAAACCACCTTCTGTGTATTCTCTACCTAGATTCTTAAAATTCTAAGTACTTTTAAAATGAAATTTTCCAAGAGCCAGTGAAATAATAGGCTTTTTAAAGGAGAAAGTCAGGGTAGAAATATTTTAAATAAATAAATAATAGAAAGAGGTGAATGAGACCCACTATCAATGCTCTCTAGAAAGAAAGCACAGAAGCAGAAATGTGCAGCACAGTAAAAAGCAAAGGTCACCAAACATTCCAAGCAGGCAATGCAGATGCTTTTATCTTTGCATAATTTAAAGCTTTGCAAATTTCTTGGTGCAGAATTTGAATTAAAGATAAAGAGGGCACAAGACACACAATCTTGGACAACCCCAGCAAGGTCAACCTCCATTCCCGAGATGGTCTGACTGCTTGCTTGCTCTACAGACTTGTGCCCCAAGGCTATTTAGCATAGCCTTATTGGAGTCTACATAGGACAAACATAATGGAAACAACAGCCCACTCTTGCAATAAAACCATGCCTCCCCACCACCACCACCACCACCAAGATTTGGTGTAGACTCACCTGGGGAGCAGGCAATCCACTCAGAGCAAGAGGTTCCTCTTCCTCCAGCATGGGAGGAGGAGGGGAAGGGAAGACATCTCCTGGCGCTGGGGGAAATGGTTCCTCAAATGGGGGAGGTGGTGGAGGGAATGCACTGTTGGAGGAAACCATCAGCTCTTCTCCTGGAGGGGGTGGGGGTGGCAGGGGAAGCTCTGCAGAGAACAACAAGAGATAGGGACCAAGTCAGGAGATCACTATAGGAATCTTGGATCATGACACGACCTATCAAGAGAAATCCATTTTCTCCCAGGGAAGAGGAGAGCACATGTCTCACAACATCTGGTAATGGCAGGCAGAGGAAATCGGCACTTGGGAGCTATTTCCACAATATGCATTTTTAAAGCAATCTTCCCCAACCTGGAGCCCTTAGATGCGTCGGCAACAACTCTCATCCCTCGCCCAGCCAGCCTAGTCAATGGATGTATTGGTTGCAGATAACGGGATTAGTGGGCAACATATCTGAAGGATGCCTGACTGGGAGAGGTTATCCTGTAGCCAACACCTTCAAGGTGTCCCAGTATATCACAACAACTCCTGTACATGCAGTAACACAACAAGCTGACATCACTTCCTTCGTGATTTATTTCATTTTATGATGTTCCAAGACACACTGGGAAAACTTCCAGCCGGGCTACAAATTGGGTTTAGCTTTTTAGCACCTTTAACATAGAAAGAAACAATATGCACTTAACCAGGTGGAAGGTTTTGATTTATTTAAAGCAATGCTTCGCTGCAATTGAGGTATATACTGACTGCAATTGGTCATTCCATGTATGTTTTGTTTACAAACAATTGATGGGTTATGAGTGCTACGTATCTGAATAAGAGAAGTCCAAGAGAGGGGAAAGTTGTATCTAACAAAGCCTGTCACTAACATGACAATTTTCATTGAAATCAGGTTCTATTCAAGCTTCTACAGATTTGTATTCGTAAAGGCTTTCACGGCCGGGATCTAATGGTTGTTGTGGGTTTCTCTGGCTCTTTGGCCGTGTTCTGAAGGTTGTTCTTCCCGACGTAAATACTATTCGACAAACACCAACAGAGCACGGACAGAGTTCCGGCTCCTGTCCTCTGAAGATGCCGGCCACAGAGACTGGTGAAACGTCAGGAAGAACAACCTTCAGAACACGGCCAAAGAGCCCGGAGAAACCCACAACAACCACTTCTACAGATCTGATTTTCCTTAGGAAAGACATTTTATTCCAATCCTATTGCACAGCATTTTCGAAACATTCCTTTAGCGGTGTGGGAGCACCTATGGATGAGGGAGAGCAATAACATATGTAAGGAGACTTTAGCTAATGGTACCTCATGCTTTTACAAGAATCC
Source organism: Pogona vitticeps (assembly GCF_051106095.1). Classification (NCBI taxonomy): domain Eukaryota; kingdom Metazoa; phylum Chordata; class Lepidosauria; order Squamata; family Agamidae; genus Pogona; species Pogona vitticeps. The sequence continues at coordinate 194,432,407 of NC_135784.1, read as the reverse complement.
TTGCTTTTTCACAACTGAATCTAAACCTGAAGCCCAAGGAATCGGCCAGATGCTCTTAATGTACACTCTCCTGTTTACAAGTCTGCAGCATAGCCAAACAAGTCCTGCCACATTCCTGTACCATCCTGACAGGTAAAAGCAGCTTTGCCCTTTGGGGACAAAAAAAAGTGACCCTGCCTAGCCAAGGATTAAGACAAATTACAGTCACCGGTAAACAGAACCAATATATCGGAATGTACTTGTAAACGAAAGCGAGGAACCTAAGGGTTGGCCCTCAGAGCTCACTTCACGTAGGCAGCGAGTCCAAATAAGCTATAAACGAGTTTATTGTTTGGCTTTCCCTCTAGCCACATGGCTTAAAGATCGTTTTGCTTCACTTAACTGGGCTCCACTAGCCAAACTAGCCTCACCCGCTCCAACTGCAGTACATGGTGCTCCAGCCTCAATTGACTGGAGCTGATTTGTGAAGGGCCTATTCCTTCTTACAAGAGATCTATCAGTGCAAGTTATCCATGAGCCATGGAAACCACCTCCAATTTGGCAGTAGGAAACCACCACCATTATTTTAATACCAAAGTACAAATATCTCTGATGATTTCCAGGCTCCCTGCTTTCTCAGAATTGTGCCCCTCTTATCCAACTGCCACTGGTGGGTTCAAAAGGCTCTCTTACCTAATCTCTCCTGCATTTGAGGCCTTGGTCAGGCAACTACAGTACTTTTTTTTTTGAAAGGTTTGAACCAAAGAAAATAAAAGACTAGATTAACATCTGAATGGAGGACCCATTCTGAGTCAGGCAAGCAGAGCACTCTAACCCCTTTCTTGCCACAAACATAGCAATGAAGCTTTCGGTGTGTTTTGTATAACACAGCCATTACCTGGGCCAACTAAGGTAAAAAGAGAAAGAGAAGATGCCTTTTGTCTATGCATGAGCTCCCATGGGAAAACACAGCCCAGGCAACGTGTAGGAGGGAGTCCCTGGGTTGGAGACTACACTGGAAACATCTGGGAAGAGACTGACAGGTAGGCTGTGCTCCTAAAAAGCTGCCTGTCTCTTCCTCCATTAGGAGAAAATGAAGACTGCAGAATTGAACTTCCATGCCAAAACAACTACAGACCTCTTCCTCCTTGGGAAGGCATCAAAGTAATGCTTCTTGATTTTTTTTTCCAGGCATATTAAATTCCTGCTCACATACGAAACTTAACACTGTCCACAAATCAAACCCAATGAAAGTTTTCCAGCTGTGTTTAATCTGTGATGGTGAAATGTTTGCTCTTGGTGTTACATGCTGGCAACCTCTTTTATCACCCAACAGCCGGACAAGCTACTCATGATCAAAGAACATAGGACTGACTGCCCTGTCCTTGACAAGTGCCCAGCTTTTTCAGAGATACAAAATCACGATGGATTCCAAGAAACCTCACGTTCCACTTTGCTAGGAGACACTCCTTGTTTTGGTAAAACGAGTCTCTAAAAACCACAGCAAGCGCCTTCCAAAGACTCAAGAGGCTTCACAAAGGTTCAGGTTTCACAAGAGCAACTTGGCTACAATTTTCACTTTGCAGCTGAGCAAGGCAAGGCTTGTTTAGCAACTCAAGAGTTCATAGCCCAACCCACCTATCTGCAAGAATCTTATCTTCACATCCTTTCCCCTCCTCGAAAATCACTTCCAGATGGGAGTGGGGGTGGGGGAAAGGGGAATATAAGCTCAGGGAAGACCGCTCCTTTCCAAGGGGCTGCATACAGAAAAGCAGAGTTGCAGCATTCCAGAAAGGTGGGGTGGAAAAAAATTTTCCTTATATTTTTCTATGTTATTTTTTTCCATAGAAATTTTTCCACACCTATATACATATTTATCCATTATAATCCAGGCTGTTATACTGCAATCAATCATATTAGATGAGTAGTAGGATAGTGGTAGCTTTATTCAATCTCAATTTTGACAGGTGCCACGCCCCCTTTTGGGACCCTGGACCGGAAGGGGAGGGACTTCCGGCGCCTAGGCTGGACCCAGGCCCCTTCCGGCGGAAGGGGTGGTCCGAACGGTGACGTCAGGGGTTGTGGGGGTCCCCGTGGGCCTATAGGGGTCTTTCCCTAGAGGCCGGGGTCCCCCGTGACCCTAGGGGTGCCTGAGGATTGGACCCCGAGGGGTTGTGCCACCCCACGAACCCGTAGGCCAATGGGGAGCGGTTGGATGTCCTTGGCTAGAAAAGGGGTGGTCGTAGACCATGTCTCGGCTTGCCCCAGCCCCCTGCGTGACGTCAGGGATTTCGGGTGGGCCCGTGAGCCTATAGGAGCCTTTTCCTAGAGGCAGGGGTCCCCCGTGACCCTGGGGTGGCCTGAGGATTGGTCCCCGAGGTTGCGTGCCACCCCACGACCCCGTAGACCAATGGGGAGCGGTTGGAGGGCCTTGGCTGGAAAAGGGGTGGTCGTAGGACATGCCCCGGCTTGTCCCTAGGCCCTGCAAGGGTGGGAAAGCCCCGGGGAGTTTGCTGAGAGGCTATAAAAACGTGGTTCGGGGACACTTCTGCGCGCTCTGTCAGCTCTTTGCAAAGGTCCTGCGGTTTTGTAGACATGGCGGAGAAGGAGAACAAAGCTCCGGAGCCCGTCCATAAGCCAGAGGAGCAAAAGGTCACGGCCTGCATGACCCTTTCCAAACCCCGAAAGCGTTACATGAGTTCAGATTCCGACAGTGAAAACGGCCCTCCAGGAGCATTAAAACGGCTTGAAGAACCCGACGGACAGTGTCATCCTAGGAAAACATCATGTTATAATGAGAAAACTTCTGAAACGCAGGTAGGTAACCCCTGGGGTAAGGTGTTGATAGAGGAGCGCTATAGATGTTTATTACGTGTGCTAAAAACCCCTTTTTGAATTTTTTTTTTTTTTTTAGGAGATGCGGTACTTCCAAGCCGGAGGCTATTCTCTGAAAAAACACAAGGACATGCAGGCCCTTACAAGGGCCTGTCTCTTCACAATGCTAAAAGACGCTTTGTCTGAACATCTGATTCAAAGGTGCTATGGATGCCAGGAAGATCTGTGTGGGCAACAAGCGCACCCGTGCATAGGTTGGAACGATGCTGACTATTCCAAGATGTTGAACGAGATATGTTCGAAACTTTGCTATAAAAAAGTTATCCTTGTTATCACCATTACAGCTTTCCAAACTAAGAAGCTCTGCATGACAAATCGAACCTTGATCTACATACACAAGATTATTAAAAGCTTAACAGCTTCTGACGAGTCATATAACTTTTTAAAAAGACTATTGAGGTCGACAGATGAACAATATCTAGACATTGTTAAACGAACACTACAACAAGTATACGATTGTCATTTTTACTGTTGTCCAAACATGCGTGATTGAATAAAAACAAAAACAAAAAATGTATAATTTTTGTAATATACTGATTTGTTTTTAATAAAGAGCATTTATTGTACCATACATTGATCATATTAGTGCTAATGGCTGAGCAGGATGCACGGGAAAAATTACTGCACAATATCTATTACACACCCTCAGCAGCGGGGAGTTTTGGAGGTCTCAAGCCTCTCTTTAGGGAGGCCAAAAAACAGGTCAAAACCTTGAAGCTCGGAGATGTTTCACGATGGCTGTCTGATCAGGATGCCTATACGTTGCATAGACCTGCTAGAATTCATTTTAAAAGAAATAAGACCGTGGTTTCCAAAGTAGATGCTCAATGGCAGGCAGATTTGGTTGATATGCAACAATATGCCCGGCACAACAATGGTTACAAGTATATTCTGGTCTGTATAGACATTCTGTCTAAGTACGGCTGGGTAAAAGCGCTCAAAGGTAAAACAGGCAAAGAAGTGGCCAGCGCCTTTGAAGCCGTTTTCAAACAAGACGGGAGAAAACCTGACAAAATACAGACGGATCGTGGCGGTGAATTTCTAAACAAACCTGTAACCGGTTTATTCAAGAAATATGGAATACTGCATTTTGTCACCAATAATGAGGTCAAAGCGGGGGTTGTTGAGAGGTTTAACAGAACATTAAAAACAAAAATGTGGAGGTATTTCACGGCTAAAAACACCTACAGGTATGTGGATGTATTGCAGCAACTCCTTAAAAGTTACAATCATAGCATTCATAGAACTATTAAATGTAGGCCTGTAGATGTGAATCATCATAATGACCTGTTGGTCTGGAAAAGAGTCTATGAGCCCTCTGTTGGAACCAAAAAAGAAGTTTCAAAACTCAGAAAAGGGGACCTTGTGAGGGTTTCTAAAAGCAAAGGCGTATTTGATAAGGGGTATGAGCAGAATTTCACCACCGAGATATTTATCGTAGATCGTGTTGTCAAAGGTAAAGAGAGGCCTGTATACCATCTGACGGATTATGATGGGGATGCCATAATCGGTACTTTCTATCCTGAAGAATTGCAGAAGATCAATGACCGGGAAGATCGACTGTACAGAATTGAAAAGATTTTGGACACAAAAGGCCGTGGTCGAAGAAAACTCCACTTAGTGAAGTGGTTAGGTTGGCCTAGCAAGTTTAACAGCTGGGTGTCTGCCTCAGAGATTTCTAAGGTTGTTTAGGCGCTGAGAAGCAAAATGGGGGATCATGGTTTTTACATCACACTCCCGAGTAATGCCTGTAAGAAGGTTTTTCCTCAAAATACAAACGCCAGTTATACGACAATGTTGCCCAAACCCTTAGATTTGATCGGTGTTTGGGAAGTTGGTCTAGCAGAGATACAGTATCCTCGGAGTTGGTACACACTCCTTAAAAATACACCGTTTTCAATTTTTGAGGGGCCAAAGAAATGGACCTTTCATTTACACAGGGGCTATTACAAGGACATTCCTGATCTTCTGAAGAACATGAATGATACGATAAAACAAGCTATAGACCTACAAGAAACGTGGTTGACCTACGACACCGTCATGGGCAAAGTTAGATTCACAGGCCCTGAAAATTACTTATTCTCGGCGGGGACGGAGTTAGCCCACATTTTGGGGGCCCCTCCGTATGTGGCTGTCAGGAAAATACCGCATGCTGCAGACATTAACGGCGGTTTCAGCTCCTTGTACGTCTATACAGATATCATCGAGCACCAAATCGTGGGAGACCACTCTGTACCTCTGTTACGCTGCATCCCCGTCAAGGGAGAAACCTACGAATGTGTTACAATTACTTACGACAAGCCGCATTACGTGCTGATGAGCAAGAATCACATCAACACAATAACCATTGAAATAAAGACGGACCAGAACCAACCCGTGCCATTCACTCTGGGGAAAGTTGTTGTGCGGTTGCATATTCGCCCCCGAAAGGGTTGTGTTTAGAAAGAGAACAGCAGAACGTTAAAATGGTGGTGCTGAAAGACTACGGAGATGTCAATGTTTATAGGGCGTACTATAAGGCCCAGGCAGGGCGGGGCATCCCTGGCTTTCACGGATCTGTAAACATGTACGGGGCGGGGCTGGGCGGCATTTTTCGTGGATTGTTCCGAAAGGCTGTTCCCCTCTTGAGGAGAGGCTTTGAGTTCATTAAGCCGCACCTTAAGACCGCCGTGCATAATATCGCCGGAGACGTCGTGGGTCATGTTATGAAAAAAGTGAGACCCCAAGAAGGCTCAGGACTCACATACCTGAAAAGAAGGGGTGGAGTTAAGCGAAAAGCGGGTCATCTACGCCTAGGTCCTCCTAAACGGTTAAACAGCGGATTACCACCCAAAAAACGTCAGAAGCTTGAGAGCAAGAAGAAGAAAGCAAGCCGTAAGATTAGGGGTCTGAAGCGCGGCCGCGGAGACATCTTTTAAAATGGCTTTCATTCACAGCTCCTCCGAAGAGTGTGCCAAATCTGAATTGGATATTTTTCAACTATCGCCTACACAAACCAGCGTGGAAAGCTGTATGTATATAGAAGTCCCCCCTCTAGCGGCCATAACCCCCAACGGTCAAATAGAATTTTATGTAACAGGCAACAGTGAAGATTATCTCGATTTAAACAATACCTTGCTCTACGTGGTGTGTAAGATCACAAAAGCAAATGGGACAAACATCGCCGCGGATGCTAAAGTGGGTTTTGTAAATTATCCCATTGCAGCGCTCTTTAGCCAACTGGACGTCACCCTTGGGGACCGGCTCATCAGTCAGAGTAACAACTGCTACCCCTATAGGGCCATGATAGAGCTGCTTATGAATTACGGCTCCGACAGCATGAGTACCCAATTCGCGGCAGGCGGGTTTTATAGAGATGGTTATACAGCCATGGAACAAACCACCGTAGCCAACAACACTGGAAACTGGGGCTTTAGAATGAGAGCAGAACACACAGGGAACAGCAAGAAATGGAATCTGATGGGGCCGTTGCATAATGAGCTATTTTTTCAGGAGAAAATGTTACTGAACGGTGTAGATGTGAAAATCAAACTTACCCGTAGCAAGGATACGTTCTGCCTGATGAGTGGTGATGATGGAGAGAGGTACAAAGTGGATATTTTAAACGCCTCTCTGTTTGTCAAAAGGGTGAAAGTGTCCCCGGGGGTTCGCATAGGACACGCAGAGGCCCTTCTTGCATCTAATGCAAAATACCCCGTTGAACGCGTGGGAATGAAAGTGTTCAGTATACCGGCAGGAAGCCTTGTGTGCAATCAAGAAAACCTTTTTCTGGGACAGTTGCCGAAACAGCTCGTCATTACTTTTGTTGACAATGATGCTTTCAGCGGAGCCTATGACAAAAACCCTTACAATTTCCAACATTTCAATGTTAATTTTATCGCCTTGTACGTTGATGGGGTGCAAGTTCCAGCAAAGCCCCTCCAGCCGGATTATGCAAACGGCCTTTATGTCCGAGAGTACATGCAGTTGGTACAAACCTCCGGAAAAGCCATGAAGGACCAAGACATTTTCATCACCCCTAACGAATTTGGACACGGATACACCCTATATGCCTTTGATCTGACACCGGATCATGGCTGCTCGGAACATTATTCTCTGATCAAGACTGGAAATCTTCGAGCAGAGATCCGCTTTGCCCAACCCCTAGCGGCAACTATTAACATGCTCTTATACGGGGTATTTGACAACGTGATTGAAATCAACCATAGCAGAAACGTCCTCTTTGATTATATGTGAACATGAACACGCTGCAGCTATTAAGCGTATTACAACGAGATAAGACCTTTCTAGATGTCTATCCCTGCGACCTTTTACCAAGGGCCCTTGTTACCAAAAGACCTACCGGAATAGTGGTGAACACACACCCCCACACGATGCCTGGGGAACACTGGCTGGCCCTCTATCTACCAGTTAATGGTCCTGGAGAGTTTTTTGACTCATACGGCATAGACCCAGACAACCCGCGGATACCTGAAACAATTACAGGTTTTTTATGGCGTCAGGGCAATGAAATAATATTCCAGAAGAGACAGCTACAACACCCTTCGGCAGTGACCTGCGGCTATCACTGTGTGTTCTTTTTACAGAACAGAACAAAAGGCCTGAAGTTTGATCAAATTTTAAAGTTGTACTCGGATGATACTACCAAAAATGACCGCATGGTTGTAGAGTTTGTCAAGAACAGGAAAATTCAAAGAGCACCCCCCGCATGCCACCCGTTTCATCATATTCAAGCCTGCGGACCCCTGTGTAAAACATAAAAAATGTAAGCTGTGCATAAATAAAATAAAAGACAAACGTTAAATGTTTTATCTGTCATGGTTTTTATTAATGTATTTTATAAAGTGAGCCATTCAGGCTTCTTGACCACGGGTCTCCAAGGGGTTGTTGGAAGCTCCTTGACGCGCAGCCATTCCGGTCTCTTGAACTGTTTCTTGGGTCGGACAACAGCGGATGTGGCAGGCGGGGAGGAAGAAGACGGCGGTGCTGTTTTCAGCGCTTCTAATTGTTCTCTAACGGCTGAATTTCCCGCGATAGATGTGGGGATGTTCAGTTCGGCCAGAGCTTTAAGAAAAACGTCCCACCCCTTGGGTTTTCTCTTATCAGAAAGGGTTGTAGACTGGGTGATGCCTCTGACCAGGTCCAGAATATTAGAGCCAGGTAAGAGCTCCCCCCGGTACCGGAAGGCCCCTTTGTCATCCCATGAAGAGATGTCTTGATGTCGCCTTAATTTACTTAGCAAAATCTCTGCATTTTTCTTGTAACGGTTGGGCAGACTGTCTAACACCTCTTGAATAACCTCGGGTAGGGCCTCTTGAGGGACCGGTGACGAGGGGGGAGGAGCGGCGGGCTGTGGGGGCGGTTGCATTGTTTTTTCCATATCCTCCTGCCTGGTCAGCGTTAAAAACCGCTGTAGAACGCCATTGTAAAGCTTAGCTTTTTCATACTCTGACAAGTCTGACCTTAAGAGAATCTCTCTCATCTCAGAATCCAAGCGTCTGACCGTGGTGGCCCTGATGTTTTCTGGTACACCCCTCAGCTCTTGTAGCTGAGCACTGGGGACCAGATACATCTTTTCAGCATAATCCATTACTTATTAGTTAAAAGACTGGTTATTAGAGGGACAGCGATGCCCAATAAGGGTCCCAGGAAACCTCCAGACTGCTTCACCAGGTATTTTTTCCGCCGTAGGGGTACCCTCTTGTTACTCAAGGTTTTAATTAGTGTTCGTTTCTTCTTTAAAACACGTACCTGATTAGGCGTTAGAGCTATCTTTCCTTTTAAAGTATTCAGAGCAATCTCTGAAATGGCAGTGACCAGATCATCCGAAGCAGCACATAAAATGGCTTTTCTCTGCCGCAGGGGGGCCTTAATAAGGAGCTTCAAAAGTGGCAGGTTTCTCCTTATATGTTCAGACATGTTATCCGACTGCTGAATCGGCTTCAATGAAGAAAAGGGTTTCAAAGCAGCCGTCTTTTGTTGCCTGGAGCAGATTTCTTCAAGGTATACACAGCAGGCCAGTCCGGTGGGAAAAGGCCTGTTCTCAGTCTGTAAGGTTCAGGGGTATTGGCGTTTAAATCTACCAACAGATAACCGTGAGGAGGAGTTGTGGCATCTGCAAAAGCTTCCATGAAGAACTGTACATTTCGCGGATACATCTGACGGGCTAGTGTGGCAATTTGCTGCTTATCCCTGGGGTTTTTAAAGAGGACTAAAAACTTTGCGTTCAGACTAATGGATCGGGCAGATTTTCCCTGGGAAAAAATGTTCTGAGTAATTAAAAAAACACTTACGTTCCTGTGATGCACATATTGTGTAAATAACTTTTCCACTTCCTTATTATCAGAGGCAGACTGCATCAAATCGTCTAAAATCAAGAAGTTTATTTTAGTGGGGGGTAACAGAACATCATCATCAAACTTTTCCGGCAAGCCTTCTACAAAACGAATACAGGGATATTTACAGAGAAGAGTCTTATATACAGGTTGCCAGCATCCATAACACCAGATAATATTTTCAGGCATGTCAGAAAATACATTGCGCGCGTTGTCAAGCATATTCTTAATAAAAAATGTTTTTCCACAACCACTGGGTCCTGCTAGGATAGCTGAAAAAGGATGAACCCACAACGTATTTAGTTCAGTAGCCATAAGGTAGGGTTTTAAAGTCTTCGACAATCACTCTTTTGTCATAAACCACCTTTTGAGTTTTCCTTAAAAGCTTTGTATGAATCAACCACTGCCGCTTATCCCTGACAATGCCTGGCTGCTCTACCACTATTTCACGGAGCGAACCATCTCGGTTGTCAGAAGCGTACGTAAAAACCAAATCCTTGAGACTGTCAAAATTAATTTTTTCAGAGTTAGTCACATTCAGTGTGATCCCTTTGACCTTCATGCACGCACTACCGTCACAGATTTTATACCCGTACGTTTTTGGTCCTCCGGACACAAATTCTGTAATATGCATGCCTTCAGGAACCTCACTCGTGAGGTCCCCCAGGTAGTCCCCTAAGGAGGGTTTCCATTCACCCTCCCGTTGTACAAAAATAACAGAGTCAGTATCGTGATAAAGAACTCTATCCTGCAGTTTGTCAAGCAGGTTGTAAAGCTCAAGACGTGCATAAGCTGTGGTAAAGCAGGCTATGAATTCATTTTTCCTACCCTTGGTGGTTAATCTGTCAGTCGCATGTTTCCATGACACACAGACAGCATCATCCGCCAAAAATTCAAACATGGACACTTTGTAAGACTCTGAAAATAAGAGGTTGAAATATTCATCCGGATCTCTGACCACCTGAGTGTTAGGCAGATTCGTTCTCTGACCAAACTTACCCCACAGAGAGTTTAGAAACAGCTTGGCAATCTGTCTTTTTGCGGGGTTTACAGCAATTTTATCTTTACGTAGGGTTATACCCTCTTTCTGTTCATAATCAGCAATATATTTGTTTTTATCTGCCTCGCTGACACACCACGAGGGATAGCCTGATGCCTCCTGTTTGTGGCGAAGGTGCAGCTTCATGTAATCTGAAAACAGTTCATCCGATCTGTTTTCAAAATGCCATACCTCAAAGATTTTCACAACCTTGTACCCCTTATTTATGGCTACATTCAGTTCTATAGTACACCAGGTCCCCGTCAAAGCTCTCTCCTCATCGGTATGTTCACAAGGGGTTCTCTGGCTGCTTTCTGCACAGGCGGCACACAGCACAAACATAAGTTTTCCACCAATCCTGGCTGGCAAAACTGGAAAAAAGAGGCCTCTAGGTGGTGAGATTTTTGCCTTTACGATACCAAAGTAGGCAGTCACAGGCTCAAAATTCTCATATATGATTTTGGGGTGCCCCAGAGGGTACTCTTTAGTTTTGTTGACATAGGGGTAAAGGCTGGTAAAATCATAGTAAAGAATTTGCTCTCCCGGTTTAGCTCTGTAGTACAAACGGATCGCGTTTGTACGACCACCAAAGAGAGCATCCCTAGGTGCTAAGGGATCTGGAAAATCAGCTGTAGCAAGGTAATTTTTGACATCGTTGTCGTTTCTCACCATCTCTTTCCATTCGTGCTCCCAAATTGATCTGACTTCAAAGCCCTTGCTTCTCAAAACGGCTGTCCTTTCCTGTGTGGCATTGAAAAGAGCCCCATAGGTTTTCCCTAACAGAGGATTCCAATCCTCAGAATGGTAACAGAGGGCACAGCCGTGGAAAAAACACCCCAGGAACTCTAAACATATGCCCCTGCCATTAACAACCATATAACCATCTACATAAAGAGAACCGATACAAAATTCCCCACCATTCAAAGCATGCTGAACCCTGGTTTTTTCTTTATGTGCAATATAAGACAACCACTGGATCGATGCAGATGAGAAGCGCTTGCACTGGCGATGATAGTTGTCTGGGTGCGGGATTGCTATTTTATTTTTCGGCAGAAATTTGAACTTGTACATGCTAAGACACACACCCGCTAGGGTGGGGTATTGGAGAGGGTCTATGGCAAACCAATCATGTCCCCCATCGTACACTTTCACCTTCTTCTTTGTCAGGGTCATAATTTCATGGCGATACTTTGTGCAGGCCTGTTCCAGGATATTAACATCCTGCTGGCAGTAGGCAGCCAATTCACGCTGCAGGTTAAAGGTTTTTGTCTTATTCTCTTCATGCCATTTTAAGAAAGCCTTCTGCTCAGAAGGCATCATGTGCTGAACTCCATAAGCTTCGGGGGGTGGCAAGGGTCCCTCATACTGTTCGTTTTCAGGGGTGTTGAAGTAATGAGGGAAGTATCCCTTAGACTCCTGATTGAGCCCTAGACATTTGGGTAATTTTGCCAGGGCCATGGGGAGATGGCATAGAGAGTCCAGGAATTTTATATCAAGAGCCGGCACGGATATTGTTATGAGTTTACCCCCTTGAGTAATAAGTTCTACCTCCAGTTTTTCTTTGACTAGCTGGTTGAGAATGAAATAACCGTCATAACCTTTTGAATTATGGGCTATGAACGTTGTTCCCCCGAAAACACTCCCTTCTGTGAAAGTCCGAATGAATTCCTCAATGCAAGCCTCACCCCTAAACTCCCAGGATTTCCCATAAGGCCATGTCTTTTTCTCCTCAGCTTTTTTCTTAGTTTTCCCAGAGCCAGTCTCGCTACATGAACCGTCGTCCTCATCATATTGTTCACTATCCTCCACCCCCTCTTCCTCAGCATCCTGTTCAAGGATCTCCTTTATCCAATCGGGCATACTGCTTTTCACAGCAGCATCTTTTTTAAAATGCCGCACAGTCTCACCCCAAAAGGCTCGGGCATAACAGTAATTGGGGATGTGTAACCCCGTGTCTTGTCTTGATTCTATATCATAAAATATATAATGGGTTGAGATCTTTGGCTCTTTAAGTGGGCGCATGAAACAGAAGTGGTTTACCTCTTCTCCCCTAGGAGCCCAGCAGATATTACATACCCTGCCTATACAGTCCTTTGTGAAATGCTCTGCATTTTGAAAACGACCGCAGTCCTCACAAAACTTTCTATAAGTACAGGGTACCTTGTTCTCTGCCGCCAGCTTGGTGTGTAATTCTAAGCATTCTCTCGACCTGCATTTCATTTTGCAACACTTACACTTCTTCATGATGTTCACATTAGAAGCGCAATCTTTTCTTAGACAGAGTCTACAGAAAAATATACAGTCATGAATATGAGAGTACAATTTGTGGCAATATTGACAGTAATTACGAGCCCCAAAGAGTCCCTTTATATTAAGAACTCCATAAAAGTGATTATCATGGAGAAGCAACGTATACGTTTGTGTATACTTGTGTCCTTGTGGTTTAAACAAGCCCCAGCCTTTGTCGCCATAGTGTGCAATCTGGATATTGACCTGTAAGTGGTCCTCAAAAAGAGGGATGTCAGACAAAGAAACCTCTTTGTCTACAGGCCAGTGGACTGCCTGATACAATTGCAGAGCTCCATGTGCCAACTCTGCATCTGTTGGGACCTTTTTAGACATTACACGAACTAAGCTTGCTCCAAAGCATAGTTTACTGTTTACATCAGTGAAATCGATTAGATGTTTCCTTTTCTTATTTATAATTGCACTATAGGGGATAGAGCGTAAGGCTCTTGGGCGGCTGCCCCCCCTAGGAGGTCTCACAATGGTTACAACTAATCGTAAAACACCGTCTAAACAAAGTTCCATATTACTCTGCAAAAGATTTGCTAAGTTGGAGAGAAACTCGTCAGCGTCTAGAGCACCCTTGACCTTTTTCACTGAAAAGAGAGGCTTATGCATGTTCCCACCCTCAAATCTCAGCTGCACACAATCCCCCGTCTCCAAGCTTTCATTAACATGATCCAGTACCTCTTGAACAGCTAAATGTAATGCTGAAACGGCTTGTGCATAGCTGGTCACATGTTCTAGATTTACGAACCGGAATTCTTGCGCTATGTGTAGGGTGCTATATCTTTCATTTTCCCACTCCCACCTATTTGTGACTTCGGCATACACCGGAGGGTTCTCTGCCTCATGTTCAGGTGTCTGCAGGGCAGCGTCTGGAGATTGCTCCTGAGACAGGGCCCAGCTAGAAGGTAAAGAGCACCCTGGTGGGTATTCCTGCGACTCTCGGCTGTTAACCCCAATCGCCCCAGAGTTCTCTGGTGTCTGCAGGGTAGCGTTTGGAGATTGTTCTTGAGACTGTGTGCAGCTAGAAGGCAAAGATAACCTTTTCCTACGTGCAAGCAGTTTCTTGGCCCCTTGTAACAATTTAACAACTCTATTGTGCCAGTACAGTTTAGCTGTGCTTGGTTTCCTTCTTTTTCTCCCCCTAGACTGACGGCCAGGGTGAGCCCTTCTCATTGTATACTTCCTGTTTGTCTGTTTAACATCAGGATAGCCTAGGCCTGTTTGAATTTTAAAGGACATTGCACAAGAAAAATGATCCATTTTTTTAATAGCATCACAAATGGCATTTATATCAGGGACCTCGTCCATAATTTGGTTTAGACTTGCTCTGGCCGCATTAACCACATTGAAAATCATCATAAAATTTTTAAACCAACATTCAACTTTAGAGGTGTATACAGCTAAAGCCTTTCCATCAATTTCAACCAAGCCCTCTTTTTTCCTACCCTCCACAGCTTGAGGATTTGCAAGCTTTTTGCTACCATCTCCATTAGTTGACTTGGCCTGGGGACTCCACGGTTTGCTGCCGTCTGATCTTTCGCCATACTTTGGATCCATTGCCATCTGAGGGGCCGCTGGATTTTGGCCACCATTCCCGTCAGCAACCGGCTTGGGTCCCTTCAAGACCTGTGGGTTTGCGGATTTGATACCGGCCGGTCTTTCATGTATCTTGGGATCTGTCGTCATCTGAGGGATCGCTGGGGTTTTGCCCCTACCCCCGCTGGCAGCTTTGCCCCCCTTCAAGGCTGGGATGTTGGCTGATTTTCCAGGAACCGGTCTTTCAGCTTCCTTGTATCTTTTGGGGGGGGTCGTCATATTGAGGCCTAGAAAAGAAATAATGGGTCTTGTAAAGGCTGCATTTCAGCGCTCTCTCTCTCTCTGTATCTCTCTCTCTCTCTCTCTCTAACAAACCAACCCACCTCCCCCCCCCCACACACACACACGCACAAACTTGTTTTAAAGGGGAATGACCCCCATGCTGCCTCCCCTTCCCTCCCCTGTTAAAATCGCTGCTGTGTAAAAAAAGGGTCTGCCATGAAAATTACACTTACTCTGATTAGCACTTCTCTTAAAGGTATATCTATGAAACAGGGCCCTGTCTGTCCTTGGTATATTGTAGCTAGTCGATGGCACCACAGCTTGATTTTGTGTAAAAAATTCATTATCATCAGAGTTGCGAAAATATTTCTCTGAAAAAGAAACAGTATTTCTAAATCATTAGGGATTTTAAAAGTAAAAAAGTCCTCCTTAAACCCCCAATATGTTAATGAGCTTACCCAGGGAGTCATCGGATGCTGGGCTATTTTCCTTGGAATTCCCGGCTGTAGAGAACAGAAACATGTTAGGGCATGCCTGATGAACATTTGACATCCCTGTTTTTAAAAACTGCAAGATGGATGCTATTGAATCACAGCTGTATTGTCTGGTTCTAAATTATCTCAAAATTAATTGCAGAGAATCTGAAAATACAGAGGCTAAATCAGAAATGAGTCTTCAATTAAAAAATCTAGACTCTTTGATTCAAATACAATTGGAAGGAGACATAAAAGAATTTTTGGCGAAAATACAGATAAGCAGTCTGCCAGATGTTACTTCTGCAATTTTTTTAACTGGACAATACGTTTTTCAGGATAAAATTAATTATGGAAGAATTTTTACATTTTTATCTTTTGCATCATACATAATCAGATTTTTTCAGAAGAAGATACGGCTTTTGGCAGAGAATGAAATGGATTTTCTATCACGGCATATCATGACATGTGTAACTCAGCGACAAGGGAATTTGAAATTCATAACCGTAAGTATTGTTCCTAAATTCAAATTTAATAACAGCTTATAAATATCTATTCTATAAAATCATAAAATGCTTCATATTTCTGTCTCCTGCAGGAAAGAAGTTTAAATACCTTTCTAAGACAAGCTATGACCCCGCCATCAAGATGGTATTATTTATTCAGCTGGCTGCTTGCAATACAAAAAAAAATATTCTCTGCCATGCAGTAAATAAAATATATATTTAAAACTCTACGCAATGTCTATAAGTTTTTTTAAAAGAACAATCTCTTACCCATCTCGGCGTGTTGAGTTATTAATGCTGAAAGCCTAGGGAAAAAAAAAAAAAAGTCACATAATGAATACATATTTTAAAAAGGACAGGTCTATTTTTAAAAAGAATTAAATCTCATAGATGTATAAAGTTACTCACCTATTAGCTTGTCTTGGCAAGGGACAGAGAAGATCGGATAAAAGACAGCTCAAAACTCTAGTTTATATACCGTTTGAAAGGGAAGCAAAAGTTTTTCTGATCACGACTCATGCTGCTTCAGGAAACAACAGCCGATCATGATGTGGATTGAAAGATACACAATTACCGTGAAACAATGGCACCTCATTAACAACCCATTTGAAAGGAAAGGTAGAGAATACACATGCTGTCTTATCTATTCAGCTACCTGCTGAAGGATGTGACTATGTTAATCTACTCAAACAGATGCCTCCAGGCCTTTGCTTATCTAAGCCACAGATGTCCTGTTATTTTACAGGTCAGCAGGATGACCCCTATTCTTTCAGAGTTCAGTTTAGGAGTGGCATTTAGATCCAAAAAAAAGTGATTCTTTGATATTAGAACGCTAATCAGAAAGGGTAAATTAATAAAAGAACAGTGTATGGCGGATTTATGCTCTTTATTAAAAGGATGCTGTACAAATTTTTAGGAGCCTCAATATGTCTTGACAGATTTTCATTGGGAAACAGAAATGACTTATTTTTTCACCTTACAGCCAAACTGAGTTGCTTCCTTGTGATAAATAAAAATGTTTTATACTATTCTAAAATGTATACAAATACATAAACTGTTGCTGCTGTGACTTTGAGGTTCTATAACGTCTGTTTGCCGATCCAACCGCCTAATATGGCGGGGAGTTCGTTTGGAGTCAAATGCTGTATTTTGAAATTTAGTTTCACATGTATTTTTAAAAAGGGGCAACTTGTTTATCATTTATCATAACTTTTTTTTTTTCTTTTCTTTTAATTATTGGTTATAAAAATTTTGCGAAAATCCATGATCTTTACAGTCCATTTAAGGGTGAATTTCTGTATACTTCTAATGAAATCATCTGCTTTTTAATTCAAGCATTTTTACATTTGTGGCATAAATTTATTCTGTGACCCCTGCCTGTAAATAGCTGACCTGTGTTTCTGTGTGGTTAGCTGAGGGAAACAGCAGTCTACCCCTGCTGTTTTTCATGATTTACAGTGATTACCCATTATCTCAATGACACATCATTTGAAAAGGAAAGGAAGAGAATACACATGCTGTCTTATCTATTCAGCTAACTGAGGAGGACGTGACTATGTTAATCTACTCAAAACAGATGGGGTCTGTATTTTGCAGGCCGTCAGGACTATGTTTTATCTAAGACACAGAGGTCCTGTATTTTTTACAGATCAGCAGGATGACCCCTATTCTTTCAGAGTTCAGTTTAGGAGTGGCATTTAGATCCAAAAAAAAAAAAATGTGATATTTTTGATATTAGAACGCTAATCAGAAAGGGTAAATTAATAAAAGAACAGTGTATGGCGGATTTATGCTCTTTATTAAAAGGATGCTGTAACGCATACATTCTTAAATCACAGGGCTTTTAGAAATAATAATCTCAAAGAATTTTGAAACACACACACACACACACACACACACACACACACACACACACACACACACACACACACATACACAGAGAGATTCTAGGAATCTTCCTTGGGTATAAACACGTGGAAAACTTTTTTACTTTGAATGGTATTAAAGACATTTACTAAAACATGGGTTTTTTTTATACTGCTCAACTTATTGCTCTTCACTATTTCTAGCTTACTTACTAAATCTGCCTTCAAGCGTCTGAAATTTTCATTTGGGAAACAGAAATGACTTATTTTTTCACCTTACAGCCAAACTGAGTTGCTTCCTTGTGATAAATAAAAATGTTTTATACTATTCTAAATGTATACAAATACATAAACTGTTGCTGCTGTGACTTTGAGGTTCTATAACGTCTGTTTGCCAATCCAACCGCCTAATATGGCGGGGAGTTCGTTTGGAGTCATATGCTGTATTTTGAAATTTAGTTTCACATGTATTTTTAAAAAGGGGCAACTTGTTTATCATTTATCATAACTTTTTTTTTTTCTTTTCTTTTAATTCTTGGTTATAAGATTTTGCGAAAATCCATGATCTTTACAGTCCATTTAAGGGTGAATTTCTGTATACTTCTAATGAAATCATCTGCTTTTTAATTCAAGCATTTTTACATTTGTGGCATAAATTTATTCTGTGACCCCTGCCTGTAAATAGCTGACCTGTGTTTCTGTGTGGTTAGCTGAGGGAAACAGCAGTCTACCCCTGCTGTTTTTCATGATTTACAGTGATTACCCATTATCTCATTGGCACCTAATTTGAAAGGGAACACGACAAAGGGAAGTGTCTACACATCCTAAGATTGTTACTATTTTTATCTACTCAAACAGATGGGTCTGTATTTTGCAGGCCGTCAGAACTATGCTTATCTAAGCCACAGAGGTCCTGTTATTTTACAGGTCAGCAGGATGACCCCTGTTTTTAAAGATTTCAGTTTTTAGGAGGGTATTTAGATCCAAAAAATGTGATATTTTGATATTAGAAAGCTAATCAGAAAGGGAAAATTAATAAAAGAACAGTGTATGGCGGATTTATGCTCTTTATTAAAAGGATGCTGTAACGCATACATTTTTTTTTTTTTTAAAAATCACAGTGCTTGTATAAATACACAATACATGTTATGAACACAATAAAGTGAGTATTATGATATACAGTAAAGTCCATATTGTAACGCATACATCTAAATCTCAATGTTTGCAGAAAAGCACAATACAGTATATATCTTATTGGTTATTATGTTGTGAGAAATAATAATTTCCCTCCTGAAGCAGAGAAGGACATGACAGTGCATTAGATCTGCATTCTCTGATACCTGAAATCCTAAGAATGCAATAGTTACATCATTTGACTACCCCCGATGAGGGTTTACAATGCATATTTATTAAAAGCATACATCTAAATAACAGAAAATATAGGACAGGCATTTTAGTTTTTACAGAAGGTAGAAACACACAATACAGGCTTTTTAAAGGTTATATATTCATTTAGGATGGTTTCTCTCTTGAAACAATGAACCCTGATGATTCCAGATGAGCCGTGGGACCATAAAAGCAATCACACTCAAGGCCATCTTCCAAGATAAATGTCTTATCCTGTGTTTGGGAATGAAACATAATTTCAGTAAGTTTTAAAAGAACTTAAAGCCACATCACTAACATAGCCATAACTACCGGTTTTAAAACACCCCCCCTCCCCTCCCCCCCCCCCACCCCCTTATAACAGAGGTTTAAATGTCCATCTTTTAAAAAGAGAATTGTTCTTACCAGAAAGCTTGCATTTTCTTCAGCACTCTCAAAACCTTCATCAGGAGGCTGTGCCAACACTTGCTGCTCAGGACCATTGCCATGGACCGGTAAATCTCTTTTTATACCTTGTTCATCATCTTCCTCATCGCCCCACAACATGGTACAGGCCAGTTTTCTTGTGTTTTTCTGCTTCGGGTTCGCCTTTGCAGAAAAAACAAAAACGTCTTCTGCAAGCTTGACTTCTCTTGTTAACTTTTCTGGGTCTTTGGGTAGGCTATTCTTTAGGCTTGCCGGATTTCCTAATGGACACAAGGGGCTAGAGAACCCCACCGGTCCGTTGTAATAAGCTTTGGGCTGCAGGCGTCTCCTGGTTTTTCCCGCAGGCTTATGGACGGGCTCCGGAGCTTTGTTCTCCTTCTCCGCCATGTCTACAAAACCGCAGGACCTTTGCAAAGAGCTGACAGAGCGCGCAGAAGTGTCCCCGAACCACGTTTTTATAGCCTCTCAGCAAACTCCCCGGGGCTTTCCCACCCTTGCAGGGCCTAGGGACAAGCCGGGGCATGTCCTACGACCACCCCTTTTCCAGCCAAGGCCCTCCAACCGCTCCCCATTGGTCTACGGGGTCGTGGGGTGGCACGCAACCTCGGGGACCAATCCTCAGGCCACCCCAGGGTCACGGGGGACCCCTGCCTCTAGGAAAAGGCTCCTATAGGCTCACGGGCCCACCCGAAATCCCTGACGTCACGCAGGGGGCTGGGGCAAGCCGAGACATGGTCTACGACCACCCCTTTTCTAGCCAAGGACATCCAACCGCTCCCCATTGGCCTACGGGGTCGTGGGGTGGCACAACCCCTCGGGGTCCAATCCTCAGGCACCCCTAGGGTCACGGGGGACCCCGGCCTCTAGGGAAAGACCCCTATAGGCCCACGGGGACCCCCACAACCCCTGACGTCACCGTTCGGACCACCCCTTCCGCCGGAAGGGGCCTGGGTCCAGCCTAGGCGCCGGAAGTCCCTCCCCTTCCGGTCCAGGGTCCCAAAAGGGGGCGTGGCACCTGTCAAAATTGAGATTGAATAAAGCTACCACTATCCTACTACTTAGATGGACTAGTACAGGATATGAAATTCTATGTTATACTTCTCCTGAGACAAGCACTGGCCAGCCCTAGTGTTCAATTGCCCAGGGCAGTTGAAGGAGAAGCAACTGAAAAATAATGGATGACAACCTTTTCCTGTTCACAATTCAGTTGGCTTCTGACTTGGTCTGAACCGGACGTATAGGTAGTGTATTCATCTTCAATAGACTAAAAAAAAATAACACACTGTTCCATCTTATTTTTATTTCACAAAAGCTCTTGCTTCTCAATTAGCCACAAATATAAGCAATCAAGACAAAACATGGTAAATTGCCTGTAGACTCATGTCCATCCTTCAGTGAAACAGGATGTCCAACTAGTTGTACTGAATCAGAGATTTCACAACTTGAAATGGAACTGAAAACTAGTGCAAAGATTGAGTGAGTTAAACTGAAGGTACTACAGTTACTGTATATTGTCTCCCTGCTTATTTAACTTATTTGCAGAATGCATCATGAGAAAAGCTTGGATGAATCCCAAACTGGAATTAAGATTGCCGGAAGAAATATCAACAACCTCCGATATGTAGATGATGCCACTCTGATGGCGGAAAGTGAGGAAGAATTAAAGAACCTCTTAATGAGGATGCAAGAGGAGAGCGCCTAAACTGGTCTGAAGCTCAGTATCAAAATGTAAGCCAATAAAGCAGTTGCCTCACTTGGAAACCAGACAAAGGGGGAAGCAGCAGCAGGTAGGAACATTTGTAATGGGGCAGAGGTGTGTTTTTCTGCTTCTTAGCTGAGTTGTGAAACTAACTGGGGTGGGAGTGGGTCAGGAAGGAATTATCAGTGTCTCTAAATGAATACCTGCTTAGTCTGCCTCCCCCCCCCCCCGTATTATGAATATCCTCTTTAGTCCTTGACTCTGTCCATCAACCCAGTCCCACTTATCATTGGCTGCTATGCCTTCCAGTCTACCAATCACAATGGGCACAATACATGTGGTATTGAAACAGATACCTTGCAGAATAAGAGAGGGGAGGAAACAGTATCAATTTTGACCACTAAACTGATTAGAAAAGGAGTGAATTTCAGATGGCTGGTACCTGAAGGGATCCTGGTCAATTAGAACTCAAGAAGACACAGACTTGACTCCATCCAAAAAGCAAGAGAATTCCTTGAAAGACATATAACCTTCTTTGAAGCAGCAGCACAGGGACAAGATATAAATGAAGAAAAAAGTAGAAAACAGAGAGAGAAAACACCAGAAGAGGAGAGTGAGCTAAGTGAAGAAGAGAGTCAGAAAAAGGATACTAAACAAGATTTGAACAAAACAGAAAGAGAAAAAAGGAATACTGGGGCAATAAAACCTAAATACAGTGGTGCCTCGCATTACAATGTTAATTCGTTCCAGTGAAATCGCTGTAGAACAAAAATGTCGTAATGTGAAAATAAAAAACCCATTGAAACCCGTTTAATGCGTTCCAATGGGCGAAAAACTCACCGTCCAGAGAAGATCCTCCACAGGGCGGCCATTTTTGGTGGCTGTTTTGCAAGGAATGTGTCTCAGAAAACAGCAGGGAGCCATTTTATTTACCTGGCGGCCATTTTGAAACCGGCAATCAGCTCTAGGAAAATTGTCGTTTTGCATAGAATCGGTTCCCAAAGCAGGGAACCGATCATTGCAAAGCGAAAAAAGCCTATTCAGGACCATCGTTTTGCGATCACAAAAGCGATCGCAAAAACATCATCGTAATGCGGTTTCGTCGTAATGCGGGACAGTCGTAAAGCAGGGCACAACTGTACAAGTAAACAAGATGGAGAATGAAACTGGGATCTTCTCAGTGAATATTAAAGGTTTGAATGCACCAAGAAAAAGAAATCATGTTTTTTTCATAACTACAAAAAACTAAATCTGTCTTCAAGAAAAACACATTAAAAGCAGCATTACAAATATCTGATTCACCTGAAGATTGGGAAACTCTACTACTCAGCCACACAACCAAAAAAAAGAGGAGTAGCTTTATATGTGAAAAAAAAGTTAAACTCTAAACATGTCTATCCTGATGAAGAAGGGAGAATCTTAACGGTAGAAATAACAATAAATCAAAAAAAGGTCTTGATGATAGCAATATATGCACCTAATAGTAAACAATGGGCACAATACACCCCTTGGGGGGAAGCAGCAAGATAGGTTAAAAACCCTTTCTGCCCTCTGTGTCACTTCTTTCACTTCTTAGAAGCACCCATGACTTCCACTTCTTGTTTCTTTGCCTCTGTAGCCCTCCTGAAGGCCTTTCCAAAGGGCACATCCTGCACAAACACTGCTGTTCTTGCTGACAACCTACACATGCATCTATTTGTTTCTTTATGGATGAGACACAATGCCTGCTTCCCACAAGAGAAGGACGATGTCTCACAGGCAGGGCCCAACACTGCACGAAGCCACAGTTGCTGAGAGATGTACAGCTAAGCTCTAGATTTTAACTTCATGCCAGTTATCACTCCCACACACCTAAGACGTTGGCAGTCCTCGGCATGGCTATTTCCTGGGCCTCAATCCATTGCAGGGCACCAGTTCTGTTTCGTTTTTCTTTGGTCTGAAGTGATCAAGATACAAATAAGATCCTTCTGTCATAGTGATTTTTTTGCCAAGATACAACCTTCTGCTGAGGGTACATTTTAGCTAAAATGTCCTGTGCTTTCCAAAAGCTACCACTAATATTGCTACATATTGATCCAAAATTACTTATCTACACACAACAGTCACACAGTTCCTTTGGTGAGAACAGGAAACAGAAGATCCAGAAAAGTATACTTCAGACACAAACAGGTAAGAATGCCAAAGGGGCAGCTTTCTTTTTCTGTAGTCACCAAGGATTTGTGGCACCTTAAAGATCCAGATTGATTGTGATACAATGGTCGCTTGAAGGGCAGATCAACTCACACGGTACCAAACAGACAGCATGCAAGCAGAATTTTTTTTAAAAGCTCATTAAGCAGTGAAGCCAGAGTACCATGAAATGCAAGAGATAATGGTAAGTGCACCTCATGGACAAATTCTTCACAGTTTATAGAATCAAGCAACACTCTTAAGGCAATGCAGTCACCTAGTGGCACAACATTTTGGCTGGATTCCTCATTCCGAGTCAGGCTCTTCTTGGCACTCCTACAAGAATCCAGACACCTGTTCTCCCACAGAAAATGCAAGGGCTGGAGATAACAAGTTTGGAGATAATGACAAGAGACACACAAAATAGCTTAGCATCAAATGAATGGCTTAGCATTGAGGTTGCATTCCTAGTAGATGGCAACAGCCTACTTACTAAGGAAGGTTAAGCTACTGGTGAAGCTTACCGAGCACATCCACATAACCTATTCTGGACTTTGCAAGCATGCACAACTAAACTCTGGGCTCCTATGAGTGCAGAGCAAGAACAAGCTAGTCTGAATTTGTGGCTAAAGTAATACAGAAAGATAGTATTAGTAACTAATGAAGGAACCCATTTTAATATCTGTTAAAATGGTAAAGATATACCTTTTGTCACATTATGTGACAAAATTATGTGTTAAATGACTCATGATCTCCTAATTCTTTCTACTGTAAGCTAATCATTTTTCATTCCACTGTTAGTTCAGGCTAATGTAAGATTAAATCTGTTTTCTTCACATTGCTACAGCACCCCCAAAATGCTCTTCCTGTAATTGGGTGGATGGAGATACAAAGCTTCCCCCCCCTCAACACAGGTTTACCACTTCCTCTTTCTATCTTGAGAAAAAAGAACTGTAACATCATGGTAGAACTGCTGTGAAAGTCAAGGACACAGTGAGTTGCTGCCAAGTGTATGAGACAGAACCAAGAGAGCTCAATTTCTAGGAAGCTTTCGAACTGAAGAAAGAAGAAGAGTCTCCAGTTGAAGGCCATCTTTAAAGCCCACCAAGCCCTCTGGCAAAAAGGGGGGGAAAAACCCTAAATGGGAAGGGAGAAAGAAAAAGGAGGAAGTCAAGCGAATGCGACCTTGAAAAACATTGTGTGGGATAGAAACATGCATACCAGAAATGGGGACTCGGAAGGGTAAACAAAAAGGTAAATCAAAGTACAGTATGTGCATGCCTATCAGCTCTTGCAAACATACATTAAAGAAGCACAACAAAGAGCATTGTGACAGCTTAAAGGCAACAAGTTTAATTTGACATAAGCTGTACTACATTTCACCAGATACCCGGTACCAATAGCCATTTGATGAAGTGGGCTGAAATCCAGAAAATCTTATGTCAAGTAATACTTGGCAAAGGTACCACAACATGCTTTGTTTTTGTTTTGTTTTTGCCTGAACAGACTCACACAGCTGTTCTCATGGAGCAACATAATAAGCAATAACTAAATACTTCTGAGCACATGGAGAGAGCCTTTCACTCCACCACTGAAGAACTGGGATTCCTTCCAGGGCGGAGGCCAAGCCTCCCACACACAGGCCCTTAGCCTCGCCATCTCTCCCTTTTTAAAGAAATCCAGCATGGCTCCCACATTCCTTGCCAACATGTTAAAAGTAGAGTCCAAAAGCGGTTCTCAAACATAAGTGGTTCTGCTGAATCACCACTAAACAACACATCCCAGTTTCATTACTAATCACTTTCACCCCTGGTATGCTCAAGCTTAGCCAAGGCCGCCTGTTAAATTCCACATTAACACTCTAGCACGTCTTCCCAGAAAGGCAGTAATTTTATGCCAACCAACTGCTCCTTCTACAAATCTAAAGTTGCTCTTTTGAACCACATGGCATTCCAGAAGGTTCAGGCAGACACAGCGGAAAAGACAGACCTTAACTCTCGCTTCCCTGAGATTACTTCCTCTTCCATCACTTAGGGCAGTGGTTCTTAACCTTTGCTACTCGGATGCTTTTGAACAGCAACTCCCAGAAACCCCAGTCAGGACGGCTGGTGGTGAAGGCTTCTGGGAGTTGCAGTCCAAAACTCCTGAGTAACCCAAGGTTAAGAACCAGTGACTTAGGGGAAACCACATCAAACAGACAGAATAATTCCAGCTTGATTCTACACAAAACAGGCCCTTCCCAAGGAACTAGCTATAATTTTTAGAAGCGTTCTCCCCTCAGAGGTATCTTTTCTACATACCTCTATGTGAGAACACTTCCAAAATGAATGCAAGAGAAGCTTAGAGACTTACCTTCAAGGGGGAGTCCTGAAGCTATTGGGATTTCTCCCACCTTCCCTATTTGGGCACATGCCCCAGGAGGGGGAGGGGGAGGGGGAGGCAGTGTCTGCTCGGCAGCATTTTCAGGAGTGGTTCCACCTGCCTTGAAGGGGTTTACTTTGGGCTTGGGAGCAACAACCGGTGCAAATTTCTTTTGGGGGCTGTAGAAGCTTGGAGTGGAGATGTTGATGCTGACAGTGGAGGTCATACGGGTTCCTGGGGCTCCCGAAGAGGCCATCTTGCTGTGAGGCGATTCAGGGCCTAAGGAGGAAAACACACATGTTATGATCAGACAAAATGAGGTGAGGGAGAAAATATTGGCCCTTGTACTCAAACAGCATATACACAACTACAACTAGGGCATTTAAAGTGGCAAATGGGGGGGGGGCGGCAGAAGTGGAAAGGGAAGGTAGAAATGGGAGATGAGGACAATGAGAATGTAAGATAAGGGCAATCAGAGCGTGAGAAACGAATATGAAAAAGAAAAAAAACAGACAACCCCCCCCCCTCTCTCTCTTTCTCTCTCTCCCCTATGGAGAAGAAACAGCCAGGTTCAATCATATTTTCCCTGTGCACACTCTGCAGCGACTGAAGCTGCACTTTTTGGGGCAGGAGAAGGAGGGGGAAGATAAGATGGCTATTACAGGCGAAATCAAGTTCACACCACACAAAAGATAAAGAGGGCTGATCCTGAGGTAAAGTCAGCCACAGACATCATATATATTAATCCCTCCTGCCCTCACAAACACAAAGTACCTGGGGGGGGGGGGAAGAGAGGTTTCTAAGGACTGTGCTGAGTCCAAGCATTTGTTTCCATTTTAAAGCAAACTGGGAGAAGCCTGTGACAGAGAGCTTTTGGCCGGGCTACTTGCCCTTCCTCCACTCACAACATTCTCTACCCTCTATTTCAGGTTACCTCCAGGCCCCTGGCCCTGTCTTCTGATCAGCAGAGAAGCAGCATAGACAGGAAAAGCAGAACAAAAGGGAGCCTGGTAGATTCTTCAGTGGTGTCATCTGCGAATGAGCTGTCAATGGCATCCCTTGTATATATAGATATAGTATAAAAACAAACAGACTCTCTCTCTCCCTCTCGCTCTCTAAGGCGCATACAACCTCCTTCTGCCCACGGAAGCAGTGGTTCTGTCCTGCCGATCCTTCCTGTCACAGGGGCCAGGGACCAGCGTTCCTGTACAGCATCTCTGCCTGCTCAGCTCTTCTCTGCCTCGCCGTGCCGTTCTCCCGCCCTCAACCCCCCCCCCGCCGCCGCCACATGCGCGAGCACACACAGGAAGCAACTCCTGGACCCCGCCAGCCTTGCTGACACGTTCCTGGAGTCACACGCCTCCTTTCCCAGCCTGAGCTACATAAAGATTTGCCTGACAGCCTGCTCACTCTCTCCCCCCCTCCCGACTCCACTCCCAGCCTGTTTTTTTTAAAGGAGAACGCCAAAAGTACGTCACAGAAAACAGCACTCTGGTGTGTGTGCATAACAGATCACTCCAGCTACAAGCCTGACAAGGACATTTTGTTAGCAGAGAGATGACTTTGGATAAGGTGAGCCCACGGCTCCTATATTGGTGCAAACAGATAAAACCTAGGATTTGCAAGAACCACCTATCAAAAATTAGAACAAAAAAAACCCCTTGATGTGGGACTTTCTCCTGTAGTTTCCAATGCTGCAGCTATGGGCAAAGGCAGGAGGGCATGCACACACAGGCTTAAACATGAAGGGAAAAGGCTTAAATATATTATTTGTCAATATATGTACTGTATTATTTTATTACTTCGCTGCCATTCACATGATTCACAACTAAGCCTTTCTAGACCAGAGTAGTCATGTTCTCTGGAGCAGAAAGCCATTTTCCACATTGGGCAGCTTTTAAAGGACAGAGTTGAAATAGCTAAATGTAGCTAGAATCCAAACAGAGGGTACTCTGCCCTCCCTGTTCCACTTGCCTACCAGGGACACCAAATCAGCCATTAGAACCTCCACACCACAGCATGCTATACAAGAGAAGCTCACTTCAAGATATTCAAGAAGTTAAGAGCCACATTAATATTTTAAGGGGCCACATTCTGCTTTCAACATTCCCCTATTAAGTGAAGAACTTGGAAAAAATGAGGGAGGTTCGCAATGACCCAATGATTGAGTCAGAGGATCTGTCTTATCAGGCTTGGGACCCAGCACCCAAAGGGCTCTAAAGTGGGCTCAGGCAGAGGATGCACCATGAAGCCTATCATAGCCCAAGGATACTCCCAGATGCATCCATGTGCTGAATGAGTGACATCCTCACTGAATGAGTAACATCCTTGAAACCACACAGGAGGGCCAAAGCCCACAGTGGTTTGTGGGATCTGTGGCAGAATGGAACCAGTCTCTTCTGGAGAGACTGGTCATCAAAGTATTTTAGCAATAACCCATCTGTAAGAAATTGAGTAGAATAAGGGCTTCCCGCACAGGGACTTAAGTTCCGCAATGTTTTTGCTCACTGCATTCTGCCTTATGCAAGAGTAAGGCCAGGTAATCTCAAAACCAAATAATACAGTAAGACAGAGGGGTGGGTCCCCTGGATGATCCAAAAGATGCACTAACAGAAATGGAACAGATTAAAATGGAAGCGCAAAATATGGCCGCAAAAAGGCTTGGGCATCAGCTGCCCCATAAAGATGCTTGCATAGCAGGAGCAGCTGTTCCCATCTCCTTGACCCCAGAACAACCCCCCTTTCCTTCATGCTCTTTCAACAGCTTCCCACTTGCAGCTGCCCTGCCCATCTTCTCGGTCCTTTCTCTTCTCAGTGACCTCAGGCACACACACCCCCAGGCCAGTCAAAGGCTACTTCTTCCATCTCTTCCCTGAAGTGACGCTTGAAATAAAGTGTCAGCTGAAGAGAAAAAGATTCTTAGGGTCTAAGGCTCTAGACTGGGTGCCAGTCAAGCAAACCATTGAGCACAGTTCAAAACATGTGCAGCATGTATCAAAAAGGAAAAGGGAATTAAGGACCAACAGAAAGATAACCCCTCGTGTTCACCATGGGCAAGTAGCAAACAACAGCATCCATTGGGCAGGCTCCAACCTGTTATCAATCCTGCCCCAGGGAAGAAGACGTTCCCTGCATACTGTTGCAAAATGTGGTACACTCCAGGACAACTTTGGCACTCCCTCACCTTGCAGCTATTCAGGAGGGCAGCTGCAATGCTATCCCTAAGTATCCAACTGGGGCTTTCACGAAGCCAGGGAAAAGGATTAAATTCCAGGTCACATTTGACACAAAAAGGAGAAAATGGGAGAAGCAGGAGGCCCGAAGGCATTAGAAGAGGTCACAACCTGAAGAGATCATGCAAAAATGCATGTTTTTCTGTGCGGAAATAGCTCATTTTTAATGGTTCAAATTTCTAAGAAAATGCCAACACTGTGAACACATTCCCCACACCCAAAAGTGGCAAAACCAAATTTCTCCCATCCGAGGCAAACAGCACTCATAAAAAGCTGCATCTAATGGATAAAAAAATCTTCTTCCAAGAGTGTTCAGTCAACGAAAGGTGATACTATCATCTTGCATATACTGTATGTAATTCCAATTCCTATTTAATTGCTACAATTGACTATTCCCTGTTCTTACAGCTCTAATATCAGCTACCTTGAAGACTATCTCTCATGTGCTGAAAGGACAAGATAACATGTTCCCAACAGGCTACTGCAGCAGTCTGTTACAACAAGTACTGTATAGCAGTGATCCTGGCTAATGACAGCAATGCTGAGAGATTGCAGTGTTGAGGGAAACCTGTGCCGCCTAGGAGTTACCAACACTGTTGTGAGCCATTGTGATGGTCGCCAGTTTCCCAAGGTAACACGACTAATGAGGCAGGATGTGTTCCTGTGCATTTCTTGGATCTGATGATCCTTGGTTTCCTGATCACAGTTGTCTTGGGTCTTCTCTGGTAGGCCCGGTCTAACCCCCCCCTCCCGGAAAGCTGCCTCCGCCTTCCCTGCCACCTATTTCAGTTCCCAAACTGTTAGAATACTTTACGTGGTAATGGTGTTATGCCTCTGACTCTTTTCCCTCTTTGGAGTTGTCATCAATTGCCAGCCCTGTTGGTGATTTCGGTGGAGAGACACAAATGCAACATAAGCAGCAAGTTAGAATGAACTTCCCTGCCCTGGATCTCTTGCTCGAGGAAACGTCTTCTGGGGTCTTTTCCTCTCTCTCTTTTTTCGTTATGCTGACAGCGAGCCTCTGCTGCTTTCCAGATTCTTGTCTCTTGAGGACAACATGGCTCTACCTCAGAGAGGGGCAAAAAGTCTCTGCTGGACCAGATATTTATAAAGGTGATGAACTGCATCAGAAAGTGGGATGACAGAGTTTGGTCAAGGTATTGTTACCCGGCAGGCCAAACATGGGAGGCCTGCCTTGATTTTCTTACCGGTAGCAAATTGGAAACAAGGACACAAGTATACAGAAAGCACTTGTCTTTGCTTTGGAACCATCATTTTTAAAATTCTTTGGACTATTGGGTCCAAAGCCTGGAAGGCAGCCCATCTAGAAGAAGGAAAACTCTGATTTCAAACCTCCACTGCCTTGTGGCTATATCCACTTATGGAAAAGGCTTCAGGAGTTAACCTCAAGGTAAAATCCAGAGCTGGAGTCCCAGAGGCAGTTCATGTCATTCTGTCAACTCCTGCGACGTCGCTGAAACCAGTTGTATTGGCTCTTGCCTTTCCATTGGACTATTTCAGTGACGTGGAGAGGTGGGATTTGCTGCTTGGGTAACAGCCTATCCTCCATATTATTTTACCCAGGCTTCGTGCCCTGGGGAGGACACTCCAACTTCGCATACAGTGTCAAAACACTAGACGTTGTTCCAAGTCCTCCATACAGAGCATGTTACCATAGTCTCTCGAGACTGAAGGATGCCTATGATGCCTATGATGTATAGCAGACAACAACATCCTGTGGCACCACAAGATTCTGTATTTTGTTGCTGTCCTTTTGTTACATGGGGCTATATATTAGCTTTTTTCTAAACTCATGGCACTATGAATGGGGCTAGAGGCAAGTGCCTAGCCTTGCTTCCTCTATAGCAGCGATGACAAACCTATGGCACGTGTGCCACAGCTAGCACGCAGAGCCCTTTCTGCGGGGACACGAGCCGTAAGTCGCCTGATCACTACTCCCCCCCCCCCCGGCAGCCAAACCCAGACGGCCGATGCAGCTGCAGTGCTGGTGCTTCAACAGGCAGCAGACCAGGATCCGGAGTAGCTGACATTGGCAGCGGATCCAGAGTGGGGTCTTGAGGCATTGCTGTGCCCAGGATTCCCCCTTCTGTCACCACTTCCACTTCTGCCGCAGCCCACTGGGTTCCCCCCAGTTTGGGCACTCGGGCCCAAAAAGGTTCACCACCTCTGCTCTGTAGCAAGGGTCTCTAAACTAGGGCCCGCAGGCCACATCTGGCTCATCTTGCCTTTTTATCCAGCCCGGGCATAGGAAGAGGAAAGAAGGGAGACCCAAGTGACTCCCCCACCCCCGCTGTCTTTGCAAAGACAACAGGGGTGGGGGATTGCTTGGGTCCCCCTTCCCTCTTTCAGCCATCGAAAATGTGTAAAATATATGATGTGGCCCTAATACTTAAAAGTTTGGAGACCCCTGCTCTATAATAATGGTTTCCAACCTTAGGTCTCGAAATGCTCTTGAACTACAACTCCCAGAAATCCTGGGCCAGCTCAGTTTATGGTGAAGGCTCATGGGAGTTTTAGTCCAAGAACATCTGGGGACCTATGGTTGGGAACCACTGCTCTACAGGTACATTCTTCAAACTTCCAGAGCCAACTTGGAAAATGAGAGGTTCCTGCTGGCTTGTAGGTTCTACTTATGAGTAAGAGCCCTGGAAAATCTGGTTTCTTGCTCCTGGAGAGAGCTTACATGCAAGCAGAAGCTTCTCTTCTTCTCTTGCATTCTCTTCGGACTTGGCCCTGGAAGAATGGAGAACATGGTGAGGCTGGGTGTTCCTCTCCAAGTGTGTTCACGGCTCCAGCTTTAACAACACCTGAATAGAGCTATTGTTATATTTAATTGCTTGTTCACTACCAGGAGCTCCTGGAGAAGTTGTACAAAGGTATTTTAAAGAAGACACTGTTCCTATGTCCCTATTTCAATATAGAGTGTTGAAGGGAGGAGAACTGTATTAATCACCGTCAACCACAATTCCCGCGGATAACTGTAATCGCATAACACATCTTGTACCAAATTATGCAAGCAATAAAGTCAACACAGACACGCCCACTCAGTGTTTTGTAGTAAAAACAGCAATTGATACAACCCATTAGGAACTGTCAGGCTTTAGCCATGCAAGATGCAGATTTGTGTCAGAAACTATTGCCTAATGCATGATGTTTTCTACAGTAACTTTTGTGGAAGAGCCAATCATCAATGACATGATGGACAAGCTCCATCAGATTATGAAAACTATCAATAAAGGGATTAATACATGTACAAAGAATATGTGTGCTGGTCCCAGTATTTGGTCAGTCGGAGCAAATGTTAAAATAAATAAATAAGAATACTTCTAGGGTAGCACATTTCAGTGTGTGTGTGTGTGTGTGTGTGTGTGTGTGTGTGTGTGTGTGTGTGTGTGTGTGTGTGTGTGTGTGTGTGTGTGTGTGTACACATGCAGAGAGGGAACATATGGCTGTCTAAGTGCTACTGGATTGCAACTCCCATCAACCCCCACCTGCAAATCGATCATAAGAGATACCGGGAGCTGCAGCACAACACCACCTAGACCAGCAGTCCCCAAACTTTTTAGCCCCGCAGACCTGCTGGGGAACGTGAAGCACCCCCCTGTGCGTGCACACATGCACAAAGGAGTGTGCATGCTCTTGCACATGTGCAAAGGAGTGAGGGGCGCTCATGCAGGCACACTCATGCTAGTGCACATGCACAAAGGATGGCACAGCGCTCGTGCGGGCGCACTCATGCACAGGCGCAAATGGGCTGTGCAAGGGGGAGTGTGTGCAGGGGTGTGGGGGGAGGTCTATCTCCGTGGCCTGGCCCAGCTCAGGCCATGGACCAGCACTGGGCCGCAGACCAGGAGTTGGGGACCTCTGACCTAGACAACCACATTTTCCCACCTCTGGCACAGAAGGGCAAATGTGTGTGAATCATAGTGGGAAAGAGATATACATTTAAAATGGCCTTCTCTACATGTCCTGATTTTACCTCCTAAAAAAAGGAAATTCAAAAATTAAAACCATTATATATACTTATATTGATTCAGTAATAAAAAATTTCTGATCACCCAAACATTGTTTATAAACAAATCTGAACCATTTTCTAAAAAGCAACACTTTGTGACACTACAGTCTTAGCTAGACATGGGATATTTATATTTATATCCCTGGGGATACACAAATACGAATAGCAGCACCACAGATGCCTGAGAAGTCAAGACCTTCCTCCCGGAACTGGCAGGTTCAATTAGTGGTCACCATGTGACAGACGTGCCTGGCATCGTTCCCGTCATGCCAACCATGGAAGTACCCCAGCCAGCACTTCCCGCTTCCCCGCACAGCCATCTGCTCAACAGCTGAGCGGGGAGACTTGTCATCCCGCCTCCACACTGAAGTGGTCGGCTGTGCGGGGAGGCAAGGAAGTGCCAACCAGGCTACTTCTGTGATTGGCGAAACATCAGTCGTGCACATTGCATGGCGACCAGTAATTGGACCTGCTGGTTCAGGGAGAGGGACTGGACTTCCCAGACACCTATGGTGCTGATATTCATATCTGTATCCCCAGGCATATAAACACAAATACCCCATGTTTAGTCTTAGCTATCCATCTGGTACTCAGCAGAGATGGAGCCTGCCTAGGTTCTCTCAGGGAGGCGGCTCACAATTGGGATGCTACTGCAGGGAGGGGATCCATCTCTCTGGTACCCAGCAACCCAGCTTCTCAGGACAGGAAGATGCAAAAAAAAAGGGGGGGGGCTCATGAGAACCTTAAAGTGCAGGCAGCTGCATACAAAAGCATGTGATCTCTTAGATATCCTGGCCCCAGCATACTTAGGACATTACAACATACAAAACCAGTATTAACTCAACCAGCTTGAACTGAGCTCTGAAGCAAGCCGGAAGTCAGTGCAGTTGGTTCGAGGTGCATGTTATACGGTGTCTAAAACACATACCGGCCAACAGTCTGGCTGCTATAGTTTTTCAAGGTGAGCCCCCCACTGAAGTAATTATAGGAAGTAATTAAGGCATGGATCACGGCAGTCAAATAGGCCTTCCTCAGTTTTAATTTCTGCAGATTTTAACTGGAAAACCCATTGACAAAGACCCCCAAGAAATGTAAATAATAATAGCAGCAACCATTACTATTATTATTTCTCCCGCTGACCGTATATAACTAGATCTAACTCCTGCCACTCCCAAACAGTTTCCAGGAATACAGAAGGAATTATTTCCAGAGTGGTCACTCATGACTCACCTTACCAGGCATAGCCCACCCACCACATAACGCAGAGTACTAGAAGCTTGATTCAGCATCCTGTTAATGCCTGCCTGGACATGCAAAATCTAAAGGACTGTGTAGCCTCCAGCAAGCCACAATAGATGACAGCTGAGCAGACCAGGTGAGCACCCCCAGGTCTGCGAGAACCAGACACTGAATCCAAGAGATTTATACATTCGCCCAATTCTAGAAAGACTGTCTGGGGCACTTCCACACAGACAGTTCCTTACGTCATCCAAGCTGGCTTCTCTCCCAGGAGGTACAGTGAGGAATCAAACTCTCAGGGGCTCCAACAAACTGAGCTATCCAGCCATAGGGACCACTACACAGTTTAACTACTGGAGTGCGAAGAAGACAGCATGAGCTATAACCAGCAGGGAGTAAAACGGGGAAGCAGAGCAAAGAGGTTCTGTTTCTTAAAACGAGCCTACACTGTCCCAACTTCAGATCACGCTTGTATGCATTACTGCATAGTATTTCTCTTACATTTTGAAAGAAAACTTGTGCCTATGCTCTGTGCAATGAAAAGGGTGGCTCAGCCATTGCAGGCGACAGGCAAAGTAGTACAGAGCTTTCATTGATGCAGATGTGCGAAAGCATGGCTCTTTCAAATGGAGAACATCTCAGAACTTTTGAGAAATTCGGTCAGTCGCCTCCTATCACATTCTAGTATTCTGCACTGATAATAGAGCAACTTTCCCAAGCCTAGAGTACTCCACATGTGTTTGCTGATGGTGGCTAGTGGGAGTTGTAACCCAGCACATCTGTACAGCACCACACTGCGGAAGGAAGAACTGAAATCATCTGTGTTACATTGTGACGGTTGCTTGGGGGTGGGGGGGATCCAGCTATGCTTTTTCTACTGTGAGCAAAACGATTCCTTTTAAACTTGTAGTGACAGAGGATGGTGTAACACAGCTTTCCCTGGCTTGGTACCCCTACCCATTTCGAACTATGACCTCGAGTGCCCTGGCTGTCACTTTTTCCAAGGGGTCCTCCTTCAGATGTTTTAGATTACAATTCCCATCATTCCTGATCAGTCTGTGGTCCAAAACAAGTAGAGGGTATCCTATTGGGGAATGGCAGTATCACTGCAACATCCAACATCACACAGCAGGATGCAATCAAAGGTTATGTTGGTTATGATCAGATTTGAAACAAAAGCCAGTCAAGACACTGCACAGAAGGAGGCCACAAACATGGCACGGTCCTCTTTTCGTGACTGCCAAAGCATTTTATATTCAAAGGTATACTGCCTCTGGCCGAAGACTCTCTCTCTTTTTGCTGTTGTGGTTAAAACTGGGCAAGCTTCCAAATAGGAGAAACAAAAGTTACAAGGATAATTCTGTAACACATTATCTTATTTCTTTCCCTTGTGCAAGTCACCACTACTTATCTTGCGCTTTTTGGCTTGGCCTCAACAAAGAAAGAAAAGACAGTCTTACAAAGGTCCAGCACAAAAGTAATTTCCTGTGAAAGTACTACAAAGTCAGCAGCAAAAGTAACAGCGAGGCCTATAAGTGGGTCTAGCGTCCTTAACAAGCAGCTCACACTGAAAACCAGAGGACTAAAAGACAACAAAAAAAGCAGAAATCTCATATCTCCCTGCGAAGAAAGCAGAGATCATACAATAGCTGCATTCCCGCAGGAATTTGCAGATTCCCCCCCTCAACCCAACCTAAATGCACACATCTGGAAAAATGCTCGGAGAAGAGGCGAAGGCAGCGCGCACACGACTTGCTTCGATGCAAAGCAGGCAACGACTCCCAGTCCGCATCTCAGTTTTCACCAACTGCCAGACTTTTACAAGAGAAAGGAGGAGACTGCCGCCGCCGCCGCCGCTGCCGCCAGAGGTCCGTTCCCTGAAGTAGGGGAGGAGGCTCGCCAGAGAGAGCAGGGAGGTAGCCAGCCAGCCACCGCGGCTTGTCGCCCTTTTCCTCAAAGAGGCGCCGCTGTCACCCCACTCCGGGCGTCCACCCCACATCTCGTTGAGTCAACCCCACAGAGACCGAGCGGGCTTCCCAGGGAAACGCGGTGGCCGCCCCCCTCTCCCTCCCGGCCGCCTAGAGCCGCAGCCCCGGTCCCGCTCTCTCTCCGCGCCCCTCACCTGGGAGCCCGCCCGCTCCCCGGACAGGGCGCGCGAGGAATGCCCGCGCGAACACCTGGGAGGAGAGGAGCGCGAGGCGAGCCGGAGGTCGGCAAACGTGGCTTGCCACCCCCACCCCCACATACACACACAGCCACCAACCCGTGACCGGCTGGGAGAGGGGGCTGGAAACCAGTGGCACCCGCTCCCCCCCCCCCAATAAAGCCAGGCGCCTGAGGGACCTGCACAGTTTTTAAAAAAAGAAGCGCGAATTGGCTGGGGCGAGATTTTTAGAGGGCAAAGAGGGAGAAGCAGGGCGTACCTTGGGTCCCGGAGGCGCCCGCTTCGAAAGGGAGCGAGAGGGCGGCCGCTCTTCGACCCCGGGGAACCGGACTGAGCAAGGGGTATGACGGCCCCGGCGACCTCTCCCTCCTCGCCGGCTGGCTGGCTGGCTCGCGCTCTCTGCCCGGAGGCGGCGTGCGGCTCGCAGCCTGGTGCGACTCCTCCTCCCCGCGGCCGGGAGGCTCTCCTCCTCTCTTTCTCTCTCTCTCCTTCTGCCTCTTCTGGCCGGCGCGCAACTTTCCGGAGCTGCCAAGAGGGGTGTTGAGGAAGTTCGGGCGGGGAGGGGCGAGAGGAGTCGCCGCCGGAGCCCCAACAACTGGGGGAGAAAAGGCAAAGCCTCGCCCTGCCCGGGCTGTTTGACCATAAAAGGAGAGAGGCTGCTCTAAGCTAACAGCTGAGCTCACTCAACGCGGAATGTGGCAACGAGGGGAGGCCGGCGACTCGAGGAATGGGATGGGGAGGGGAGGGGGCGGGGCCCCCCCGCGAGGGCCCGAGGCTGCCTCTCCTCCGGAAAGTTGGGCTTGCGGCCCATCCCGACCTCCACGCCGCGCGCGGGCGGAGGGCGGGGATGCGCCCCCTCCGCCCTTCCTTCCTCCCCCACCGCGAGCCCGGGCGCGCGGGGGGGGTGTTGTTTACTCTGGAGTCAGTCCTCGGCCCGCCCCCGATTGCTGTGGGCTTTGCTCCGCCGGAGGAACTGCATGCCGCCAGGCGGCCAGCCCCGACGTGCGCCTCTTCCTCTTGGGGGGGGGGGGAGTTGGCCGGGACTTTTACTCCCCGCCAGTAAAAAAAAATGGGGAGAGGGGTTCACTCCCTGATGGCGGCGCGGTAGCGACGTCTTGCCAACATGATGGGGGGGGAGTTGGATTCCGGTCCTAGTCTGTCGCAACAAAAACAACCAAAGAGTCGTATCGGGGCGCCTACAAAACCGAGAGATTTTGTTTTGCAGAAGCTGGGGCGGATCGGGGCCCCCCATCAGCACTTGCCTCGGGCGAAGCGGGCTAACCCCCCTCCCTATTAAAAAGTGGCCCGTTTTTAAAGTGCCCCCCCCCCGCGACCCTTTGTCGTTCAAGGCCCACGGAGGTCATGCTTCTTATTGCTTCAGATTTATTTAAAATCTTTCTATCCCGGCTTTTTAAAGGACCCAAGTCGGAGGGAGAAGAAGGGTCGTCCCAAGTTCGCTGCGCTGGCGGCGCGCCCGGGTCTCTCCAGGCTTGCGCCGAATTAAATCTCATCGGAGTTCCGTCGAGTTTACTTTAGGAATGCCTGAGACGGAAAGAAATGGACGAGTCAGCAACTAGGTACTGAGTTTTCCGCTTGCATTCCACCCCCCCCCACGCGCCCGCCCCGCCGGCTCTGCCCGGCTTTGGTCGCTTGATTTCCCCAAGCATCGACTTGCTCCCCCCCCCCAAAAAAAAGCCTTCCCCTTGGCCCAAAGCCCTGAAGTTTATGATATGGTTTCCTTCGTGGCTTTGCTGGTCTCCCCTCCTCCACAACCACCTTAATCTTGAGCTGGCCTCCTGCAAACCCCCCTGCCTCCCTCCCTTGAAGTGACTTCATTTCCTTTGGAGCCCCCAGTCAGATCCAAAGAAGCTGCTCTTGATGAGTCAGGGTCTGCCTGGGCCTCTTCTCCACCCCGCCACCCACCCATTGGCCTGCCTGAACCAGCGGCAAGAGTCTCTGACTCAGAATTTCCTCTTGAAAAAGATGAGGAAGTTTGTGCTTTCCACTTAAAAAAGAGAGAGAGAGAGAGAGACCCCCACAGTTTAGACTGGCCCAAAAACAACTTTTGTTCCTCTTGGTTTTCTAATAATGGGATTTCATTCCTAACAGGAATGGCGACATTCAGAAGATCAAGAATACAGTAATGTAATTTTTAAAATAATACAGTTATCTGAATTATACATGCAACATTCCCAATGTATAACTATGCTCTTGATCTCTTTCCCATCCCTAGTATGGGATGGCCTTTATAGACATAGATTAATTTCCTCCTAGAAAGAATTCATGGAGACCTTGTGTGTTTCCGTCTCATCCTAGAAGTTTACTAGATGTTATCTGAAGAACTGCTGTAGATTTCCTGTTGTCTCCTGCAGTATTCAGATCAGCAAGAAAGACATACAGAGTGTGTCCATTACACTAGATGTAGCCCTGGTGGAACAGTTCCAAGATAACCATTATGTGTCAGATCCGTTCCAACTCACAGCCACTCTCCAATGGTTTTCTGGAGAAAAAGTCCTGTGAAGTACATCAGTGGTCCCCAACCTTGGGCCTCCAGATGTTCTTGGACTACAACTCCCAGAAGCCTACACCACCACCTCTTCGGCCAGGATTTCTGGGAGTTGAAGTCCAAAAACATCTGGAGGCCCAAGGTTGGGGACCACTGAAGTACATGACCAGACCCTCCTTTTGATGGCGCTCTGGGACGTTCAGCTTGCCCAAGGCCACGCAGGTATCTCATAATAATCTCATCAGCCATGCATGCTAGTCCAAATGATCTTGGCTAGCCCCTCTTCCAACAGGCACAGTGTAGATTCAAACTCCCAGTCCCTGGAGCTGCAGCCAAGCACTCCAACTCACTGAGCTGTGTCAGCTCAAAGATACTTTGGAGAAAAGCACAGAACACAGAAAAGACAACCATGGTGTAAAAAACAAATGGCACCTTCTATGGCCCTAAGAATGTTGCCATATCTCACCAGGTAGCAGGGTATTTAACCCTATCATGTCCCAGTCGATCTTTTCCCCCCCTGCTGTTTTTTTCTTTTTTCTTTATTTCAACTACAAACACACATCTAAAATACAATACAAACACCCCCAACCCTCCCCCCCCCCACTTTGAGGACAGAGATTCAGACCTTCTTGCATTCCAACTTTCTCAAAATCCAGTGAGCATTGAAAGCAAAAAAAAGAAAAACAAAGCCCATCAATCATTTTGCCCAATCTTGAAGTCTGTCCCTGGACCGAAGCATGTATTAAGTTCCAACTTTGTTTTGCATAGTCTCTCAGTTGATCTCGTAGTGCTTCTGATAATACATCTAGTTTGTAATGTCCAACAGCTTCTTCAGGAGCTCCTCCCTTGTAGGTACATCTTCACTTTTCCATTTTTGGGCCCAGAGTAACCTAGCTGCTATCAATATATACATCAAACAATATTTGATTTTCTTATCAGTAATTTCTGGCATAATATTTAATAATCCTATTTCAGGTTTAAAGATTAATCTTTTTTGAATGATTCCTTTTATCATTTCCCACAACTGTAACCAATAAACCCTCGCTTTTTCACATGACCACCACATATGGTAATAAGTTCCTACTTTTTTTTTTACATTTCCAACAGATATTACTGCTACCTTCTGAATTTTTTTTCCAATTTTATAGGAGTATAATGCCATCTATAAAACATTTTGAGGATATTTTCTCTTAGATTTACTGGCTTGATCATTTTATAACAGTCTTTCCACATCATTGTCCAGTGATCAATGTCAATATTATAGCCAAAGTCCCTTGCCCATTTTATCATTGTCTGTGTCCCAGTCGATCTTGAGTGACTCATTTGCCAGATGGTGAAGTGAGGGATTCAAACCTCCAGGCCCTGTCTCTGCAGCCAGACACTCCAACACATGAAAATATACCAGCTCTGTGCAACCAGTTACGGATACATAAACATAATTTTGCCTGTTGGGGTTGGCTGAACTGAGAGGCCCCAGTTTTCTGTGACTCATGATGCAACACCAAGAGGAAGTGAAGTAGGTTTTTTGAGGGCTGAGGCAAAGAGGGAGGGGATAGTGATGACGATGGTGGTGGTGATAGCTCTGCAGAAGGCCTGTGGAAAGGGACAGATACATTGTGGGGTTGCAAGCTAGATCTCCCAGCAGGGCAACTGCACCTGGGCAGTGATTTGATGGACAACACAGTGGAAAGTTCAGCTCTCTGCTGGGAGCATTTTAACCAGGGGCATCATTTTCTGATGTGAAGCATGCAGATGTCCTGAAGCCTGGCTGGAACAAGTAGATTAACCACTCTAATTGGGAAGGAGGGGCGACAGCACTTTAATTAGTGCTATCAGACATGGGCTGGATATTCCTGCGTGGAGCAAAGAACAGGATGGATCCTATACCTGTAGTAAACAAGCAGAGATATAGACAGAATATGTATCCTCTGGACATGAGTGCATAGGAAGTGCCTGTGGGAAGAAGTGAAACTGAAAAGAGGGAAGGGTGTCACCTGAGAGCCCCACCCCCAGGAAGAAAGGGGGAACTGCCGTAACTGAAGCTCTGCTTCCTCTTTCCAGATTGTAGTAAAACACCATGCATGCATGCATGCGCTTGATCTCTGTAGATCCAAACAGTAATTCTGCAAAACAAATATGCCAGGAGTTGCAAAGGCTGGAAGAATCCTTATGTGTGGGAGATTCTGTTCCGTGTTCTTAAAGGAATAGACACATGACAATGTAACTCACAGAAGACACTGTATTCATATACAAGGCAGGGGGTGTGGAGAAACATATGAGACTGTCACAGCACACATTGCACCAGAACCTAATCCAGCTGCGGGAGGTCTCCATCCAGCCTGCAAAGGGCCTTCCCCTAAACCTGCCTTCCAGGCCACATCCACTGGATTGAGGATGCTTTACTATACACCCCTGGCAATCCTACTGATATCACTGATCGTTGATTGGAGATGATAAGTAACTTTCACCCAACATTTTTGTTCACCTTGCAATTGAGAGGGCCAGTGGTGTTGGAGGACGGGGTATCTAGCATTGTCTGCAGTAAGATATTAGAGATAGCAGTGGGTGGTCTTTCATGGCCCCATCTTCCCCAAAGATGGACCAAAAAAATCTGCATCAGACATAGTAGCTATAGGAACACACAAGGTGGCTTCACTTGCCCTTTAACTTAGCTTCCAAGGAGCCACCAGTGCCATACAGTGTAGCCACATCTCTGATCATGGCTACACTTCTGGACATCATCTGGGCCCCTGAAGGCTCAGCAGGAGACACT
Organism: Pogona vitticeps; assembly: GCF_051106095.1. Classification (NCBI taxonomy): domain Eukaryota; kingdom Metazoa; phylum Chordata; class Lepidosauria; order Squamata; family Agamidae; genus Pogona; species Pogona vitticeps. Next base: position 194,391,210 of record NC_135784.1, on the reverse strand, counting down.
GATCAGAATTAATTATATAAAAGTGCAGAATAAAAATTAAAAGTTAAAGACAAAAATGTGGTGGCAAAATCCAATTATTTATGGCTATTATAAGCCCAGTGGCACAAAATGCAACTGTGAATTTCTGCTAATTAAGGAGTTGATGCTTGTGTGCTTGTGTCAAATCCATCACTACTGGCAATTTGAAACAGTAGTTTATGCCATTGCACTTACACTGCCATGCACAAGTAACAAGATTCTGGGCTAGACAACCAAATAATAAAGACCCCAAGTCCTGTATTACAGCAGAGATATGGGCAATGGGAGTTGGCCCATCAGGGCAAGCAGCATGCCTGCCCCACCTCTGGCTATGCCTAGCCATCCCATTCCTGCCTGCTTCTTTACCAAAGGGGGAGAGTCTGTATCCTCTTCCTGCTGAACTAGGACAATTTCTGGGGGAGAGATGAGCAGTGTGCAATTGACTTAGGGAAATAAACTTGCAGCATATCTGTGAAATACTGCAAGCTCAGTTTCCTAAGGCAGCAGTATATCCTGCATCTTACAGGCTTAACAGAACATCTTCCAAACCTAGCATCACTTCAGCTGGACTATCTGCAACAGAAGAGTTAACACCCTGTCTTGCAAAACATCACCTCCTTGGTGGCAGTGAACCACCATCAAGAAATACCAAACAGGTCAGCATGGAAGGAATGTTCTTTGGATGCTGCATCCCATAGTTGCCTTGGGTGCTATCACTGCATTGCAAGGCACCAGCTGGTGTGCCATAAGAAAGAAATGAATTCTATATTTATAATTATATAAATATATTATATAAAGGCGGACTCCCCTTGTAGATCTGCATGGGCTACTGTACAAGGTAGGCTTTCTTTACACTTGTGGATAATTCTGATACCCAGTAGCTTCTATGTGGCTAGGTTTTGTGAACTCTACAAGCAGAGCTATTAAGAGGGGAGTCTGCCTCCAATTTTAACTTAGAAAAAAAAATTAGCCCCAGTGATCAGAATGCTAAGAAATGCTATCCCACAGAAGCTAGTGTATCCAATCACTGTGCAATAAAATGCCTGAATGGAAGATACTTCCCAGAACACAGTTTCAGATTTTAAATTAGGAAGGCAAATAATGCACTAGTTTAGTGCCTGTAGGTAAACATTTTCTCCCAGAATGATGACTACTCCCTGTTTGTTATCTTGAGGCTCTAGCTGCAATCTATACAACTCCCGGAAAAGGGTGTGCTTCCTTGGATTTATACTATGTAACTCTTTTTGCAAACGTAAAACATGAGACAATAGGTTAATGGACTGTAGCCCCCTACCGGTCAATGTATTCTGTTATTTGAAATATTGTGCAATTAAATCAAGGGTCACCGTTGACATAAAAAGGGTGAAATGTGATGACAGATCTCTTCTGTTTGTTTATCTCTTGATTCGCGGCCCCATGCAGCTGCCTTAAAGATCAGGAAACAGTGCTAGAAGATAGTATATGCTTTACTATTGCCCTGTTTCTCTGATCTGACTCCTTGTCCCATGAAGCTGCAGACAGCAGATTGGGGGAAATAGACTGGTTTTAAAAGGTGGAAGGGATGGACAGTTGCTTGAGAGAAAAGTGTCCAGAAATGCAGGAGTATGTCCACATTTTCAGATCAGCAACAAAGCAGTTGAAAAAGGCATCATTGTGCTCCAGTGTTTGGGGAGTTAAAAATCCTGAAATCTGAACAAAAATGCTTGGCACCCATTGCTGTGGTGAGAGGAGGAGGTGCCAAAGCAGAAAAAGCCTGAAGCCCCAAGGATATACAAAAGCTCCCTTGGAAATTTCAACCACAGTGCCCCGACCAACCTCACCAGACGTTCACTCCTCAACTACCCAACCAACGATGTTGCATCCAGGCATGGAAAAGGGAGGCTGATATAATGCTTACAGTATTACACTGGCTGCATTCTGGCTGTAATACTCCTACTTTTTCTTTGAAGCAGTTACACTAAATCTTCATTGCATTTAGGGCTGAGTGTGTGAGTAAAGATGAGATGAATGGCACAGACACTCCTGTGCAGGCTTTGATCGGACAGGTCAGTGTCGCTCTATAGGGATCCATCTTTCTCCCCTTCTCACTACTACTGGCATGTCCTATTTTCTTCTGCTTATTTAATGCCTGCTGCTAGCCTTTGTTTGCAGAACCATTTCTTGCTGTGGGTGCCTATGTGTGTTCCTGAGTGGTTGTCCAATGCGTAGCATTGCTTTGGGCTAAGAGGCGGTGAGTGGGCTTGTTTGGGAAGCTAGGCTACTGACTGGGGACACCAGGGGACCCCCTTGCCCAGCAGAAAATCAGTTTTCTCTTATTTTTCTCCTGTCTGAAGCATTGCAAGAGTACTGCAGAAGAAACATCTGCCCGAACTTAGTTGCCTCCTGTTTTTTCCCATGATATGGGGCAGCCTCTCATGTGCTATTGCCACCTGTGTGTGTGTGTTTGTGAGAGAGACAGAGAGAGAGAGGTTCTTGCTATGGATGCACATATAGGTCCCAGAGTAGGTGGGTACCAAAAATGCACTCTGATTTGGACTAGGCAGTGAGTGGCAACACTTGGGCAACCCAGGCTACTAATTAGGGACACTAAGGGGACATCTGCCCAACACATGTCCTTGAACATGGCTGCCAGAGGGAATAGAAGAAAGGAAGCTGGCCAGAATTTGTTCTACACATGGAATAGCCGCCACATTCCCAAAGTGGATGGAGCTACATAGTCCCCTCCACCCCCCCCCGCCAGCTTCAAAGCCTTTGTTTTGCACATTTGCAGTCCCCCCCCCCCCCAAAATCTGGAAACGTGCAAATGTGTTCAGAAGCCTGGCAAGAAATCATTTCAAGGCCACTTGCAAATCAGCTTGGGAAGGGTCAGTCCCAATTTGTAACTTGGTTACAGGTTGGATCATACAAGTATATCTGCACCCTTGTAAAATATAGATATACCCCATATCCTGTATTCCCTAGCAAATTCAGCCCCTTTCCTTTTTTAAAAAAACAACTTCCATTGTTACTCTTCTCAAAAGATTGCAGGGGACATGATTGTCTGAAATGGATGCAGATCAAGTGGGGAAGTTGTAAGCATCAAGTCTATTTCCTTAATTGTCTCCTCCTACATGCCTCCTCTCCAGTCACTAAAGAGCTACCTGGGTTACCTCAGGTTTGGCCCTGAGCGGATTGACTTGGTTTTCACACTTGCGGCTTGAACATCCTCTCAGCTTCTTTCACGCTGTTGGTGTGTATGTGTGAAAGACCCGTTCTAAATGTGTTTGGATCAAGTTGTCAGTAAGCTGATAGTCATGTAAGGGGGCGGATTCACAGTTACGTTGCAACGTTTAGGAAAGAGCTGTATCCCTGTGCTTTCGCAGATGCTTTGCTTATAGCTCATCCTGGGTTAAAAACCTCACAGCAACTCCCTGTAAAGCAGAGATGGGCTCTCATCAGAAACTCTGCAGATATGCTGCTGATCAGTTAAGGCAACAGCAAGACCAATGATCTACCTTCTTCTTGGACTATATATATATATGTTTTTCATGATTTAATTTCCCCCATGTATGAGGACATCAGCCTCAGGTGATGCTAACAACATTTTCCTCCAGCCCGACGGAAGAACTGGGCCATATTTCTATTACCTTCTTTTCTGTCTGCTGAAACAGACAAACCTCAGGAAAGAAAACGCTGCCAGTGTCACCAGGGCAAAAGCTGTTCTTCCCTGTCCTGCTGTCTTTGCTCTCCATCCCATGGCAGCACAGAAAGTTAAAATGGATACCTTCCCAACTCCACCCAAATTTTGTTGCAGGCAGGATCGCCTGTCGATTAGAGAGGTGGGGGGAGCTGGGAGATTGTGCCGTTCAAAGAAAGGGAAAAGAAGCTGGAGTGGTAAGTAAAACACCTTGAAACACTATAACAGCACAATTGCTTCCGTAAGGAGCCACCTTCGTTTTACTACGTACCTGAGCTTGTAGCAATTTCAGCATTCTCTCTGATGAAGACTGCTGTGTTACTCGAACTTTTGCCGCTCTGCATCTGTAGATGCCAATCTTAGGCGTCGTCTATCTTCTTTAGCTGTAGGTTTCAAAGGTGAAGTGTGGCCCTATTGTCTTGGGAAAAGCTGCCTTGCAAGGTCATCTCTTTGAACTGGCTCCTCTTGCTTCAGAGGCAGCTGATACTGTTTGTATACTAAGGAGGGGAAGTGGGCTTCGGCGTCATTGGAGTTGGATTTCCAAACACTCGTGCATTGTTTGCTGGGATTAATTCCTTCCTTAAACCACTTTCAGTGGGGTGCTTTTGCAACAGATTTATAAATCTAAAGTATTATGAGTAGAATCTGTTTAGAAGAGGTCAGAAAAGAGCAGAGGTAGGCAGCCACCACTTGTGTGTGGTATGTTTTGGAATTTACTCCCATACTCCTTTATCATTGGACTGGGGCTGATGGGAGTTGGGGTGCAGGAATTCCTGGAACCCACCACGTTGCCTGTCCTTATTGCTGTGGAATCCAGGCAACTCCATTGGACCAGTTTTCAAAAAGGCAGCAGCACTGGTCTGCTTCAGCACATGTAGCAATGAGACATCTCATAATGTTTGTCCTGAGCACAGCTTTTTGAACTCGTGCCCAGATGACAGCAGACAGCAAGGGAACTGGCCAAGCCTAGCAGAGGTATAGGACCCTTGGTTCCTGAAACAGGAATAATTTTAGCTCACTTCATGTGTAACTTATTTGTAGTAGCAGTCATGCTGAACCATCTCGGTGCGGACATTTTATGAAATAGTCAGGTGCCTCCTTATCTCCGTAGCGCAAAAAATTCAGCTCTGGCTGGATACGGCTCCTGGAAGGTTCAGTGCATGATGTAATGTCTTTAGATTTCATGCATTCCTGGAGAATCTGCAGTTTCATTGGTTTTGGAAAAACAAAGACATGAAGGAAACTAACAAGGAGCCAGAAACATCAGTGATTCCTTTTGACTGCTGGAACAATTCTCTATGATGTTTCCCCCCAGTTATTTGCAGACCAAGTTAGTCCAGGAAAAAATGTCTTCGGTTCTTGCAAACTGCAGAACAGCAGGGAAGGCTTCAGAAGATCTAGAGAATCATAGGATTAAACTGAATTTGTTGGGTAAGTACCATCACAAGCGCTGCAGTCTATGCAGTAGAACACATATCTGATGGCTCTCTGATTCAAGTGGCAGTGAGTTCCAAGGGGGGGAAACTTCTACAGAATCTGTTTTCTTGTGAGCAGAGTGTTCTGCCAGCTTAATGAAAAATCTTGTACTCACAGTATGCTAGGCTGAAGTTATGCTGCCACTGTGCCTGCAGTCAGGCATGACATTGCTAGCTGTGCCACAGGAGTTCCAGTGGCACAGCCAGCAGCTACCACCCTGCTTCTTCCACTACTCAGGCATTTCTCCAGCTATGGGCTGCAACTCAAAATCCCATTATGCTCCTTATCACCACTATTTCATAAACAGAAGGGACAGAAAGGAAGGAGAAGACATAATATATATTTGCAAGGATTCCAGAACCTCTACAGCTTAGAAATCTCCTAGTCCTTGACTCTACGCCACCCTACTGTGCTCGCTCTCACCCTCCCTCCCTCTCTCCCTCTCCCTCCCCTTTCTCTCTTTTCCATTGCAATCTCTTTATCTGTTGCTGGTCTGCCACATCTCTCCTTATTCTGCTTTTCCCCTGCTCATTCTCTTCCCTTCCCCGTCGTTAAGCAGGGAACATTTTCCCTTTCTCACTGTGGAGCACAACCCCGTGCAAGGTCCTTGAAAAGAGAAGTACCCCTTGAAGCTGCTCAGAGGTCATCTGGAGGAATGAATATGTCAGGCTTTAATGCAGGTTAGCCTTTAGGGACACTTAAGAGCCTTCCACCTAATGACTAAAGATAATACTGCAGGCTATAGGCAGAATTAAATGAACTTAATTTTCAATTAAAAATTCTCTTGGTACTACCTGTATCAAGTTTGAGGGCTCTAGGTTTCATGGAGCTACATAACAGACAGACTCAGAGGGTAGCTTGACAGTGGACCATCCTAGCAGTCCGACGCCGCTTTAATCTCTCTTGGGAATTCTGAGATTTGTAGTATGGTGAGGTGCTTAGAATTCTCTGTTCTTGTATACTTCCCTGAACTACAGCAGAGATGTCTAAGCACAATACCAAACTACACTTCCCAGAATTCCACAGGATAGAACCGTGACAGTTAAAGCAGAATCGAACTGCTCTAACTACAGTATTCTTTGGTTCTTTCCTAGGGCGTTTCCAGTCGTGGGGATGCTAACACTATATTCAATGACAGATACATGCACACACTTTTCTTGTTCTTATTATAGATGGCCTTCTTGGGTCAGGGGTTTTATTTTCAACCTACAGAGGGCAATAACCTTTTGTCAAGAGCCAAGAGGACACACGACAAGGGGAGTCACAGGCACATACTAACAAAAGCAACTTCTGCTAGTGCTTTGCATGGGGGCATATTGTGGGAAGCAACAGAGGGGAAAACTTGAATTTCCCAGGGAGAAAGGGACATAAATCCAGTACACCTACAAAGACTTTAAAGGTGTGTTTGATTTATGTTCTCCAAAATATAAATCAAACAAACCCATCTAGCCTTCCAATGGCTGTTGTTTCTTAGTTGAGGAATATGGGTAACTCCCACCTAAGAAATGTTCCTGGTGACCTATAAAACCTACATGTCTCCTTCCCCTCCCTTAATATGCCAAACCTCCCAAGTAGCATCCCAGCAGACCTCAGGTCCTCCATCCGTCAAGTCATTAAACTGAGAGGAACCAGAGCCGAGTTGATGGCTCCTGGAATGGTTGCATCAAGTGATCCTGTCATCCATCTGGCAAGAGCGTTCATCCTGTGTCAGGAGTACCTGCACCAGGTCCATCACTGTTTGGAATAGAGTGTGCCTGGACCAAAGCAGTTTAACAGCCTTACTAAGGTACAGTCAGGAGCATCCTGCTAACAGCTGCTGGCAAGAAAACTTATTCAGACCACTTCCCTACCTGGCTGGCCCTTGCCTCGCTGGACTGAGACAAGCTGTGACGGTCCAGTCCCAAGCCAAGTAAACTCTTGGGTCCGGATATTGAGCTGATAAGCAACGGTGGGCTTGGTACAGTTGTTAGAACCTGCACCTGTACAGACTGTGGGATGCTGGGCATTGCAGTCCCCCTCAAACCCTACTAAGTTTCCCCGGCAGGAATTCAGCGTTCGCTGTCTCCACCCCAGGCTTTCATCCTTGCACCTTCCACTTGGGCCCCTTGCCTTTGGATCTTTGATTGTCCTCATGGGAAGGGTTTCTCCTTCTTTTCCAAACTTGTTTTTCAAAATCTGGAGTCCTGGTTTGCCCTCCACTCCCGATGGGCTCTGCCGTCGTGACCTCCATCTTGCTTCTCAACACAAACTCCTCGGTATCCTTTGGTTCTTTCCTGGGGTGTTTTCAGATGGGAGTCTCCCAATACTATTATTCCTCTTTCCCTACCCTGCCCTTCTCCCCTCCCCCAGGATACTTTTGGAGAAAGAAAATAAAAGAGGAATAAAATAAAAGTGCTAGGAAACCAGAGGACGGTTATGAATTGGATTTGTCTACGCTTCCTTTTGTAATTCTGTAAACGAGGCAGGGTGCTGATGCAATACATCTGGAAGCACCCTTGGCAATTTCTTGACCCCACTTAATTAAAAGCATTGTCTCACAGCTGCTGGGTCCTACTGGCTCGTTTCAATCCACCAGCTGCCCATGGCACAACTTTGGTAGTTTCTTTTCATATATACAGGATGAACTTGCACCAGATAGGCAATACTAGGGTGGGAGCAGCATCAGTTCTCTAAATGCTACTTAAATAACCCCTTGCCCCTCCCCACCATGTAGTGTGTGCCTTTGCTAATAACACCAGCATCAACTCTCCAATGTTTTTAGTGAATATTACAGTAACACATTTGACTATTGTGCTTGGCTTATTGTTCCTTGATTTGCTACATGAATACATCACCTTTGTGCTCCTGTGCTCAAGGCCTCCTCTGTATTTTAGCTTCACAATAACCTCCAGCGGTAGTTCAGGCTGTGAGGGCATGCCTGGCCCAAGGCCACCCAGTGAGCTTCATGGCCAAGCAAAGATATGGACCTCAAGTATCCCTGGGTAACATCCTAGCCACTCCACCCCACGGCTTCAGTGTGACACAGTGTGTGTTTTGGGCCCTATCTCATTCCAAGGATCAGGTCGAGTTATTAAATGTGTCCTGGGCACAGCAGGGTGTCACATGTCTTTTGGAGCACAAACATTATCTTAGAGCAATCTTTTTTGAGTTGTGACCCCCCCCTTTTATAATAGCCAAGCAACCTGTGACACCCCCCAGCCACATTTGCTTAAAAAGGCATTTTAATAGGGTAAAGAAAACACATTAAAGCCGATTTTTCAGAATATCGCCCTAATAATTAATATTAATGTAATAATGCAACATTGTTTGGGAGGTTGTCAATCTGATTGTACAAGATTTGGGAAGGAAAAAAAGTCAATACAACTTCATTTTTGGGTGTGTGTGTGGAAATGACCCTTCATATCTCCTCCCCCAAAAGCCCCCTCAGTGAAGAGCCCCTTCCCCTCAAGCCCAAATAAACACCCTCTCCATGGGACCCCCTCCATGCCTCACCCCCTCCTTGATTCTCTTCCCTCACCCTTTTGCCCCTCTTGCCTTTCTTCTCCATGACATCGCCCTGTTCAGGTCTCCCTCCCTTCCATGCACTGCCATTTGCCACACCCAGATGAACTGGAGACTCAGGTGGAATGAAAGGTGCCACTACCAGGGTGGCAACAACTTTTCAATCCTGCCGCTACCTTAGGTATCAGCATTCCTGGTGTGCACCATGTGTCCGCCTCATTCAGGACTCTTTGAGCTGGGGTAACGCTCTGGTCCAAAGGGCTGACATTAGTTCTCCAAAGGTGGATGTGGATGACCATAGAGAAATTAGGGAGAGAAACTCTTTTGGAGGGGGCAGGGGTGATGTGCAGACAGAAAAGGAAAATCCAGCCAAATGGGTACAGAAATAGAACTCTAGGTTGCCTGCAATTCCGGTTCAGAGTAAATGTATCTATCTGTGGGCTGAGACAATTAAAATAAAACACAATTGTGCATACTATATTTAATATAATAGATATAAAAATAATTGCAACTAAAAATAATCATGCCTTGTTGTGGCGGAGGGGCTTGAGTAATTCAGAGAAGCTATGGGCTGTGCCGGGCAGAGACATCCAAGACAGACCGGTCATAGTGGAGAGTTCTGCCTAAACACGATCCACGTGGAGCAGGCATTGGCAAGCCACTTCAGTATCTTTGCCAAGAAAATCCCATGGAAAGAAACAAAAGGCTAAAAGATATGATGCTGGAAGATGTGCCCAATAGATGGCTACTTTGGCCATCTCATGAGAAGACTCCTTGGAAAAGACCCTGATGTTGGGAAAGAGTGAAGGCAAGAGGAGAAGGGGACAACAGAGTACGAGATGGCTGGACAGTGTCATCGAAGCTACCAACATGAATTTGACCAAACTCTGGGAGGCAGTGGAAGACAGGAGGGCCTGGCATTCTCTGGTCCATGGGGTCGCAAAGAGTTGGACTCAACTAAACGACTACACAACAACAAAATAACCATGACCCTCTTGGGGGTCCTGACTCCCAGGCTGGGAACCCATTTCTTAGAACACTTAGATAATACTCTTTTGTGATAAATCAGTGGAAAGCCTAGGCAGTAATAAATCTTGTCAAGTCTGGAAGATATGACAAGATTGTTTTGTTTCTGCAAGAAACTGACATGGTTATTTTGTAGACCAGTCTTTGCCCCGGCCCACTGTGGATTCACAAGAGAAGGAGGATAATGGCTAACCTAGTAATTTCTCCCCCTGTGACCGATGAGAAGGCAACCATGTTTGATTTCTATGTCTTTGCCATTTTTTCACGTATAAAATAAGGGTGTGGGCACATGTCTGACTTGGAGGTCAAATGGGACATGAAAACTGGGGGAGCTGAACCCCTCCTTATTCCTACCCTTATCTCCCCACCCTTTAAATCCCCCAACCTTTCTCCCTAGGCCAGATCTAATATCAGAGAGAGGTGGGGGGGAACCCAACAACACATGGAGTGATAAGATCACAAAGAAGGAAGGCATGTAACAGAAATTCAGCTGCCTCTTTGATATAAAAAGCCCACATGAGCATCAATGCACACACACTTCGTATATGAGCAAAGCAGAGCAAAAACCCAGCAGCAAGATTGCTTATTCATATCCACTTTGGCCCTAAAACCTTGGGAAGTACAACTGGTCCAATACAGTGAGGTTGCCTCCACCATTTGGCCATGATTGTTGCCCACAAACCTATTCCTCTCTATGATGTGCACGAGAAGGCACTCAGTCTTCATACTCCAACAACACTGCAACACTTACTTGAAGGAGAGCATTGGAGCTTTAAATAAACAATATCCTGAGATGGCAGGGAGGGATTGCTAAAGAAATCCTGCTTCCACTGGTTTGCAAAGAAGTCCTTGAAGCTTGCAGATGACTGTTGACTGAAATGCAAACTCAACTGCAAGAATTTTTAGCTACACTGTCATTTCTAGGCTGCTATACATGTATCTTCTTTAGGAAAGAGGAGTGCATGCATATACATAATTATGTGTGAAGAAAGGAAAAAGAAAAGAAAAAGATCAGATGCAAATTCTACCAAGTGTTCTTACATTTGGAAGCTACTACATGCAACACACACTTTATTGTTTTTATGCTTGTATGTAAGGCTGCCGTTACATGTTGAAATATTCCTGGGTTTGCATTGGGTTGTATACTTGAAATCGATTTTAAAAGATACATTCGCACAACTTACATGAATGTGATTTATTTTGAATACTTTTTTTTTATGTGTGCTTACCTGCGTTGGAGTAAATTGATTTCCAGGCTACAGGGGAACCTTCTAGTCCAAACTGCTTTTCTTCCTACCTGTAACACTGATCTAGCACTACCCCAGTTTGGAAAAAAATAAATTAAAACATGACAAGGGACCCAGAAAAAAAAAACTTTTAATGCCCCCTCCAACCTGTTCTTTCTCTCTCCCTCCAGGGAAATGGAGCAACTGGGGCAGCTGGCTTTGGATGAGGAAGGTGGGGGGGAAGGAGAGTAACCTTGCAGTCTTATCTTTTATATTTATTAAATCTTTAATACTGATCTAGTGCTATTCTGGTTTGGAAAAAAAAGAAAACAAATATTTAAAAAATCACACCAAAACAGAAGAACATGGCTGTGGTCCCTGTCACCCAAGTCAGTGCAAGGACAGACGGATGCAGAACAAAAGCCTCAAAAGCGGTTCCAGGACAATGTGCAAATAACTAGAGTTTCTCCTTGTAGCTGCAGCAGTGCAGGGTTTTATTTTAGGTTTTTCTTTCTTTGTTTGTTCGTTTCTGATGCAGACATTTCACTCTGGGAATGCATGGCCTCAGGAGGACAAAACACAGGAAGTCGGAGCCCCCGTAGTGCTAATTTTAAAATGATTTTTAAAAGCCCATGTCGCCCCCTCAACTGAGATACCATACCTATCACACACAGGTTGAAAGTTGTCCTGAGAGGGCACACCCACCCCAACCCCAAAACCACAAGACTTTAAATGGACTTTTAGAAAAAAACCCAATCCAGTTCCCGATTTATCTAAAGCATCTAGCCCACTCCGAAATTCCTACAGGGATTGTCTGTATCCTGCTTCCAGTCCCCTCCCTCAAAGGCTTGAAATGTATGGTGAATAATAGTGGCAAACTTGTGAGGGGGAAGGCCTAAGATTAAAATGCCTGCCACTTTCAAAATCCAGTGTACATGATTTGATGGCTGAGCCTCTCCATTACACAGCAATTCACCTTTCACATTACATGCAGTCTCTACCCACACAAGCTTCTGTCATCTCCCTCTGCTGTTTACTATGATTAGCTTGGAAATCCTTTGACTTCTCTCTCTTTCTCCCCCACCCCTTTCCCCTTCCTGGGTCCTTGGAAGACGTCAATGGTCCACCTCCTCCTCAATTTTCTAGACATGCCATCTCCCAAGTGTCAGGATAGCACTCTGTTTTTTTGGCTGTTCAGCTTGGTTTAAACTTGTTTCTTATCTATTTTCAATTTTTTTCCAGCCACCTTCACTGCTGTTTCTTAATGAAAATGCAACGTACGAAAACTCTCAGTCAATCAATAAGCATGCAGACTTGCCCAGCCCGATTTCATATTTCTCCATTCTAATCTCAACAAATCTTGATTTTGGGGCAGTCTACACATTCGACCAAGGAGCTGGAGAGTAAACAGCTCAACAAAAAGAGGACTCTGGTGATGGGGGAGGAGTGGTGGTTAACTGGTAGTTAGTCTCTTCTTCGTTGACAATTAATCTGCAACTCATGCTCGGGAGTTAAGGACAACTGAGAGGTGGTGCCCAATACATTACTGAGTTTTCCACGGTGGCAAAAACCTCAAGGCCCTGGGCAATCTCCAGAGGCAATCTCTCTCTCTCTCTCTCTCTCTCAGGTAAAAGGTAAAGGTTCCCCTTGACAATTTTTGGTCCAGTCGTGTTTGACTCTAGGGGGCGGTGCTCATCCCCGTTTCCAAGCCATAGAGCCAGCGTTTTGTCCAAAGACAATCTTCCATGGTCACCTGGCCAGTGCGACTTAGACACGGAACGCTGTTACCTTCCCACCAAGGTGGCCCCTATTAATCTACTCGCATTTGCATGCTTTCGAACCGCTAGGTTGGCGGGAGCTGGGACAAGCGACGGGCGCTCACTCCGTCGCGTGGGTTTGATCTTACGACTGCTTGGTCTTCTGACCCTGCAGCACAGGCTTCTGCGGTTTAGCCCGCAGTGCCACCACGTCCCTGCAAAAATCTCTTAGAGATGGGCACAAATCAGAAAAATGGTGATTCACTTTGATTCATGATTATTCAAGGCCGATGAATCACAAACTATGAATTTACAATTTGGGGGGGGGGATAAAGACTGAGGTTCAGATATCCAAGTTATACATCCACAAAGTGGGTCCCTTCAGGAAAGTGCCCTTTAGCAGCTGGCTTGGGGAAACCCAATATCCACCAAATTTGGAGGGATTGTAGAGGAGAGTCAGAGGAAGCTTCCCTGCAACGTTGATGTCTCTAGGTGCCTTGGGGGCTGTTTGATAGACAAAGAAATTGACAAATCACAAAACGTTCATTGATTCATGATTCATCAGGGGCATTGATTTATACACATACAAGCTGACAAATTAGTGATTTTTGAATTTGTTTGGTGATTTGTTTTTTTTAATTCATACCCATCTCTACTCTCTCTCTCTCTTTCTTTCCTTGTCCTGGCAGCAACTAAATAAATTCATTTTTCAATAAATATATGATTCACTTTCGGTGCCCAGAGTAATTTATTGATTATTATTATTGGGTTTTGGGCTCAATGACGTGTTTCGTTTAGTAATCGTGTTTTAGTGATGTATTATGTCTGCTTCTTTAATTTGTAAGCCACTTTGGGACATTCCTTTTTTTTGGAAGGAAAAAGCCAGAGGTACATTTTTGTATAATTAAAATACATAGGACTGTACGCCTGTGTCCACTGCTCCTTTGTCTGAAGCAGTCCTCCACTGGAATAATGGACTCTCCTCCTTCACCAGAAAGGCTGAGTCGAGCCTCTTGCCAAGACCTTGCTCATATATCAACATTACCTAGGTTAAATGCTCTGTGAGCAGAGAAGCAGGGAGGGTCACCTGAAACAATAGGCTAGACTAAGTGCTTATACAGCAGTGTCCAGTTCACTGGGGAACAGCAAGCAAAGGTCAACGGTCTCGTGGGCCATGCCTCTGCATGAGGCTTCAAGGGAAACCTGCACTGCTCCAAATGTAATGGCAGGGGGAGGTGAAAATCAAACTTCAGTGGAAAAAGCGCACCCTTTTTATTATTTTCGGCCATTGGGACTGGGAAACTCCTCAGCCTGGGCAATTTCTGTCAGCCAGATGTTGTTGGCCAAGGACGTCAGTTTCGCATGCTCCCATCCACTTTCAACCTATCTCTGGAGATCATACTTCATTGGTTATAGGAAAACTGGGTGGTCCACTGATCTGTTGAGCCTTGCCCAACTTATTTTCACAAGCAGCACCTTACTGAGATCTGTGACTTGCTGATGCTGGAGATGCATGGGTTTGATCCTGAGGTCTTACACCTTTAAAACATGGACCCCACTTTTGAGCTCTCTTTGCTCCCAGCCCGGCAAGGGATGTCAAAACAGGGCGATTCTTATCTGTCCCATGGACCCCTGGGAAGGCGGTGTGAGCTGAGCGCAGGAGCCACATGGCCTGATGGGATCCAATGGGCAGAATGAAAACTGGAAAGGAAGGAAGGGAGAGGCAGCTGTGCGATTTGCTGCCAGGATGCCAGCTGGCACTTCCCCAGGTTCCACCGTGGTGCTGTCAGATTGATCTTCTTGATTTCGTGGCTAGATCCTGTCACTGCAAATGGACAGAAGCCAAATGTAAAGACAGGGAAGGGCAGGCAGAAAACCTCCAGGATCCTTGAGTTCTTGTGAATAGTACCATCATCACCAGCCCCCTTTGTTCTTTCTGGGTCTGTGCCATCAAAAGCAAAAAAAGCAAAGTGTGCTCCTTATAAACCACCCCGTAGTGCTTAAAGCACTCTCTGAGCAGTTCGCAGTTTTATTATACAGGCTACACATTGCCACCCCTCACCCCTCCAGTGAGCTGGGTATTTATTTTACTGATTTCAGAAGGATGGAAGCAGGCTGCCTGAATCCGCTGGGGACTGAGTGCAGGCCATGAGCAGTTTTGACTGCAATACCACAGTTTAACCACTGTGCCACAAGGCTTCCTCAGCAACATGTTTTTGTTTTTAATGTTTTAAGGATGCTTACTTGATGTCTTAGAATCATTTTCTACTGAGGGGTAAGCAACTTGCTGCCATCCAGATGTTTTACCACTTCTTCCTCCACCCCCAGCCAGCATGGCTAAGGTTAAGCATTATGGGAACTGCAATTCTAAACACCTGGAGCGTGCTCGGATAACTATGTGGCCTTCAGAAAACAGGGGAGCAATCTCCTTACCTATATGTTCTTCCTGGATTCCAGTTCCCAGTATTCCTAATCATTTGCTATACTGGCTAGAAGGGGTGATCTTTAGACTCAAGACACATCTGGAGTGCTACACGTTGCTTGCCCTTGCTTCAGGACATGAATGGGCAAAATGCAGCCTCCAGATGTTGCTGCATCACCAGCTCCCCTATTCCACCTCATTGCCTGTGTTGGCTAAGGTTAATGGGAGTTAGAATCCAACAATATCTGGAAAGCTGCACTTTGCCCACCTGTGCTAACACTTTCCTGCTAGGCTGAAAGCATGGCAAGGAAACTATCTGGAGTCAGATCTGCACTTTAAATTTGGAGGCAGGTAGAGAACCATGAGATTTCAGCTGCAATTATGAGGAGAGCCAGCAGCACCTTAGCAAAGCCCCTGTTTTGCACAAAGAAGTTCTGAAGTTTAACTCCTGGCATCTCCATGTAAGGCAGGAAAAGCTCCCACTTGAAATGCTGGAGCACAGCTTTCAGTCAGAGATCGAAAGTCCTGGGCTACATAATAATAATAACCTTTATTGTCAATGCACAACATGGACCAGCTGTTGGACAGTCTAAGCACATTTCTATGCTAAAGTTTTGGAGGGTGGATGGACTGAAACAGTAGCTCCCTGGAGATCAGACACAAGGCCTGCAGTCTGGCCAAATTTTAAAGAAGGTGGTTTGCTTCCAACCTTGTTGACTTTTGACTTCTAAACCAATCAAATTCAAAGAACATGTGTCACCTCGTGTAGATGGCTGGCTTCCCTTGCTGTATACGGGGTTTAAGATCACTAACAAATGGCTGTAAACCATGCGGTACAGAAAAAAAAGGAACAAGAGAAACACAGTTCCATAGTCAGGCTGCACACCGACTATTAAAAGGCAAGTTGTAATCAACATGATACTTAAGAGAGGGCAGTGTGTGGCTACTGATAAATATCACGAGAGGTCTCAGCAGAGAGCAGTAAAACTGGTGAAGGCCAATGGCCATAAAACACCAAATCCAGCTGTCAAGGGTATGTCAAAGGGCTGCCAGTCTTGAAAATTCCTTTTATAATGACAGGAAGCTCAAAAGATCTTGGCTGACCATAAAATCAAGGCTAATGTTGTTTGCACTGCCCTGGCAACATTAAGAAAACAGTTACTCAAAGCACGCCTCTGCAGTAACAAATGTTCAACACAGGACAGCTTGATCTGTATGGGGTGGGGGAGCCAGCGCTGGAGAGAGTTGTGTGCCAAATTAATTGTGCTGAATGCAACCAATTTCATATAAGGGGGACAGAGTGACCCTTGCTGATAAGATATGAAAAACATCTAGCAGACATTCAGCACGATGAAATGCAGTCAATGCCATGGCCAGTACACGAGAGAGATAAACATGATGGCAGAATAGCCCCAACACAGACTTCGATGGAGCGAGATCTTTGCAAGAGACAAATCGAAGATTGAGTGGTTGAACGCAGAAGGTTAACTAAAATAAGTGATGCTGATCTTTAATGGCATCTAAATGGCAGGTGCTTCAAATCAAGCATCTCATCCCTCCTTGATGTAAAGTGTCATGTTGCATTCCATCCACGTGATTGAAGCAGATGCATTATATTGTAAGCTGAGCTCCCACCACTGTTTTGGTTGGGCTTTGTTTCACTGAATGTTAGGCACACCAGCTTGTCACGAGTTTGTCTGTTTGCCCATAGGATTGGCGATGGATGCATTGCATCACCAACATACTCGCTTTTATGAATAAATATTGCAAAACCATTAGGAGTGCAGACTGTATGATCAGTCACCAGACCCGTTGGGCTCTTTAAGTGTGCTCGGAATGGCAACCCAAGTCTCTAGTGGTCTCTCTCTCTCACCCAACGAAAACCAAACACTTCAGGACATCCAGAAGTGGCGCAATCCCCACAAATAGCCTGTGCGAGAACAATGCTTTTGCAAAGCATTCTTGATTGATAAAAGGTTTTAGGGATTTTATATTACAGTACTTTTGAATTATCCTGAGCATTTTACAGAGAGGCCCAGCTATGTATTTTCAAATAATGCACAGTCAAAGTGGGGCCATGACGTTCTGGGCAGCCTCAATCCTTCAGTGACTACTCATGAGAAACAACATATAAGAGAAATAAGTAGACAGAACATGCACAAGATGGACGGGAACACACACACACACCTTGTCACCAGGGAAGATTTTGCTTTTATTCAGGTGAGTTCACACACCCTTCATTTTTCCCAGTAGATGATGATGGAACTGGGACACTCTGAGGTCTCCTAGACTCTTCTGTCAACTGTGGAAGAGGCTATGGTGCACTAGTGTATACCAACACCCAGCAATAAACAGCATCCCCAAACTTCCAGCAACTCTTATCACTAAGTTGGGCCTATGTACAAGTTCGGCAAAATGGATGCCTTTCTAAATAGCTGAGCCTCATTTACCTACGTTTTGTGGAGTTTAACGCAGCTTTTGGTTTATTGATCCTAACCTGCAAAAACAGGTCTCTCCAGTAATCGTCAATGTTGTTGAGTCTAGAGCAACCTTTAACCTTGATGGTGCTCCTCCAGACCTGCAGAGAAAAAGCCGCAGGGGCACTTGTTCTCTGTCCCTTTTGGCAACATCTTTTTGGCTAGAGTTTCCAGCTAAGCAAACTTCTGTCACGATCCATGTGTTGAGGTCTTGAAAGCATCAAATGCCTGCTCCCCCCCCCCCCCACACACCATTGCCGTACAAGGCGGCTCCTCTGGGTCATGTGTAAATACGGAAGGCTTCCCTCGGGTCATGTGTGGAGCTTTCAGCTCCTTCCCCTCCCCCGGAGGCCCCGATCTTCATCCTTCTGCGGACAGGCCGCTGACCCTTGCGCCGGCAGGGCAGGGTAGGTGGGTGGCTGGCGCCCTTGGGCCACCATACACGGTGGCGCGGAGGAGGACGCGTTCTGCAGTCTTGACCCGCGCCTCCCTCGCTGCCCGACGTGGATCGGCCCGTCTCTCTTCCTCTCCCGCCGCTGCCCTGGCCGCCTTCGCCGCCCTCCGGCTCCTGGGTGCCCAAGCTTTACCCCCAAGTCGCCGAATCCTCCTCCTGTCTCGTTTGCTCTCCGTGCCCCCTTCCTCAAGCGCTCGCCCCGTCCCGACGACGGACCCGAGGGGACACGCAGGCAGCACGACCACCCGCTTCCCTCCCCTCCTCACCCGCCTGCCCGCCCGCCTACTCGCCAGAGTCCGGGCACTGCGGTGGTCGCGCCGGCGGCGAGGCGCTGCTGCAGTTCCCGAGGGCCGACGCCAGAGGGCGCTGCGGAATTGGTCCCCTCCTGGCGCCGGAGAGGAGGACCCACGTCCGAGGCAGCCTAGGCGCTGGAGCAGAAAAAAGGGGCTCGCTTGCGGGCGGACGACGCTGCGGCTTCGGGCAACGGGCAGGGACGCAGAGCGGCGGAGTTGCTTCAAGCCTCTTGCTGGGCCTCCTCGTCGCGGCTGTGCTTCCTCTCCTGGACTTTGGTTCACAGATGGCACCGAGCCGGAGATCGATCGGGCTTCGTGGCGGGCAGCCGTCGCCACCCTCCCCGTGTCTCTACTCACCTGGCTGGGAGCAAATCCCACGCAGTTCGTGGAGTGCCCCCTTTCCACGCTCGCCCTTCTTCCCCTCCCTGCGACCCGGCGGCGGCCCTTGTGCGCTTGAATTGCCCAGCCCTGGCGGGAACACGGGCGCACTCAAGGTCGCCTATACCTCCGCCCTCCTGAGCGCCATCTGTCCCTCTGCCGTGCCGCAAAATGACCCCTTTTAAGAGGGGAGATGGCTTCCTGCGCCGTTTTCCCCGTGGGGAAAACAAGGCGCCCACTTTGCAAGGTCCCTCTCCTCCTTCTCCCTCCCCTGCCCTCCCTAGCGTGCCAAGGCAGGTGGTGGGCGTGTGCCCTGTGCGTGGCAGGCGAGCGGGCTCGTTGGTTGCTTGCTTGCTTGCTCCGGCGCTCGCTTGCAGCCTCCCCCCAGCAGCAGCAGCAGCAGCAGCAGCAGCAGCAGCGCGCGCGGGGGTCTTCCTCGCCGCCTCGCGCTCCTCGCCCGCTGCCTCCTCGCTCCGAGCCGCGGCTCCGGCTCAGCCAATGGCAGCGCCGCGCCCGGCGCGAGAGAGCTTGTTTACCCAATCTCGGCTGCCTCCTCTCCCTCCCTCCTCTCCCCCCCTCCCCGTCCTCTCCTTCGCGAGCCCCGGGAGCATCTTCCGCGGAGCCTGGCAGAGAGAGAGAGAGAGAGAGAGAGAGAGGGAGGGAGGGAGGGAGGAAAGGAAAGGAAAAGGGACGGCGGCGGCGGCGGCGGCAGAAGCAGAAGGAGGCGGAGACCCCCACGGGTCTGGCCGCACGACCGGGAAAGCCTCTGGCGTCCCTCCCTCGAGGCGCCGCGCGCCGCCCGTGCCCGCGCGCAACCCTCGCACCTGAGCAGGGGGGGGGGATGATGAGCAGCCCGCCTTGGCCCCCCGCGGGCCGCCCTGGAGACTGGCCGTGAGGGGGGGGGGGGAACTCCGCTCCGCAGCCTTGCTGCCGCCGCCGCTTCTCTCCTGCCTTCCCTCCGCCGGCTGCCCCAGCGGCCGCGGCCGTTCCGTCCACCGCCGCCCTTTCGAGGCTGCCTCCCTCTCTCTTGCCGCCGCCGCCCCCTCCTCGCGAAGGGAGCCCCCCTGGCCGGAGGAATGGGCTGCATCGGCTCCAGGACTGTAGGTAAGGAGGGGCGGGGAAGGCCCCCCCCCATATGCCGCCGCTGCCGCCGCTCTGCGCTCTCGAGGCTCTCCTCGGAAGCCAGGCGGGGAAGGGAAGGGCCTGGCGGGCGGGCGGAGAGGCTCCCGGCGCCCTTGCGGTATTCCTGCGGAGCCCGGGCTTGGGCTGAACGGAGAGGGCCACCGCCTCCCTCCGAGCGAAGAAGGGAAGAAGCGGCCCGGGTGCTCGGGCGAAGGGAGCCGAGCCGTTCCCGCGCCCGCGCCTTCGCCTCCTCCCTGGCGCCGCCGATGGGGCGTGCGTGGGGCTGGCCGCTCCCGCCTCGGCTTCCCTTCGCCTGGACGGGTCTCCTTCGTCACCTGGATGAGACCCGCAGGGCGGTCGGGCGGGCGGGCGGGGGAGTTGGTGTTGGTACGGAGGGATGGGCGGCAGGAGGCACCCACGGCCGCGAGGTGTGTACTTCCCTTGTGGGATGACGGCTTGCCAGGTGTGTGTGCGCGGACGTGTCACCGCCTCCCCAGGGACGCCCTTCGCTAGCTGGCCAGGGTCCCATGAGGGGGAGATGGGGTGCCGGAGATGAGATGGATGGCATTGCATCCTGATTGGGGCATCTGAAGAGGAGAGTCAGGGAGGGAAAGTGGGTGGTGGGGTTGCATCCCCACCTCCCCACCCCCACCCCGCCACGGAGCTTGGCGTGAGGGGTTTTTTTTGGGGGGGGGGAGGAGGTATTGACAAGAGCTGCGTGCCAGCCGATGTTCCCTGTCCCTCCACCCCCTTCCTCGTCGCTGTTATTGTTATCAGAATCTCCCTATCACTGCAGTGATGGCTGCACATCCCCTCCTCCCGCCCCGTGGCTGCCCACGCCTCAGCAGAGAGCAGCCTCTGGATCCCTCCCGCAAGAGGAGAGAGCTGTGCCAAGGGCAGCCCCCCCGCCGCCGCCGCCCGCCGCCCCGCGCTTCTACTCTGCCACTCGCTACGACCTCTTGACAATTCAGCCACCTCCGGTCCCCATCCGTGGTGATGGGACTGCTGGACTCGGGCAGTTCATGCCTTCGCGGAAGAATCACAAAAGGAAAATGGCCCCCTTCTCCCACCGAATTCTCTCCATTTCCAAAGGTGGCCCTACTTCTGTACTCAATGTACATGAGGCACATTGAGGGATGGGGGGATAATAAAGAGTTAGGAGGAAGGTTTATTTCTTTCTGTGTGGTACAACCCACTTGGACATTTTCGTTCCATGAAACAGAAGCATCAGAAATCCCATGTCATGAGGCTTGCTCTTGAAAAACCTTCCTCAGCTGATTGTGCCCCAGGACATCAGTTAGTGGTGCTGCGGCATGGGCAGTTGGGTCTACTGCTCTTGACACCAAAATGTTTTGGCACAGGCGTTGGCTTCTTCCTCTGTGTTATGCCCAGACTTCACATAAATTACATATGAGTTTATTGTTTTGCATTTTTCCCTTGCCAAATCTCCAGGGCTTATACAGTTCATGTTGGTGTGCCCAGGATATGGGCACACTGACATGCACTATATATACACTGAAACATGTCATGTTCCAGTGTATCCAGACATCGTATCCAGACAATTGTCATTGTTCACACTAGAAAGTAAGTCCCATTGTGCCCGATAACTTCCAAATAAACAAGCTAGTATTGCAAGCATCAGTGATGTACTAGTTGCTCACCCAAGGAACCCCGTAGCCTGGTTGGAATTTGAACCTGGCTCTTCTGTGTCTTGACAAATTGTCTCTCTTTTGCTTCCCATGTGGCGAACGCTCCGCACACTCAGTTAAGCATATTTCAGTAAACATTGCAGTGGTCAGACTGTTATTCCCCCCTCCCCTCAAGTGAGCTGTCAAAGTGGGGGATAATATGTAGATACTTGGGTACTAAGGGCTCCGAATACCTGACTAATAGATACAGTATTTGTTTCAAACCAGTATGCCTAATTTGAGCAAAACAGGAAGAGATACATCCTCATCCAAGGTTTCTCCTCCTTGCAGTACTGTATAGCCACAGGATCTACATGTATGTGCACACATACAATGTCGGTGTTGTGAACATGATATATCATCAATGCCAAAAGTCCATATGCTTATGCCGGTGTGTCTGATTAACCATTTCTCCTTAAAAGCAAAGATGCAGACACCTTGTCGTTGTTCCATTGTGGGTGGATAAGCAGATGGCGTACTGGAAAAGAAATGGTTAAGCAGCCTTTCAAGTGTACCAAGTAACTGTTTTAATCAAATTTGTAGCCTTCCACAGTTGCATTTCAATAAGGAAGCAGTGCTGGAGAAGGTTCGTGGATCCCTTATATCAAGCCTAGTTTTACATTGCTTAGTGAACAAATCGTAGATGTTTGGTGGGTGCAGTCCTAAGCTATTGACATCTGTGGGTTTTGTGACAGAATTTGATACAATCTTAGTTGCACCCTGAATTTATTTGTAATGGTGGAGTTTTCCTCCATCAGTGCTTGTTTGGCTGTCTCAGTACTCCACACGTTTTCCTTGGAAATGAGATCTCAGAACTTTGCTAGTTTATACTCAGTTTGGGCTTTTACTATAATGCAGCCACCTTACGTGGCAGAATATGATATACCCATTGATCTATAAATTGTGCCACGTAGGAAACACAGGAGTTTCTGTATGAGCTCCTTTAAAGTAGCTGGGAGCTGTTCAGGAGGGTGATGTTGTTGCGTAGCATCTGTTCACTTTAATTAAGCTTGCATTGGATAACTTCATAGTGGATTGTGTTCCATGCTAATTAGTGGCATGGGGTGTCATCTGGAATTTCTGCCTGGCTGCTTCCAATGCTACAACTATCTTGACCTTGGAATCCTTTGGAAAAATATAATGTTGCTGTACTAAGTATCTGTACAGTACTTGACAGGCATGTTGATTTTTAGGGACATAATTATTTGGGGTTTAATTCTAAGTTTTGCTGCCGGATCTCAAAGGAGACTCTTGTTTATTAGCATGTTGAGGTAGTGGCTTTTGTGACAATGCATTTATTAGTTTTTATATGTTTTAGATAGTTAGTTTCAGTGTAACATGCTAAGCAAAAAAGACATGAAAAGCCTTTGGGCTGCTGCCTGCAATCAAAATTATTTGGGGAAGGGTCCATTTGTTCAGTGGACTTGTATTGAAGTATAATCCAAAGCAAGTCTCCTTTAGCTCTATGGGAATTCCATCATAGCTAAATGTACGTAGATGTAAACATTACCCGTATATAGCTACATTTCCCATGCATAGGGATGGAAATGTACAGGGTGGAAAGCACTGGGACTGAGGGAGGGTGGGTGGGGGGTACATACAAAGTAGGCCCTTCTCACTCCCAAAGTACCTTGAAGGTTTTAGATAGGTATAGTTGGCTCATATGGGGGGGGAGCATTTGATTGCTCAATGAATATCAATTGACCAGGCAAATATTTCTGAATATTTGACTACCAACAAGAGTAGTTTAAAAAAATGAGTGTTGTGAAATGAACAAAGAAATTAATTAACATATATTTAAAAAAAACACCTCAAACTCAGTAACAATTACTGTGACATAAAAGATCACAGAATTATTGAATACTAGGGCTGGAAGAGACCTCAGTGGTCACTGAGTCCAGCCTCCCACAAAAGCAGGAAATCCTCAACTGAAAGCATACAGGTCATCTAGCCTTCATTTCAACACCTCCAGTGCTGTGGCGTCTGTCACCCTGTGCAACATTGTCAATCAACTCTCACATATTCACTTAATTTTTATTATTTATTTTATCACATTTTTCTTTTAAGGAACACAGAGTGGTATACAGAGTCCCGCCCACATACTTTCTCTCTCTCTCACACACACACACACACATACATTTTATTTACACAGTTGCAACCATCTTGTGAACCTGAGTTGCATGGTTGACTCAGAATCTGAACCTACATTTCCCTGGTCCCTGTCCAACATGGTAGCCACTGGGCAGTGGCCTTTGTTGCTGATGACTGACTGTGAGTCTGTTGGGAGATGAGTCCAATGATGCAGCCATTGGGTGGGTTTTGCCATGCTGTTGGGCTTGCTCCTGACTACTCTTCTTTTTCTGCCATAAATAACAAATAGAGTAACACTGTACAAGAATAAAAAGAGTAAATTGCTAGCAATACAGTGATGTTGTTAGGATATTTAAAAACAACTGACTACGATCAAATATCTTTTTTTCATTATTTGTGTCAGGGCTTTACACAATTTAAAATTATGAGTGTATATGAAATATAGTAAAGTTCAAACGAATTTAACATATTATAACAATTAGACTATTGCTTCTAATAGAAGGAGCCTCCCTAAAGAGTGGTGTCCCCTGGGCAACAGCATGCAGCTGGCTAATCCTTCCCATCCAGAAGCATTGTGCTGTAAACTTGCTGATGAGTCAAATAATATGTGGTCATTGTACACTATTTGATCAGTCATCACTGGTCATTTGGCCTCTATTTAAGCACCTCCAGTGCTGTGAAGCCCGTTATCCTACAAGACATTGTCAGATAGATCTCACATATTCACTTATTTTTTGCAATTATTATTTATTCTATTACATTTTTACTTTAAGGAACATGGAGTGTAATATACAGTACTACTCGTTTGCTCTCTCCCTTACGCACACTTTTTATTTACACAGCTGCCAGCTCTGTGTTTGACCCTAAGATAGTTACTTTTCTGGAATATGATCTTATTTACTTTGTGTGAAATTATTATACCTGTTTACTTTCCAGCATTTAGTGGAAGAGTCTTTTTCAGGGACCTCCCCTTCTTTCTTTATGTGCTAGATCTAGAAATACTTTTAATAAGGCATTTCCCCTAAAAGGCTTCTAGTATATCTGCAACATGACAGAATTGTGACATCTTTGGGGTTGCTTCTGCCAATAATCTCTTAAATTGATCTGATACTGATACACACTTAAGGAGGGCATGTTTCAGGTATAATCCCTACTAGACTCTTCTCACTCTGACAGGAAATGTCATGACTTCTCCGGGTCTGGAGACAAAGTCTTTATAAAGCAGAGCATTGATAGCCATCGTCTATGTTGTGTGCCAAACATGACAGATTTTTTGGGGGGGGGGGGGCGATAGAGCCTCAAAATTCATGAATTCTTTGCAGAAGCAAGTGAATACATGCAGATGTGGGTTTTTTGTTTTTGTTTTTTTTAGAAAAATGGAGCATCAAATTAATACATGTTATGTTCAAAGCAGTAACAGATTTATGGTAAATGGGACTTTCTTGACTGAAGACAACAGGAGAAAAAAAAAAGAATGACTGTCAGTGTTATTAGCAGTGATAGCTCTGTTGTGCCGGGAGCAGGGAGCAGAATGTTAGTTAGAGTAAGATACATACTGAACATCTGGTAAAAACGGAAGTCCACTGTTTTGTTTGTTGCCCTTCGGATGCAGAATTACGGCACTCAGTTCCTTGAAATATCTGTGGTGAAAGTCCACTACAGTATTTTCAATGGAAAAGCACAGAATTTTGGGACGAGAAAACAAACATGGTGAGGGACTACGACTTCACATTGTCGATACGCACCTATTGCTATAGTCAAATGACTTTGAACTGTTGTGTAAATTGTTCCTTGTTTCTGGTTCTTAGATACTTTCTATCCTGTTGAGGAGAAAGAACCCAAACCTTCTTAGGCTGGTTCAAAATGTACTCTGAGGCAGCATTGTCTGAATATATTAGCCATCAATCTAACCTGACCAAATTCAATCTGTTTTCCAAAGCATACTCCCAGTTCTTTTTCTCACATATGAATTCACAGTATCTGATAATCTTCCCTTCCATATCACCCACGCGTTCTCCTGAAATAACAGATACCATCCCCAATGACACCCACTCGCAGTTGGGCAGGATTTTGCTTAACTACTCATTGTGACTTGTTTAGAGACTTTAAGGCAAACTAGGACCAAATGGCAGAGGGAAAAATTATTGTAGGCATTTTGCATGGCATGTAGTAGCCATAGGGCTTAGTGACAGTGGTAAAATTCCCTAGTAAAATCTTGCTGCTGTCTTGAGCTGAGCCTTAGCTTCCCAACCTACTATTTGGAGATAATAATGTTGATGTATCTTACACAACGGTGGCTCAATTTTTATTTATTTTTCATTCATTCATTCATTCATTCATTCATTCATTCATTCATTCATTCATTCATTCAACTTAGATATTGCCACTTAGTGCAAAGCACTCTATGAGTAATTCACAGAATAAGCATACAAGCAATAAAGAGTAATACAGTGCAGTATACAGATACCTATATCAAACAATAAGATCAGTCAGTTGATAAAACTGCTGAGGCATATAAGTTAAATAAATAAATAAATAAATAAATAAATAAATAAATAAATAAATAAATAAATAAATAAATAAATAAATAAATAAATAAATAAATAAAAGTGTGCTGCTTATATACCGTCCCATAGCGCTTCAAGCACTCTCTGAGCGGTTAGGTAAATAAACAGTTAACATCGAACATCACAGGTTACTAGCACTAATAAAAAGCAGTTTTAAACAATTCTGTTTTAACTAAAGATCTTAAAACCTGGGAGCGGAAGGTACCTCACGAACCTCTGTTGGAAGCTTTTTCCAGAGGTGTAGAGCCACCACTTAAAAAAAAAAACTGGTTCCTGATGTTCCCTCTTTAGTGGCCTCCTTTAGTGTTACCATATTTAACATCCTGGAGAATGTGTAGGACATGTAACTGTTCTGTGGGAGGGAGATTCTGACAGTAATCAAGGTCCTAAACTGTTTAGAGCTTTGTAGTCATGCAACCTCTCTTGGGATATCTTCATGCTCCTTGGTGGGGGGCATGCACACCACTATCCCTTGGAGCTGTGTCAGCTCACTCTCATCAGCTAAGGCTTGTAACAGTTCTCTAGTCAGCTAAGGCTTGTAACAGCTCTCTAGGGTTTCAGCAGCATTATTTGCTAGTTCTTCATGGACATGTCTGATATTCCCATCCACTAACGAGGAGTGACCTCACCTAACTTCACAAATCAGGAAATACTAGTATATTCAGGGTGTTATGATCATAATTAGTCTGGTGATTACCGATTAGTGTGGCAGGGCAGGCTTGCTAAATGCCTGATGGGTGAACTTATCCTCATAGAAATTGTAATTCGTTCATAAAGTTACAAATTTGTTAAAAATTCTTAGTTTTTTGTTGTTGAATAAATTTGTTTATGGATAAATGTGTTAGCACTGACTAACTCAGGTTTAGATATATGAACAATTTATACCATCTGGTTTTTTTTCTCCTACCCTCAGATTGGTACACAATAATAATCTGACTCAAGCATGAAGATTTGCCTTGTGCTGGTCTCTGTACTTGCTGTTACGAGGCATTCTTGGTTCTGCATAGGTAGATAGGGATAAACCTGTACTTTCATAAAATGCAATGCCACTGGGATTTAATAGCACAGAATAGTATGAGTACCTATTCTAGTCAAATAGATAGGATTTAGAGGTTGCTGCTATTGGTGAGCTGTTACTTTTTGTCATCATCATGAGTCTCATATGCAGGGATGATCAGGGTCAGTGAAAGGCCAGAATGTGGAGGGAGAAGGCCTGCAACATAAAGTGGCACCTGGTGATATACTGCAGTTCTGTGCATGTTGGCTCAGAGATACATCTTGCTATACTCAGTGGCTGAAATGCAGTAGTACATTGCAACTATAGTAGGCCCATTGAATCAGCATGGATTTGATGAGTCAGTGTCTCTGTAAGTTCCATTCATTCAATGGGCCTGCTCTAGTTGCAGTTCACTACTGGATTTCAGCCAAATGAGTCTTAGTCGTAGGGAAATAAGTATAGCTGTAACCTTTGTTGGATTCTGATTTTTCCCTATGTTTTAAAATAATGTATACACAGTACCAAGGGTACCAAATACAATTGCAGCTTAGCATAAAATGAAGTGAAATCATCACATTTTCTATTACTGTGTAAGTGAGGCAAAGGAAGAGAAGAAAATGAATCTAGGAAGTTTTACAACATGTTCAGTCAGTGCTCATTTTAATGATGGTGAAGGCAACTTTTAATGAAACGAGCAACATGTCTGCAAAATCCAGCTGTGGCTTCTGTGTACAGTAGAATTATACTGTGGTGTTAATTTAACAAGGGCTGCAATCTTAGGCACACTTGGAAGCAAATTGCATTGAACCGAGTAAACATGCATAGTATATTAAGAGTTCCAACACTTTTTAAAGCCATTTCATATTCTTCAGATTGTCCGTTGCCCGTGTCAATTTGGCAACAGTTAACACATATACAGCAAAACAACTTCCGAATTTGTTTATCTACAATGTAGCTTTAGGCAGTTAAGAGGGTGTATTGTCAGTTACAATACTAACTACAGTAATTTTCATGAAATATATTAACCACAATTTTCAAGAATTAGTGGCGCTTTTCTCCATTTAAAAAACAACAACCTTTTGGTGGCTGAATGGTGTCAATGTCTGTCTTTGGCCACCATGATGCATTCTGTTGCTGCCGCAATCAGCAACTCCTGGCATCTTTATATAAATCATTCCAGTGTATATTCTGTGCCACACACTCTCACACACAAACACACATCATACCTACTCCACACTTTGTATTCACTTTGCTCAGTTTTGAGCTCCTATGGAATGTCAGTTTCATGTGGTAGCTATGCATATAGCCTCCCCCACCCCTATTCTGCTGTTGTTGGCTGCCACAATCCACTCCCCACTGGGTTGAAAATTTGTGGATTAGTTTAATTAGTTTTTAAGAATTCCAGAATCAGAATGGTCACAATGATGTCTAGCCTCCAGTAGGAGAGGAATGGGAAGTTTTTTTAAAAATCTTTTTTTCTGCACTTTGGAAAATATGTCATTATTAGTATTAGAAGTGTCCATGAAAAAAAGATATTCTAAAGCTGTGACACCACCACTGATAAAGCCCTTTGCCCAGTTATCATCTGCCTCATTTGAAGGCCAAAGGGAAAGCATAAAGAAAGGCCATGAAGAATGATGTTAGTGTCCTGGCAGATCAAGGTAAAAGCAGCAAAGTCGATATCAACATCAAGAAATAGATCTTCATAACTATTTATTCATTTTAGGTAAGCTAAATAACATAAAAATGACAATCCAGATTGAAAAATTAATCATGAATTTCAGAAGAGACAAAGGACATAGAATAAATGTTGTCTTCATATTAGTCTCAAATTATCAACAACGTATTTATCAACAGTTAAAACATTTTTATCAGTTAGACTTGCATGTTTACATGAGCTCTCGTAACAGTTATGTTTCTAATGAAAATTTTCTTTTGCAGGGAAAAATATTTTTTTTTGTTCCTTTCTTTCAACTGCCAAGTTAGTCTATTTTTATGATGATGTCCTGTCATTTTTAAAATACCAACTTTTTTATTTTCCTAATGCTTTTGTGAAGTCCTACAATGTTGGCCTTTTGTTGTTCCAGTAGAATCTAAATATTCTCCCTCATTGGCCAAAATTTTCCAAGTGGTAAACAAAAGCTCAGTGTTCTTTTAATTGAGAAGGATGAAGGTAGGGGAGGAAATTGGCATCCTACCAATGAAAACTAAATACAAAAGTTGTTCAGAAATAACTGTTCAGGGGACTAGTGATCCCCTAGTGTGTCATCCATAGGGGTTTGCTTAGCTTGCTGGGTCATAACCTGTGCAGGCCTCTACAATGTTAATTAGGCATTTCAACACACTTCCTCATCCCCACATACATTTGCTGTAATCACAGTGGAGGAGAGAATGGGGTGGTTCGCTCTATTGTGTCTTGTTCAATTGGCCTCTTAACCCTTCTTATTCCCCTATGTCTTTGCACATT
Organism: Pogona vitticeps; assembly: GCF_051106095.1. NCBI lineage: Eukaryota > Metazoa > Chordata > Lepidosauria > Squamata > Agamidae > Pogona > Pogona vitticeps. Next base: position 194,361,574 of record NC_135784.1, on the reverse strand, counting down.
GGAAGGAGTCTGAAGCAGGGATTCTGTATTACATAACTTGCCTGCCCAGTCCAGAGTTGACTCACCAATCTTGTTGTATTATACAGGTACTTGAATTCTTCTGTGTAAAATATACCTACATCTACTTCATGGATATTATCTCTCCAGCTTAGTGAAAGCCATGAGTGCACAAAGAAACTGCACATCACATTTTAGATGTAGAATTCATTTACTATCATTCACAAAGTGACACCAAGAAAGGGGAATTCTCACCATATAACTCCCTTTTTCATCAGTTAACCACTTCTCGCCCAAACACAAAGCCATTGTCAGGGCTGCTTTTCAACTGGTGTGAATGGTAGTGAGCTCAAAAGGGGAGCCCATTTTGACTTCTGTCACTGGTGTTGTTAGTGTGCAGGCTGCCCTTTGCTGTGTAAAGCTTGTAAATATTTTTTTCCCTGCTGGCAACGTGGGTAACAACATCAGGCTATTTTCTGAATTTTTCAATCATTGGTACAGAGGAACAATATTCCACATTTATAAGCCAGAGGTCTTTTGAAGAATTAAATTTTCTGGCTTTTTAGAAGGGAAGTTTAAGTATACATATACTACACACAACTTCCAACAGAAACTTCACTTGTGTAGAATTACGGAGTGCAAGAGGATCCCAAGAGGAGATGGCTGGATAGCTGTTGGGGAGTTTGATGTCCCACTGCACCTCCTGTGTGTAGAGCCAGCCTATGTGGCCTCGGACAAGCTGCCCCCAGAAGAAGGGAAGGGTATAAACCATTGCTGAGTATTCTCTACTTCGAAAACCCTAAAAAAAGATCACCGTAAGTCAGAAGTGACTTGACGGCAGATGTTGATAGGATCCCGGAAGATGAGCACATGATCTATAATGTGGTTGCTGGAAAAATATAGAAGCAAGAACAGCTGGGATGTGGCTGCACTCACTCTGCCCCAAAATATTTTTAATGGCTATTTTGGACTTAATGAAATGGTGAAGCCAAGTTGTGAATAAGTGCAACACATACAACGGAGAAACATGCATACCCTTTGACCTTTCAAGTAAACTGATGTTGGCATGACTCTTCTGCATAATGCAGACTAGAAAGCTATGTTTCAATTTCCAAACCCTTTCCTTGCGGTTAGCAAGCTTGAAGAGAAAAGCTATATTGGCCCAAAAGCTCTACAAACAGGTTGTGTGGCATGCTTTCTAAAATATGTCCCCTTGACTTTTGAATTTTTTTTAAAATGGGGGTCATAATTAATAAAGACTGCCACTGGAATCCAAGGTCAAACATCGTCCATACTATGTAAAAGAAACACAGTGAAGGAGAACTGAGAAAAAATAAACCAAAAATGCAGAAAAGTGGATGCTGAAATCAAGTCAAGCCAGAACTCTAACTAGAGCAAAAATGAGAAAACGGAGGCTATCCTACAGTGCCCGTATAATGAAAATACAGAACTGAGTGGAAAAGTCAATATTGTTGGGAAAAGTGGGATTGAGGAGAGCAGTAGGAAGAGAGGAAGACATGATGTGGGACATACTATCTCAGTAAAGGAAGTCACAGTTGTTGGTTTGCAACACCTGAACAAAATTTACTGGAAATGACAGTATTTCTAGGAGGCAATCCTGTTCCACACATGCTCAGTTTACAACAAAGTCACTGTTTTTCCCATTTAAAAGGCCTCTTTTGAGGATCAATTTTTCAACCCCTGCAGCCTAGATTCTTTCCAAATTGAAAAAAAGCAGGTGGAGCCAACCATTCTCCTTCAATATTTTTTTAAAATTTATATGATCTGGGGAACTTTATTTTAAAGCTGGGGACATTTAAGGTCACCTATTTCTGAATGGGGGGGGGGATAGTTTTACTAAAAAAAACCCTCAAAAACCCTTTGCCCAAACATCCCCAAATTTGGTACATAGCAAAAGCAGACTGTTATACCTGTACCAAATGTGGCTGGTTTCAAAGTTATAATTTTTTGTTTAGGTTGCCTCCATTTTTAGAATTACCTTGTAGAATATTGATTTGTTGTGCTTCAGCACCATAACATAGCTTTGCTATCGTGCAGCTATAATGTACTAGGCTACATACAGGATAAAAATGAGCAGGTCCCTGCCAGCAGGCACACAATCTAAATATAGTCAGTCAAATGTTATATTGGAAAGGAGCATTTTTATAGAGGAGATATGTGAACAGAAAACCCAGTTCCTGATTTTAACTGGATCTCCTCTGTATGTTTCATATCCTAGTGAAATGTGAAGATAGAGCTGGCTTTCTTCTGCAATATCAGAAGTCTTGAAACAATACTGGGAAGAGGATGTTCTAGGTTGAGGGGCTGAAATAGTTGGGAAGCAATTGAAATGCGAACAGGAGTTTCATATCAAAATATGTTCATTTATTCACAGGAAATGTAGGACACTTAATCGGTTTGCACATCAAATCTGTACCATGTGGAATACTAGTGAAATCTATCACTGAATATGGCAAGGATAGCTTGTAGACTGAGGAGCAGGACTTAATCATTCCCAATCGATTCATGAAGTACTGCTGATAAATAACAGTTTTTATTCAAACAATAATCGCAATGATACTGAATAGTTCGATTTGCATGATTCTGTTTCCTAAGGATGTTCAAATAATGAGGAAGGATGAAAGTTAAAGAAAACTTAAGAGCTGTGGTTTAAAAATTCTTTCATGTTTTGACATATGCAGTTTCCAAGTTTTGAATAGAATGGTAAACTAGTGTTAGCAAGGGGCTTTCATGATTTATTCTTGCAAAGAGGCTGCATGCATGAGCAAAAGACTTTCGGCTTATATCTTGTCTTAACAAACTGAGATTTGATCATGTGGCAACACATGAAGGATGAAAATTCTGCAGGGAGAATCAGCTGATGGAATCTGACATTGTTAAAGGAGCAGAGTCAGGCACTTAGGCTTCCATAACACATTCAATTTGATAGGTGAGGCAGGACCAAACCATAACAGCCCTCAAACTATGAGGAAGAAGAGGAAATGGAGTCCAGCCAAGGAATAGCAAGCCAGCAGGACTTATTATACAAACTAGCTATGTTGAGTGTGTCATGGCAAGAAGGTAGAAAATGCTGGGTATGAAGAAACTAGAAAAGAGAGAATTAACTCATTCCCTTTATGTCGGTGAAAGTCTGTACTTGACAACTGTAGATGAGTTAGATGGGTGGAGGGAAGCACCTTCATATTAGGAAGCCTAGTATTACCTGTGCAAAAAAGTTTTATCAGTAAAACCTACAACAACCATTTTATCAGTAACCTTGCAGTATGATGAAAAGCCCTTCTGTTTAGATTCTCATGGTACCAAAATTAGTGGCAGCTATGCTATTTGATGAGACTCACTTGTAGAAGTTACCAAGTAGTTAGTTGGGAAAGGACACTATATGATTGGTTGAAAGTGTGGAACCATCCAGTGAGGCAATGATGGGATATAAGGAGAGCCACAAGAATTGTTCCTTTAAGCACTTTCATACAGCTTCTGCTTGCTTGCTTGCTTGTTTGAACATGCAGTTGCAGCCTGTTATTCTGCTGAACTCTGCGTGTGCATTGGAACCATACTACAGTACTTAGCAAGTACAGATTAAGATAAGTTAGCTGTTATTGTTTTCTGTGGGTCTGACTCTGAAGTGCCTAAGTCTCTGAATATGTTTCATATTGCTTTTTGACTTAGAACTACTTCACACCATCATTATTCCTTTAAAAACTGAAATAAAATGAATAAAATAATTTTTACAACTGTGTTTTTACTCATATAGACTAAGGGGCTAGTGGTACTAAAGAACAGTGGCTTGCACGTGGAAGTTTGAATAATTTGTGGGTGTTTGATGTTTTCTACCTTGCAAGATTGGTTTGCAGCCAAAAGCAACAACCTCCCTGTGGGGAGCAAGTTGGCTTAAGGGTGTTAGGCAGCTTTTCCCAGTCACTTAGCTCACTAAACTCACCTGACAAGTGTCCAAACCAGGTTAAGCAAGGGTAGTGGATCTAAGTGGTCAGTGGACCCTCTCTGGGGCGACCCAGTATCCTTCCCACTGGGCAACCCCAGAATCTAAATTAACACTGGCATCCATTCCTTGTTTACGACATCAACCTACTGCATAAGATGTCTGAAGCGAAAGGGAAGCCTTGTGAGCAGCAGCTGGTGATTTTGTTACAGTGGGGTCTTGACTTAAGAACGACTTGAGTTAAGAACATTTTGACTTAAGAACCACTCTCATAGGAAAATATTGATTTGACTTAAGTACTTAGATTTGAGTTAAGAACTGAAAAAAACCCACGTGGGAGGCAGGGAAAGTGCAAAATTTGAACTTTCGGTTAACTGTTGGCCAGTGAAAAGGGTGCCTGTCTGCTTCCTCACTCCTCCCAGCGTTTAGAGAGTGGATTGGGAGTCTTCAGACTGCCTGGTACTGCCTGGGCTGTATTTTCCCTGCCTTCCCTGAACCTTTCTTGACCTAAGAAAAAAAGAAACAAAATATCCCCCTCTAGTGGTCGAAGGCGGAATAGCAGCTTCCCATTAGTTTCTATGGACGGAAAAGAGCAGATACGGATCAAATGGTTTTCAATGCATTCCTATGGGAAATGCAGATTTGACCTGAGAACTTTTTGACTTGAGAACTGCCTTCCAATACGGATTAAGTTCTCAAGTCAAGACCCCACTGTATTGTTACAGTGTCATCAAATTGTCTCCAGCTTACAGAGATTCTGTGAAGGAGTGATCTCCAAATGTCCTGTCCTCAACAACTTTGCTCAGCTCCTGCAAAATCAAGATTGTGGCTTCTTTTATGGAGTCAGTTCATCTTATATTTGGTCTTCCTCTGTTCCTGCTGCCTTTTCTTAGCATTGTTGTCTTTTCCAGAGAGTATTGCCTTCTCGTGATGTGGCCAAAGTATCACGGCCTCAATTTCCACTCCAGATTTGCTCAAGCGCCCACTTGTTTTATCTTTCTGGCAGTTCAGGGCATCTGCAAAACTCTTCTTCACCACCGTATTTCAAATTAATCAGTCCCTCCTCCCCCGCCCCCCCCCCCCGTCAGCCTTCTTCACTATCCAGCTTTAACTGGATGTATCATCTATTCGCAGTGACTTAGAATACAATAGTGTGGTTGAGCATGGCCTTGCTCTTCAGTGACACACCCTTACACTTTATGATCTTTTCTAATCTCATCATTGTTTCCTTCAAAGTCTTCTGATTTCTTAGCTGCAGTCTTTGTTTGGATTGATGACTGAGCCAGGGTATACAAAGTGTTTTAACAATTTCAGTTTCTTCATTATCAACATTAAAGCTGTGTAGTTCTCCTGCAGTCATTTTTTTTGTCTTAATGTTTTACTGCAGTCCTGCTTCAGCATTTTCTTCTTTCACTTCTTTCAAAAGTCATTGTAAGTCATTGCTCCTTTTTGCCAGTAACATAATGTTATCTGCATATTTAAAATTACTGATGTTTCTTCCACCAATTTTCACCCCTCTTTCATCTGAAACTAGTCTGGCTTTCTGTATGATATGTTCTGCATATAGATTGAACCAGATGGGGAGATAAACCTTTGCCGACAAGAAACCTTTCCATATTTTGCCCTAATCGTAGTTTCTAGTCCAGAATACAGATTACATATCAGGACTGCCAAGCACTGAGGCACACCCATTTCTTTTAGAACAACTCATAGCTTCTCATGATCAACACAAAGACTTTGCTGTAATTTTTATACCATAGACTGATCTTCTTCTGAAATGTTTTGGTACATTCCAGCAGCTAGTGGACATTTGCAATATAAGCTTGAGTACCTCTTCCTTTTCAGAATCCAGCTTGAACAGATCATCTTGCGAAATTCTTTGGTGTGCTCCAGTAGCCAGTGGATCTTTGCAATATGATCTTGAGTACCTTTTCCTTTTCTGAATCCAAGTTGAAAATCAGGCATTTCTTGTTCCATGTAAGGTAAAAGCTTTTGTTGCAACACTTTGAGCATCCCACAGGAATCAATCAGATCATTGGCCTTACCCATGCGATTTCTGCATCCAAATATTACCAACATGGGATGGGAAGAAGGCATGGTGAAATGGCTCTAAACCTGTTCAGCTATTATACTGTGTTTCCCTGAAAATAAGAAAGGGTCATATATTAATTTTTGCTCCAAAAATGCACTAGGGCTTATTTTCATGGGATTTTCCCCATGTACAACATTTAGTCAAATACAGTCCTATCATCATCTTTTGGTTGCTGCACAATGGTGGCAGGGTTTCACTTAACTGGGGCTGGTTTATTCCTGTGGGAATATTGCCATCCCTCCCATTAACAGGATGTGTGAAATGACCCAGGGGAAGTAGCTTTCATGCCCTTTGTCTCAGTTGTACGTTAACAATTCTAGGTGGGCTTATATTACGAGCATCCTGAAAAGTCATACTAGGGCTTATTTTCAGGGAAACAGGGTATGAATAAGTCTTGAATAGGCAGAATCCAGTCATAGTCAAGGATTTCTCAGCCTCAATGATTTAAGCTTTAAGCATATGAAATTGGGGGGCTTCCCTCCCAATCCCAAATATACTTACTGAAGAAGAGGATAATATGGGAAGAAAGGCAGCATAGTGTTATTGTGAAGGAAAGCTGGAGGAAAGTGAGCCGTCCTCAACAATAGAAACAGCTAAAGAGGAAAGAGGGAGTTGTAGGATGGAGACTTCAGAGGAAAAAAGAAATCTTAATAAAGGGAAAGATAGAAGAGATGAAGGGGAAAGTAGAAATCTGCCTAGTAGAAGAAGGACAGAAAGGAAAAGAGGAGGAGCTTAAGATATCAGTTTGAGAGGAGGGTATAAATACTCAGGAGGAGATTAGGTTAGATTTGAAAATGAGGGAAGAAGGTGGGAGACAGAAAGGAGACGGAGACAAGTTATGAAAAAGCGTGCGGTCTCCTAAAAGATTTTCTGAACTTGAGAGTTGGAGGGTTGTCGCCTGATCCACAGCCTAAGAAGGAAGGAGAGACGGTGTACGAGACCCAAGAGTGGACTGTAATTGTCTTCCGGAGGGGCGAGGCAAGAAGGTGATAAGACCCGATTCTACCTGTAATATACCACCTAAAGAAGGAGATTGGGCGAGACACCCATGCTGCGGCACCATATGTGCGGTGAGGAGTTCCCCTCTACAGACCCCACCGACCACGAACATTTTGGCCCAGCACCCCAACGAGCTATCCAGACTTTCAAAGAGAGTTGGCCTCATCTAGTTACAGCCCATTACCGGATTTATCATGTTTTGACCTGGTTGAAATAGTTGTTGAGAAATCAAAGATCAATAAAAGCAAAGTTATGAATATTGCAGACAAGTCTCAGTCGTTAATTCCCGCCAAAAGTGAGGAACTGCCATAACATTCAAACGAACCTGATCACAGTTATAATCAGCCCCACTGATATTAATGACTGCGTTCTCCTATCTGTATGCCAGTGAAGTGTTCCCCTCTGGCTAATGCCCATTCAGTCTGATGTCCAGTCCTTTTCTGCACTGCTAATATGATTACTTCTTTGCTCCAGACGTTATTTCACTTTGCGGCATCTTAGAACTTGCACTGCCTGTTTCTTCTCAGAGCACTGTCGCCCAGGAGACACTAATGTATCTTTTTAATTTCCCATCCCATCAGGAATGCTATCTTCCATTGCTTTGTCTCTGGCTGCTACTAGATCAACACAAAATTATCCCCTCTCATGTCTAAGAGGGATTCTGTCTAGTAATAATCTTAGAATTGTACAGCTGGAAGGGACCCTGTGGATCATCAAGTCCAGCCCCCATCAAGGAAGCACAGTGGGGAATCGAACTCTCAATCTCTGGCTCTGATAGTTAAACCAGCATATGACACTGTTTTGTTTGTGTAAATCAGTTTTTGCTGCAGTGGAACTATTCTACCATTCTTATACTTCTTCTACTGGAGCTGCTACTATTGCAGTTACAGGTACTAGCATTAAGTGAAGTTTCCTCCCACTCTCAGCTATCTCTATCAGACTTCCTAACGAAGCACATATTTCTCTTGGTATCTTCTATATAATGAGAGAGAGAGAGAGAGAGAGAGAGAGAGAGAGAGGAATTTATATTTCCATGATCTTGGAAAACATACTTTTCTGGATCACAGCTCAAGGCTCCCTGAACCAACATGCTGTCATCCAAAAAAGTAACTTTTCCATGCTTTGTATTTTAGTTATGATATTGATCCATTCTTATTCATCATTAAGATCCTAGTATCTCATTCTTCAATCTGAAGAATTCCATAGTTGTATTCGCTTACACAAATTAAGAACAAAAGCAAACTACTGTATCAAAATCACTAAAATTAGCAAAGCAGGCAGACACTAGCATAAAAACAGAGTTAAAGACTAAGAAGTATAATGGTCAAGTGTGGAATGAAGTTGCATTGATAGTAGCAGACCACTTTGATGTAGTATCTCTGTATTCCAGTGCAAATTGAGACATCTTCAGTTTTAAGGAGGACAAATAAGGGTTATTCCACTTGTCAGGTGTCAGTTGCACAGATAGTGGAAGCCCATTTTGCCTTGCTAATATTAACTCAGTCTGGCAGGGAGACAAGGCAAATCAGCAGGAAATGTATCACTTTGGTGAGTCCATTTCGGAGTGTGTTTCTCTTCAGAGTAACTAGAACCAAAAGGTGTCATTTTAATTTTTGTCAAAGTGGTAGTCATCTTAGTCTGTTTCAGCCTGTACAACAAGACCAATACAAAATGGAAGCATTTATGACACCTTTAAGATTAATGGATTTATTCCGTTGTAAGCCTTTTTTAAAAAAAAACGTTGCAAATCATTTCCTCATAATTGGGACTGAGAAAGTAGACCGTAATCCACAAAAGCTCACACTGAAATAAATTTGTTCATCTTTCAAGTGCTATGAAACTCTTTGTTTTGGCTATACCACACTTTTTAATATGTCTACACAGCAGAATAACACTGTATGCACTGTGTAGTTTAAATGTCTCCTTTGCAGTCACTAAATTAGAAACAAAGGAAAAGCGGGTTGGAAAGTGAATGAAACATGCTGGATGAGGCCTTCCTGCCAGACTCAGCGTAAGAAAATAAATGGGTGAATAAGTTCCTTTCTTGTAGAATGGCATGTTGATTCAGCAAAGTTATGTTCCTAAATCTGCATTTATAAAAGAAACATGGACATAAAAGAAACATGGACAGGGGGGCGGGGCTGAGAAGCATTTGTTGGGAAAATGTGCTTAATACAGTATTTAAACCAAAGTCTCTAAGTATTATGAGGTCAACTTGAATCTGGGAGTCCTGGGCTTTTACAATATGACTTTCTCAGACATGAGAAACTAGAGCATGGAAGGATTTAATGCTAAATGTATTTAAAATATATAAATAAAATCTCCTTTACTTAGATCAAAGGAAAAGAATAAATTTTTAGGCTAGTAATTTTTCTGACAAATTTAAAGCAGGTAAAGCAGAATCCTGTACAAAACAATATTCAAAACACAAGTTCTTAATTTTGATAAATTCTCCCTTTTTAAATTTCCTCAAATGGATTTGCACCAAACCAAAAATTACAAGACTCTTCAGTCCTCCAAAAAAATAAAATAAAAAACAACTAGATTCTAAGCATGCCCAAGGGGGGGGGGGACTGCTCATTTGGGTACAGTGAAAGGAGCTGGGATGGCTTTCTTTGGAGAAAGTAAAATAGAAAACCTGATAACGTTTTTGCTGTTTCGGACATTTTGTAATTTGAAAGGCTGCTATTAAAAACAAAACAACAGAGTGCAGATCCTGGAGCACAAGAACTGTGGACTCAAATTGCAGTAAATCAGATTTAGGGTAGATAGTGGAGCTTTCTAATTGCAAGGACAATGGAACAAGCAGGATTAAAAACCTGTAGCACTTCTTTTTCTAAAGATTTGTACAAGGAAAGCTGAATAAGCTTCTGTTTGAAATGGTTATAAAGTCCCAGGAACATTGTCACTGAAGACAGGGGAATTGAGTGGACTTGCATTGAATTCTTTTGTTTGGCCCACTTTTAGTGAGGTCTTGGCTGCCTATAAAGTACCCAGCTGTGACGGATCTGCCATCAGATTTTAAAATCTATAGACCCTGTGCTATTTGCCAGAGTTAAGAGTAAAAAAAAAATTAAGTTTATTGAAAAGCTCAATAAAGAGCAGCACTTGAGAATGTTATTTTTTGAACTACAAATCCAAAATTCCTCAGTATTCTGGGAGATGTAGTAAAAAAAATCAATAATTATTCAACTCTCTGGGAAAAAGAACAATCTCTGTTGTAAAACAAAGCAGGTCTGAGCTGGCCGTATTTTTAAGAAGACCTGTAGAAAGCAAGAGAATTCTGAATTGAATTAATACCCAGTGAATCTCTGCCTGTTCCATAAACTGGATTATTTGCTTTACTTGGATCTAACCTACTTATATTTGTCATTTGATATTGTTGAAAAAGACCAGCAGGGCAAAATGCATCCATCAGCTGTGGCTGTTTTTAACAAGCATTTTTATGAGGAGAACAGAGCAATCTCCTTTGATTTGTACTCTTGTAAATTGATTGACCAACATGTGTGTTGTTATTCCTGTACCATCTTACAGTACAGTTTATGGTTACTACCCTTAGACAGATCACACAGGGGAAAAAACATAGACATTTACAGTTCCCAAAATTTCAAATACCTTGTAAAAACATTTGACATTAAAAGACCATTTAAAATCTAGTAGCTAGCTACCATAACATTTCAAAATTTCAAGTGCTTCGTAAAAAACATTTGGCATTTAAAACAAAATTTAAAATTAAGTATCCAATTACCATGGAATTTCAGAGGCCTGAATGTTGCCATACAAAATCTGGCTGTTTGATAAGTGATCTTCGGGTCTATATCAAGAAACTGAAGTCTATTTTTTTCTTTGATCAGTGGGGTGATGATCTCCTTATAAGCCACCTCATAATCAATCAATTATTTACAGTCCTTAGACCTATCATACAAAGAAGTGGACAACTCAGATCCACACAATCTCTGCAATACGTAAAAACATCAAACAAAGACATAAAACAAACAAACAAGTATACAAGTATGTTATTCCTGGATAAAAACATACACAGGTTTTATAGGAAGCCACCTTGCATTGAATCATACCACTGGCATCTGCTATACCAGGGGCTGTGTGCATCTGCACTCATATGTAGGCTTGCACACATGTAACATGCCCTTCTCCCCATTTACACACACATTATTTAAAACAGTCATTCTCAACCCTTTTTTTTGCCATGACCATAAACACAATATGAAAGAAATATAGGGCAAATCAGGATTGTATCAGTTGTGTAACAAACCTTACAAGGTGGTATGTGAAGAATTGTTTCCAGACTGTGGCCCCCTTCAAATGTGCCATGGCCCCCCAAGAGATTATACAGCCCTCATTGAGAATAGCTGATTTATAACACCAACATCATTTCAGAAGACAGAAATGAGGAGGTTTAACTCATTACACCTTCTATGCTAAAATTACCCTTTTCTTCTAACAACTTGTGGCCCCTTCCATGTAAGAATGCAACTGAAATGAGGAAAATGGCACACAAGGATATGTGTTGTCTTCTCTATTTCAGTGCTTGATTGTCAAGAATATGACTGTGCTGGAAAGCATTTGCCAGGATGACTCAGCACAGAAGGCCTCTGCAAGGCCATAAGCTGCCCATGGGCCATGGGTTACCTGCGTGTGGCTTTACATTTCACTGGTAGCTGGCCATAGGCCTCGGCATTTCCAGGCAGGACTGTTTCCTGGATCTACTTGCAGAAGCCTAAGACACGTGTCGGGTATGCAAAGCATGAGCTGAGCTGCAGAGTTCAGCCCCTTTTAGCAGCCTGCAGAACCATGCAGCATTTTATGTTAAAATGTATATATGTCCTTCAGAAGCAAACTTCCAGTGTGGCCAGCAATCAATAAGAACAATTAAAACATTCCAAGGTAACAAAATAAACATATTGAAACAACAGAGGCAATAAAATATGAGAGCATCACAACAACAGTATAAAAATAGGTTCAGATCACATTTTAAAAGGCCTGGGGAAACAAAACAAAACAGAAAGAACTGGCTTGTTTTGGTGCCAGAAATTGCAAGGATGCGTGTTAGGTAAACATCACAGAGAAGAGGTCCCAAAGGTGAAGACCACTGCCGAAGGGAGTCCTTCAGGGCGTGCAGGTTTCAACCTGCAGAGAGCTTTAATGGTAGGCACTAGCTGTTTGTAGGCTTCATTCAAAACTGATCAGCAACCATGATAGTTGTCTTCAGAATGGCAAGATACATTCCCTTTTGCTGGTCCAGTTTAATAGCCAGGCAATTGCAGTTTGCACTAAAGAATGAACAGATATTCCGTTTCAGTTTTTCCCCAACTTGGGTCTTTCCGATGTTTGAAACCACAACTAAACTCCAAAGGTCATGGCCAGTGTTGAGGGAATATTTATTTATTTATTTAATTTTATTTATGTTACTTCTATACTGCCTTTGTTCCCAAGGTGGCCCACAACAATTATACAATTATACAACTATATAATGGTCATCATAATTTTTAAAATTGCCATTAAAAACAAACATTTCCAATATTAAAACCAAGATTAATAGCAATTAAAAAAGACATTTGAGAAACATTTTAAAAACATGGGAGTTGCACTCTAAAACCCCAGAAGCGCCATCATCTTAGGGAGGGCTGCTCCGTAGCGTGTGGTTTTTGAATAAAACTGGCATAGGGTTGGGCCCCAAGTCCCAAATATTTTAAAGGAAGAATTTATTCTTATAGCACTCTCACCTGCATCTTATGTCCCAGTTGAGCTTCTGAATGACTACTTTTTAACCAAAGGTTGAGAATAACCTTAGAATAATAATAACCTTAGAACTCCAGATCTGGAAGGGACCCTATGGGTCATCAAGTCCAGCCCCTGCCGAGGAAACACAGTGGGGAATCGAACTCCCAACCAGATTTAAACCATTGAGCTATCCAGCAGTTGGACTGAATGTGCTTTAAATTGGAAACTGCACTGAACTTTGTATGGGCAAGTGCTTTTGATGTTATTCTCGTCTTATTTCTTGGCTATAAACTCAATTGCAATCTACGGCTGTTGCCTTATTGGTCGCTGCCTGCAGGCAATTCTTACTTGTCACATGATTGGCTATTGATAAGTGTGTTCAGAGTGGAGAGAAACCCATAGAATAGGAGGAATTACACAATTTCTTAAAACCCATGAGACTTATAGAACACAGTTCAGTTTAGCTGTGCGGTTTATTGTCTGACCAAAAAAAAAAAATCGGTGTGTGGTTCAGACAATTTGCAAAGCATTTCTACAACCAATGGGGGCGGGTCCCAGGAAAGATACTATCTTTTACCAGCTCTGAATTTGGAGTATTTGAAGAAGAGCAAGTAAAACAAATGAGTGGAACATTTACTGGAACCAAAAGGCATAGGATAAGCTTAGCAGTATAATAAACACTTTGCGGGAGCCCTTTTTAAAATGGAATATATTTAGAATGCAAAAATGAATAGAGATTTCCAATGACCTGTTTCAGAAACTAGCAATAACCTGTGGTGTCCAGTGCTAGAACTGTTGTGCCGATTCTTCATAGCCGGTACTAGAGCTGTTAAGATACAGAATAACAGCATGGGTCCTGCTCTTGACAGAGACTGCAAAAATATCAAACAGTGGATCAAGTAGGTAAAAACCATGTGTATTGTGTTTCTCTGTTGTGCTCTCCTGAAAACATAATATTGAAATCCAGGAATTATCTAAAACGCTAAACACTAAAATCAGTCAAAAACTGTGTAATTGAGTGGATTTTTATCATACTTGTGGACTTTTGGAACACAATGTCTTCATATATAAAGGCACAGTGCTGTTGCAGAAGGATCACCAGTCTTTTCCATTCTTGTCGCAAGGACCAGGGCAGTCAAGGAAGTAGGATGTCTATACATCCCTCCAGTATCCACATCCAAGTTTTGTTTCCATGGCATGCAAGTTGGTTAAGCTCAAAATATTGGCTGAAGTCCTGTTGCTTAGTGTAGTAAATCACAACTGCAGTGTTTCCCCGAAAATAAGACAGGGTCTTATATTAATTTTTCCTCCAAAAAACACATTGAGGCTTATTTTCAGGAGATGCTTTTTTTCATGCACAACCATCTACATTATTCAAGTACAGTCATGTCATCATCTTCTGCTTTCACTTAACTGGGGCTTATTTTGGGGGTGGGGCTTATTACGAGCATCCTGGAAAATCATACTAGGGCTTATTTTCAAGTTAGGTCTTATTTTCGGGGAAACAGTGTAGATTAAGCCCATTGATTCAATGTGGATTCTGAATTCTAAGAGAAAAGCAAACAAAAGCTCCCTTTGTTCTCCCTCCTGTCTCTTCCTGCTTCTGGGAGAATGCTTTCTATTTCTCTTTTACTTTTTTAAAGTGATGCAGCACATCTGTTTTGTCCTAATATACAGTACTTTTTAAAAAATCACTTCCTTAGCCTCTCCTTATAGCCAAGGAAGTGTTTCATTTGCCAGTATCCTGAAGTGGCTCTCTTCCTGAAGCCATTTCATGGTGTTGGCAAATTGACAGTGGGCTGCTGCGGACCAAATTGGGTCACATGAGTTCCACATGCCCTTTGGATGTTGAAGATCACAGCAAATGGCAAAACGTATCTCTTACAACCCCTTCCAGTTACGGGTGATATTTAAATGCAGCTGTGCATAGCTCAGTGGGCTGGAGCACCTGGTCACGCAAGATTCTGCACTGCCTTCAGGGGAGAGAGCCAAGCCAAGTTGGCCCAGAGAATTTGTGCCTAATGGGATTTATATGCCCTACTCCGCATGTGTGGCCTTGGGCAAGTTGTAAAGTCCCAGAGTGTCACCAGAATGAGGGACAGGACTTTATACCGCAGAAAAGCCTGGGAGGGTCAGAATCAAATTGAAAGTATGTAATTATAGTACATAAGTTCCCAGAGAGATGATGAATGCACTTTAAAATGGGAAAAGACCTTGCCACTTACCACCAGGTGTTTAAAGATCTTCCAAATGTAAAGACTACAGTGGTATCTAACTCATTGCGACTGTGCTGGAAAGACATTTCCTTGCCGCCTTTGCATGCACAGCATCCTGCCTTCTGTTCTCCCTCATACACACTTGAATGAATTAATGCCAGGAAGCCATTCTTCCTATAAAGTCCAGGGAAGGGCTTCAGAACACATGGATTGGGCCCATCGTATTAAGCTCTTTTTCTTCCATCTCGTTTTTGTTTTGGATTCAACCTATTTCTTCTTTCCTGGTTTCCAGTCTAAGAATACAGAAATCTGCCAAATAGCTGGCGGGATGATTTGTCCACTGGGCTCCAGATAAGTCTACGCAGACGGATCACACTCTTCAAGACCTGACAGTGAATCTTTACCATCCCATTTATATGACTGTTTAAGAAGGAAATGCCACAGATCAACCACGGGAGCTTCTACATGTTAATCAAGTGTGCTCGGAGTTACCGTCACAGCACACGGCTTCCATTTTGAGAGACTGCAGAAGAGATGGCCTTGTATGCAAGTTACTACTTCTAATACCTTTTTCTGCCTTGTCAGCCAGTTCCTGAGAATAACCTGTGTCATCTCTTTCTGGCTTTACCTTCAAAATTACCAAAGGAAATGGAGCCTTTGATGGGGAGGGAAGACTTCTAAAAATAGAAAAGCAGGACACTAGTGTGTGCAGGGGTATGTATCTGCCTGCCTGTAGAAACAACTGGGGTATTTAAAAAAAAAAAAAAGATGCCAGAAATGAATGGCAGACCCCATAAACCAATTGTTATGTTAGGAAACAGAGCCTCTGGACATTTTGAAGCACTGCACATGGGGTTAATTTTATTAATTGCTTTTAAAAAGAGCCTTCATGGGTGCTTCTTGATGATCATGTTTTTTTCTGCTTATATTTGGTTCCTGTTGCTATAATTGTAGCAACGTAGGATGTGTGCAAATGTACTGCTGTGAGACTACTGAAAGGAGTGATGTGGCTTTGTGTAAACGAGCATAATCCTTCTTCTTGGAGGCACATTCATTAAAAAAATGTTCTGCACTTTTGCAACATGATGGAGCTTGCATTGGGACGATGTCCTGAGGACTGGCTCCTTACGACATCATGAACCGGCAGCCATGTTGTAACTTTTTAAAAGACAGTTCTGCGTTTGCATGTATATTTAAAAAATCAGGCAAGTAACTAGTAATTGAGACCAGCCAAGTGTTCTAGTTTGTCATGTTGCTGGAGAGGAAATGATATAAGAGCAGGAAAGAGATTTCTCAGAACGTAGGCCCTAAAAGTCATGACATGGAAGGAAAAATGGGATCAGGAAGAGGAAAGAAAACAAGCAGACTCAAGGTCCATGACTTAGAGTTGAAGAGACATTATAATATCTGGCTGAGATGGAAACGGCTCAGGGACGGGAGGACTCAAAGGGGGCTGATGTCTTAAAAGAGCTGATGCTCTGGCCCTGTGTTGCTTGCCTCCTCCTGCTGTGGGCTGGTAGAATGGGCAGTTGAGCAGAGCCAAAGGCAAACTGTTGGTAACTCTACTGGAATGGCCCTTCTTCCCTCCTCTCCTTCTGCTTCAGATTCAAAGTCCTGACCCCAAGCCTGCTAACTGTTTTGGATTAGTGAGCCAGTAAATTGGCCTTCTGTACGGTCCCAGATGCTATCTGTGTCTACATCCCCTCACTCATTGGTCCATCAATGGTTGAAACCATGGCTTCACCTTCTTCCTCTGATCTGTGGGCTCTCCCCTGTCAGCCTTTCTAGCTGCAGCTAACCTGCAGTCTGTCCTGCTATTCCCGTTCAGATATTTAAAGCCTGCTAAGGAATGCATCATAGTCAGAAGGGGCGGGGGGGGGGATGCCCAGGCTTCAAAGTAAAAAAGGACGGCAGGCAAGGGGGGCCCTAGCAGTTTGTTCATGGGTGATGTCATTTTATTATTTATTTATTTATTTATTTATTTTATTTATATCCCGCCTATCTAGTCGATAGACCACTCTAGGCGGCTTACAACATGGGATAGCACTATAAAAACACCAAATTTACATAATAGAAAACTTTCAACCATTGGGTTAAAACATTAGGAAAGAAAAGAGAAGGGGATCACTATTATCATAGTTCTTCAAAAGTGGCAGATACAAAGCCCAAGAGAAAAGAGAGATGTACGTAGGTTGAATCACACTGTGATACTTAACTAGAGCTGCAAACTTTCAAATGAGCCACTGTGGTTGCCCTTTTAATAGTGGTCTTGATCTGTAGAAATTTGCCAGGGACAGTATTTATCTCCATGCTGCAAAAGGCCCCCTTAGTTTATTGTTAAAGGTCAAACCACTGTTACAAAGGAACAAACAATTCTGTTTCACCACACCATTGAATTGCATAGGTATAAAAAAAGAATAGGAACAGTTAGGGCACCTGTAAAGACTTGTTTGGCAGATTAATGATTCAGCATCTCTTTTCCCTCTAAGCTGTAGCTTGCGGGATGGAAAAAGCGGTAGGACCTCCAACCAGAGGAATGCAACTAGGGGAGAGAGTTGTTCACACTCCCTCCCCATACTGATTGCTAAGCCTCAACCTGATTGAAAGGTTAAGGCCAAGTTGCTCAGCAATGTTACAGAACGGGGGCGGGGGGGCTGTTTAAATCTGTTGCTCCCATGCTACGTGCCCGTGACACAGAGTTTAGAACTGAATATGTGCCAAGTGGTTCCCAACATGGGATCCCCAGGTGTTCTTGGACTACAACTCCCAGAAATCCTGGCCAGCCCAGCTAGTGGTGAAGGTTTCTTGGGAGTTTTAGTCCAAGAACATCTGGGGGACCCAAAGTTGGGAAACACTGTGATAGAGTGTCAGAGTAAGACTCCAGAGATCTGTGTTTGGATCCCTGCTTGACCATGGAAACTCATTAGGGAGTGTCAACAGTAAACCACTCTTTATGCATCTCACATGCCTTGAAAATCCTATTAGGATTACTGTAAATCAGAAGCAACTTGACAGCACATAACATAAAATAGGAGGAACAGTTTGCTCCTCCAAGTGCTACGTATCTTGTTTCTCTTTTAAAAGTCTTTTGTATGTTTTGTTTCTAACTGCAAAGGAGGCCAGCCTAATTAAGCACCTGTCCAGTGTGAAGCAGCAGGATCCTGGGCTTCTCGCTACGGAGTAAAATCTGACCGGGTGGGCTCCTGTCTTCTATTTCTGAGAAAAATCCACTCAATGTAACAGCACAGCATCACCTTTTCTCCTACAGAGAACGTTTACTGATGGGTAGGTCTACTGGCAAGGGGGAGCAGCTCTGTTATCCACTGAAGATCTTGCTAGTCCATAAATCTGCCTGATAAATGGGTGCTGGAAAGCTGCTGGAACTAGTTTTTCTTTTTTCAAGCAGGGAATGGGACTCTTTCTGAGCTGGCAGATCTGATGGTCTCATAATGTTTGTTGTATGGCTTTCATTAATTAAATAGATAGTATACCAAGTGGAACTATGAATCCCAATCCCCTAGTTTAATTTTTGCAGCTTCAGTGAACTAACTATTTAGTTCCATTGAAATAAAAGGGAGCCCCCTGCTCGGTACAAAATACAAATGCAAGAGTAGGTGATACATTTATAGATGACTAAAAACAAAGTCAGACAATCGGCAAGCTTTCATGGATCAGGATCACCCAATTCGTCAGGCATGTGCCAGTGTGAAGAATTTAAAGTCCAAAAGTTTGTGGCAAGATAGATTCTGTTCGGTCAGCGATGGCGAATCTATGGCATGCGTGCCACAGCTGGAACGGAGAGCCCTCTCTGTGGGCACGCAAGCCGTAAGTCGCTGGATCGCTGCCCCCAGCAGCCAAACCTGAGGCGGCGGCTGCAGCCACAGTGCTAGCACCCTGACAGGTAGTGGGCCAGGATCTGGAGCAACTGGCGCTGGCGGGCCTGTTGAGCTATACGTAGTGGTGGGGTTGGGCACGACGGGAGGTAGATCCGGAGTGGGGTCTGGAGACACCTCCGTGCCCAGGATTCCCCCTTCCACTGCCACTTCCACTTCCGCCACCATCCAATGGGTTGTTCCCCCCCCCCCCCCAATTTGGGCACTCGGGCTCAAAAAGGTTAGCCATCATTGTGCTAGGTAGTTTAAGACTATGCAGTTGCGTGAAATGAGGTCCCCAGATCTTTAGGACCTTAGTTCCTATAATCTTACGCTTGACCATGGTCATAGGAGCTTAAATGAGAGCTCCCTTTCAGATCCAATAATAACACTAACTTACCTACATACCTGGAAGTAGGGATGCGAGTCTTGCAGCCTCTATCACTCTTGAAAGGGAATTCTAATAAAAGAAACTGTTATTTTGTCCTTGTACTGAGATTTTTCTATGTGAGCCCCCCCCCCAACACATCTTGCAGGAAATCCAATAGGATTCCTTGAGATTTGGGAATAATTTTTTTTTCTGCAAGAAACATCAACCTGCATAGGATTCTTAGAATTCCTGGGCAGAATTGTATCTTTCCTGTGCAGGGTTCAGGAAATCGGCGAGAATGAGTGATTTAGTGAGTACAGTACTCTTCATATCCTTAGCTGTAAGGGTTACGTCTTTGTAACTTGTATAAGACTTTGAACATTTGAAAATGATGTGAAATGTTTATTATTGCTGTTAAATAATTGTTGACTGGACTCAGTGTACGTATGTGCAAAGTGGTTTAGTTTATCAGAGCGATTTCTTTATAGGTTCAATTTTTTTAAAAAAAATTGCTTAATTGCTTCATTGATAAAATATTGCAGCCCTGCTGATGTGTCATAATTGATCAATGATTCCACTCTGGAATTAATGCCAGTGTCATCGACTGTATTTCATACCAATCTGCGTAGGTGTGGGTGTGCGGTTGTGGGGAGACTGATCTGAAAGTTCTCTATGTGTCCTCGTCATCCTGCCTTTTAGTTTTTATGTTTTCTGTTATCATTGGAAGCTTAACTGCAAAAGCTTCTTTCCTGTGTGACATCTAAAATGTCAGTAATACCCCTCAATTTTCTGGTTCCTTCTGGCTTCACTAATAGCCAACACACTTAATGAGTCAGAAGCTTTCTCCTAATCAGTGGCATCTATGCACATTAGCAATTTGTACTGCTTACTTCTGTGCAATAATTCATGACCAATGTGAAAATTATCTGAAGTGTTGTAATTGCCCTTTTCTTAAAAGAAAACTAATATATTGCAGTTTTAACGGGTATAGGTTGACTCTCAGAGCCCATTACTTGTGTAATCAGACCACAGACAGCTTCATTTTATACTTAACCCCTGTCAATTGTTTTTCGTGTTGGAAAATCAGCTGGGTAGGGTAGACTTAGGAAAGGGACTTTGTAGAATTATGCAGTCATGCAGTCTCTGGGAAGTTCTCTTGCAGAAGCCCCAAGGTTATTAATGAGAGTGTCCAGGTATGAGACACTTTGTTGGACAAACTCTATTTATATATATTTTTAATACAGTTTGTACCACAAAGTGTCTCAGAAGCTGGAATCCTGGGGGTGCTTCTAGATAAAACAGAGGTAAAATGCAGCCCTCAGTGGCAGTTCTTCCAGCCTCCAGTACTTCCTTCTAGCCTCTGAAGGAGGATGGGCAATGTGTCATAAGCAAGCATGAAGAGCCTGTCAGTTGGGGGGTGGGTGGGAAGATGATGATCTTTTAGAGTTAAACTCATTTTTTACTTAACAAAAAAAAAATCATGATTTTTTTTTAAAATAAAGAATAATTTTGGCAAATGTGATACAAATTAGACTTTTAGTCACATTCTTGTCCTGTTAGCCCTTCCTGCTTGGGAGTGTGGACCTTGGCTGCAAACAAGTATTATATTAGCTGAAGAAAACACATTCCTGGTAGGAAATAAAGGTATTGTGGAAAACCCAAATGTGACAGAATCTGGGCAGGGTCCCTTTCTATGGCCTCTCTGACCCCCCCCCCGCTC
Source organism: Pogona vitticeps (assembly GCF_051106095.1). Lineage (NCBI taxonomy): Eukaryota > Metazoa > Chordata > Lepidosauria > Squamata > Agamidae > Pogona > Pogona vitticeps. Next base: position 194,340,608 of record NC_135784.1, on the reverse strand, counting down.
TTTTTTCTTCTGACGTGGGTAAGCCCAAGGAAGTGATGGTGATGGCTATGGAGCCTGACAGAGACCATTATAGTCTTAAACACTCCACTCTGGCAGGGTCTCCAGAGAGTCTGAAAAATCCACAAGACTAAACACTGAGACACAAGGTGGCTTCCTTGTAAGGGTAAAGCTGCTACCACAACTACACACAAACACCAAAATCCAGATAGCTTGGTCAAGGAAACACTTGGTTTAAGTACCAGTATCATCTCAGCCAAAAATCCAGCCAGCTGTATGAAAGGATATTTTTATTTTTATTAAAAGAATGTCTGTGTGTGTGTGTGGGAGGGAGAAGATTAAAAGGAGAAAAGTTCTAAAATGTTAAAAGAGGGCTGAAAAAGATATCTGTAGCAAAATACAGAGACAGTCTCAGGCAGTTTAAGAGAATCACATCCAAAACCCCCAAAGGCTAATCTTATGTACCTAATATTAACTATCTAACAGTTTTTCCCAATTCCTTTTATACAAGCAATTGGACCATCACACACCTGTTGCCATCAACATCTTAATTCCCTTTCATGTTCTTTCAAGACAAAATCATTTTCCTACCTTTCTCCTTTTACTACAGCTGGAATCTGCATAACTCCCAGGGAAGAAAAGGGGACTGGCTCTTTTCAAGTCAAGAGTTAAAGGGAAAGTGTTAGATCTCTTTTGGGGCTAATTTAATATGTTCTACAACAAAAGATAACCATAGAAGCAACAGTTCTTTTCTCAGTCCTTTCTTTGAAGTGCCCATTAAATGGGAGGCAAAATGAAGGTGTGAATTACCCCTTTACAGCTGACCTCTTGCCTGTTTGGCCAGCTTCCTAGGCACCCACATCAAAGGTTCCAGTAATGGAATTCCATAGTTCATATTCCCAGGTCTTAAGTTTCTTCACACCGTATTGCCATCTTTCCCAGAGCGACTGGATAAAAGCCGCACTCTGTAGCAGCAGGTGACACACATTGAAAAGCCATGATTCTCATGGTATTTATAGAGAGCTCATGCTCTTGTACTCTTTTATGCTGAATTCTGCATTTGCTAATGTTTAATGTCAGTTGCCATTAGGTAAAAACAGAGACAACGGCTATCTTAAGCCTGCCCTCATCTTGCCCCAACTCTGTGTGTAGGAGCATATTTTGGGAAGAATAAACAGAATGCTGGATTTGTAAACATTTGAGAGGACGATTGTGTGATTAGCAGCTGCTGTGTCAAACGAACCTTATTCTGTTCTATTCTATTCTAATGGTCGATTCAGCCTTTTTAAGACCATCCGATAACCGTTGTTCTCTGCATAGTTTACAGAGGTGCCTGAAAATATATGTGTAAAATACAAACAGTGAAACAAACACACCCAAAGTGGCATGTAATAAAATTATCAGCAAAGAGTAAAGACAGAGTAGCGCATAATCCCAAAATAAAAGCAGCTGTGGAAATAGAACGAGTGCTAGGATTCTGAAGTATGCAAAGCTGTTCTTAAAAAAGCCTGGGAGAATAAAAAGCTCTTCACATGATGCTGGAAAGACCACAAAGTAAGCCCCAGGCAAGCATCTCTGGAGAGCAGGATGCTGTAGACAGAGTGTGAAATGCTCTGGGATTTTTTTTCTCTATCAGTGAGAGGCTTATGTTCTCAGCTGTTTGTATCACTTCTCATACGGAGCAGGTCTTCTCAGAGCCGTGGTTCCCAGCCTTGGGTGACCTAGGTGTTCTTGGACTGCAGTGCCCAGAATCCTTCACCACTAGCTGTGCTGGCCAGGACTTCTCAGAGCTGCAGAACACCTGGGTTACCCTAGGTTGGGAACCACTGCTCTAGAGGAAGGTTTTGAATAATGATCTTAGAGCACAGTGGGTAGACATGCAGACTGCAGGCCACATGGAGCTCTGACATAAACACCTTTTTTCTGCTTGCATCCTTTGAACTGCAGAAAGCTCCCCACCACCACCACCAACTGGGAAAAGTGCTGAGCTGTTTCAGGCCTAGAAGGGCTTTCTCCCTCAAAAATGGAAGTGATTCTCCATCATATTTATAGCAAGTCTCATGAATATCTTGTATTTCCAAAGTTTCTCCCTAGCCGGGAAACTGGTAACTTGGTGGTTTCTCTGGAAAATTTGTGATATAATATTAACAATATGGCTTTCCTTAAAGATACCTTGCATGGCTTGGAATCCCCTTGTTGCCATACTTCAAACTCTGGCAATATTTCGCTGATGATTCAGATTAACCATAATTTTGTATTTTGTCTTGTTTTGAAATGATAGAAGCAACTGGTTGAATCACTAACTGAAAAAAAAAGTGTTTAAACACTAAAAAAAAAAATAAAGGACCCCCATTTTTACAGTGTTTCTTTCTAAACAACATTTCAGTCATGGGCTAAAAAAAAAACAAATTGAGTTTGGCCTCTTTTAGGATCTCTGCAGAGAAAGTTTTTTCCTCTCTCTCTCTCTACTGTGTAACTGTAAGAGTTGTATCAGGATACCGTAATTGGTGTTTACTCCCCTGAGGATCTGACATCTATTGAAGTAAGTACCTACTCTTTTTTTAAACATTCCCAAACAAAACTTATTTGTACACATGTTTATTTATGAAGCAAGGTGCACCCCAGTCCTAATCCACAGACTGTCCCTGTTTGGCTCTAGGATTTGCTTACTTGAATACTTGGCAGCAGCCAGCATTCTGTCTGGTTTCTCTTACAACCAGCTAGGGAGAGAATCCGGTATCTGAGTTTCTTATCCTGGCTTGTGGGGGCACTGCCTGCCACTAGGTTAAATACTCACCGTTCGGCTGTTCCCACAGCAATCAGGAGCAATCAGTGGAGTGCCACAGTATGCTACTGGTCCTCCACAAGCCACACAGTACCTGTGATTCTTTTGGTTATTACGATGCCCCAACAATGGCTGATGTGGTACAGTTAGCTGTAGATTGAAAAGGATGAAAGTGGGTCAGGCAAGAAGATCTGGTGTCATTTTTATGGTCTAATAGGGCAACAGTAGTTAAGAAAAAAATGTCATAGAAAATCTTAAGAGTCCATGCTCTTCTAGACAGCATCTGAGAGAGAGCAGGTTACCCACATCATAGGTATATGGCAGCCACTGAATGATGTAGGTTATCAAGATGTGACCCATATCAGCATGCAAGAATGGATCAAAGAAACAGTAATAAGTGATCCAAAGATAATCCGTGGTTACTGCAGCAACACAAGTCTTGTAGCCAGGTCAGTGCACCCGTGTCATCCATTCAACAAAGTTGATGATTTATTTATTTTTATTTTAGTTTTACAGTAGCCATCTTGTACTGACATATTCTCTTTTGAGCTTTTTTAGTTAATCTGTAAAAAAAAGTGTGTAAAGAACCACGTGGATCAAACTAAATGTAGCAGTCAACCCAGATAATGGGAGTGCTATTGATGTTAGATACCATCTGCCATGCTGGGCAAAGAATGTCATGCATGTATTCCTCCTACTCACAGGTATATACCTAAAAAAAAATCTACAGCCTTCAAAGTAGGAAAATCTGCATCCTCTGAATTCATCAGTTTGTGACTCTGAATAAATATATTTCTTAGCATGGATGTTGCAGAAACTGCTTAAGAAAACATCCATGCAGTGACTAATGTGAGCAGTCCATCTATATACCAGAAAATACACATGGAACAACAGGAAGAGAGTGTTATCAGTGGAGACTCCACAGCTGCCACATATAAGCAAATAAACAATTGTGAAAGAGGCCTGTAGCTATGCCTTTGTGACATCCAAAAACATTAATTAATGCATTGACATGAACGAAGAATTTCTATGGCACTGTTAAGGTAATGCTACTGTAAATAAAAATAATTTTAGGGCTACGTTTGTGTAACAAATAAAGAAGGCAAATCCACCAGTCCTTCCTTTGCGGGCTTGACAAATGTTTTTCCATATGGTGAAAATGTCTAGCTATGCATTACACTTCTATATCTGGCAGAGACATAGAATATATTGGTGTTGAGTAATTTGTGGAGTTTGGTCAAGGTGTCCTTTTTTAAAAAACCAAAACACAGTGCTTTAGGACCATATTATTCTCTTGAACATGTGAACCAAAATGACCAACCTGTGACTCTCTAGATATTGTTGGATTGCAACTTTGATCAGTGATGGCCAAGACAGCCAGTAGTGAGAATTCATGGGATTTGCTGTACAAAAAGATATGGAGAGACACAAGTTGCCTAATGTGATGTTTACCCTGGAAAATGAATAGAGTTCTAATTGGCCTTCTAAGAGTTTCATCAGTTCACTCCTAATTCATATGAACAGCACCTGCCATGGCTGTTTTTGTAGCCCAAGACAAAATAAATGGCAAGTGTTATTACCATGCAGTGCCATGGATATCATTAAAATGCCAAGGCTTTTTTAGAATGACAGGTGCATACTGTAGTCTGGCTTGTTGATGTGCATGAAAGTACAGCAAATACATTCAAGGACAAAAGCCAATAGGCTTTTTTACACAGTATGACAAAGGTGCATATGGGTAACAAGGCGAAAAGACATGTAGGACATAAATGTCACCAAGCAGATAGACTGTACAAGGAGCTTGCTGAAATCTCTTAAAAACAAAAAAACAGCACCACAGTACCACCAGTATGTGGGCTTCTAAGAAGAGGATGAAGCTTTGAAATGTGGAAGGCAAATTCTGAGACTGGAGTTGTGACACTACACCCTAAGATACTAGAAATGAAGGAAGGATGTAGATTGTGAGACTGCTGTTAATTGCCATGTCTAGACTAAGCCTATGTCTGGAGAGTACAGTTATACACTTGTCACAGTTCTGCACATGTTCTTGATTGCCTTCTTAATACTTATGAACAGAGGGTGTTTCACCCTTCTTGAGTCTGATGTGGACAATTTACCAGATACATCTCCTCCCACAGTGAGTCTCTGTTTATCCAAACATATGAAGACCTGGATAGTAATTACCTGTATCAGTTACAGCCCAGCTATGATTTCTGTGATGAAAGTTAAGTTCTGTAGCTACGACATTGCAATGTCACTGAAATGTGTTACTCATGCCAAATGCATCATAGCTGTTGCCTACATGGCAAAGACTATACAGTGGTGCCTCGCTTAGCGAATGCTTCGTTTAACGATGAATTCGCATAGCGAGGGGGTTTCTGGGGGAAACTACTGCCTCGTATAGCGAGGCAGTCTATGGAGGAAACTCGCATAGCGATGTTTCCCCCATAGGCCCCCGGCGGGCGCTTCGGAGCGGCCGCGGGGAGACCTCTCCCGCGGCCGCTCCAAAGCGCCTGCCCTGAGAATGCCGGCTGGCTGGCCGGCGCTTTGGAGCAGCCGCGGGACAGGTCTCCCCGCAGCCGCTCTGAATCGCCGGCCAGCCTGCAGGCATTCTCCGGGCGGGCGCTTTGGAGCGGCTGCGGGGAGACCTCTCCCGCGGCTGCTCCGAAGCGCCTGCCCTGAGAATGCCGGCTGGCTGGCCGGCGCTTTGGAGCAGCCGCGGGAGAGGTCTCCCCGCAGCCGCTCTGAATCGCCGGCCAGCCGGCAGGCATTCTCCGGGCGGGCGTTTTGGAGCGGCTGCGGGGAGACCTCTCCCGCGGCTGCTCCGAAGCGCCTGCCCTGAGAATGCCGGCTGGCTGGCCGGCGCTTTGAAGCAGCTGCGGGAGAGGTCTCCCCGCAGCTGCTCTGAATCGCCGGCCAGCCGGCAGGCATTCTCCGGGCGGGCGCTTTGGAGCGGCCGCGGGGAGACCTCTCCCGCGGCTGCTCCGAAGCGCCTGCCCTGAGAATGCCGGCCGGCTGGCCGGCGCTTCGGAGGGGCCGCGGGGAGGCCTCTCCCCGCGGCTCCTCCGAAGCGTCAGCCAGCCCCAGCTGGTAGCCTGCCCGGGCCGCCTACCCGAGCCGTTCTCGGACGCCTGGACGTCCGAGAACGGCTGGGGTAGGCGGCCCGGGCAGGCTACCAGCAGCGGGGACAGAGGGGGGGGTATCCGGAAGGTTTTCAGGTGAAAGCCTGGAAACCTTCCGGACACCCCCCCCACCCTGCAGCCGCCGCTTGAAGCCTGCCCAGGCTGCCTACCCGAGCTGTTCTCGGACGCCTGGACGTCCGAGAACGGCTGGGGTAGGCGGCCCGGGCAGGCTACCAGCAGCGGGGACAGAGGGGGGGTATCCGGAAGGTTTCCAGGTGAAAGCCTGGAAACCTTCCGGACACCCCCCCACCCTGCAGCCGCCGCTTGAAGCCTGCCCGGGCCGCCTACCCGAGCCGTTCTCGGACGCCTGGACGTCCGAGAATGGCTGGGGAAAGCAGCGCGGGGAGGCTTCAAGCGGCGGCTGCAGGGTGGGGGGGTGTCCGCTCCCAGCGACCCCCCACGGCTTGGATCCAAGCTGTGGGGGCAGGCTGAGAGGGTGGTGGGATTGGGATGCCTTTCAGGCATCCCGGGTTTGGATCCCACCCGCCGCCGGTTACCCTAACCGGCGGCGGGTGGGATCCAAGCCCGGGATGCCTGAAAGGCATTCCAATCCCACCACCCTCCCCCCGCGGCTTGGATCCGAGCCACGGCGGCTACCCCAGCCATGGCCGGACTCTAGGGAGTCAAGCCATGGCTGAGTTAGCCGCCGTGGGTCAGATCCAAGCCACGGGGGGAGGGAAAAAACCGGATAATCCATTCCTATTGGAACGGATTAACCGGTTTCCAATGCATTCCTATGGGAAATGGTGCTTCACATAATGATGTTTTCACATAACGATGTTTTGTTTGGAACCAATTAACATCGTTATGTGAGGCACCACTGTACTAGGATCAAGCATGCCTCCCTAACACGAACAAAAATTAAAAGAAAGGTTGTAGCAGAAGAACGTTGACAACTTTGACAAACAGCAGTGACATGTGGAACAATAGTTGTAGACGCTCTTTGTCAACTGGTTGACCTAGGGAGTGCATAAGAAGCGGATATTAAAAGGATGTTTTACGCTGTTGGCACAGTTTCAAAGAAAATGCTACATTCACTCACCCTGATATGGACATTACGCTGCTTCATTGATACATCATATCCCCACAAGCATACATTTCTAGAACTGGGCAGAAAATCTGGAAGTTCTTCTAATCTCTTATTTTTGGTTCTTTAGGATCAAGCATGAAAAGCTAGCTTTTCCATGCTTTTATTGGTTGCAGTACCACAGACAGCTTTGCTAGTAAAAGCAAGTGTTTGTTGTTTTTGTTGGAAGGCTTCATTGTAACCAAATGAACATACTTTAAAGGTTGATACTGGAAAGGAGCAACATCATAAGATGCTACAATTGTTGCATTAGAACATTTTGTGTGCAAACTGTTTATGCCCATCTCGACTAATATTGGGTATGTCAGATTGGCTATGTTCCAGAAGAAGACTGCTGATTCAAAGAAGATGCGACTGGCACAGTCAACTTACTACAGGCACATCTCCGGTGGTAAAATTATGATAGTACTAACATGGACAGCCTGTATCCTGAGGCATGAGGCAGGAGGTTATTCTTCAGTTAATGAAGTCTTCATGTAGGGAGATCCGATATGCTCCTAAACTTCACAGTTGCTTCCACCATGGATGTTTAGATATGTGAAAATGGAGGGGAATTACGTTCAGAAGTATGAGATCAGATTGTGGAGGACACATCAGACAATGATACTGAATATGACTGATACATATAAGGCTTCCAAAACAAACCAACAAAATTCTGCCATATATGTTGGCTCACTGTTAGTGGATTTATTGCCCAAACAATAACAACGAGAGGTGCTGTTTCTTTGTAATCTGTGAAGATGTTGCTTTGTTCGTCTAATGAGTGTTTTGTTTTGTTTTGTTTTGTTCCATTTCATTTTTATGCTGCCCATCCCTACGTGATCAGATAATTTGGGAGGGATGAGATGCCCTTGTAGTGATAGTTATGGGTAGAAAGATTTTGGCGGTTTTATTTGCATATATTGGGAGTGGGTCAACATTTTAACCTCTGTTCCCTCCTGCTATTTTTAAAGATTTCTGATCAGAATCTGAAGTATCACTCAGAAACCCAGATGTGTTAGCATTAGTCATTACCTTTAAGAATTCCTAACGTGTGAATATCTTCTGAGTATTGCTGCATAGTAACGAGTTAGAAAGTTGTTACACATCATAATTTTTTTACAAAACCTTAACAATAGAAATGGGTTCTAAATCTTTCAAGGGATCCTAAATAAGTAGTGGCTAAATGCTGCTCTTTAATCCACAGTCATAATCTTCTGATGTTAAAAGGATTGAAACTAGTTAAATCCCATAGTTGCACCAAAAAAGTAACACTACACATGTTCCTGAAACTTCTATGAGTAATATGTTACTTCCACATTCAGTTCCTGGTTATCTTATTTTATCCAGCTGTCCACTGATTTGCTGCGTTGCTCCTTATCAATCCAAAGCCCAATTCCTATCTGTCACCCTTGGAAAAGCTTTATCTCACCAGCCACAGTGTGTAGGAATTGGGGGGAAATTATCTCTACCAAGTGTGCCCATCTGGATAGCTAAGACTTCAGTATAATTTGGAGGACTGGAGATGGGGAAACCGTTGTCATCTGTAGGAGTTCCAACTCCCTTTCTTCCTCTAATTTGTTTGGGTAGCAAAGTGGAGTGTTCCTCTATTGTGTTGGTCTCTTTGGACCAGTGGTTCTCAACCTTTTCTAAACCGCAGACCGGTTTGGAGGACAGCATCCATGCATGGGATGGGGGGGTGGGGCACCTGTACACATGTGTGGGATGGGCGGGGCACACATGCATACATGTGTGGGTGGGCAGGGCACTTGTACATGCAGTGCATGTGGGCAGGGCACACATGCATGGGGGCCGTGCTTGTGAGCATGCGTGGAGGGGCGTATGTGTGGGGGGGGCAGGAGATCTGTCTCTGCAGCCCAGTCCTGCCAAGGCCATGGCCCAATAACAGGTCGTGGACCGGGAGTTGGGGGCTCCAGCTATGAACGGAGCAGGACTGCTACTTAACAGTATCCCTATCAGAGGTGAACGAGGTGAGCTTAGCAATGGTGTTGGAGATTCCAGCACTGCTATCCCAGGGAACTCCAACTTCAGTGTACAGGCCAGCACTGCTTTTCCTTCTAGGCCATACAGAGCTCGAGGTAACAAAGCAAAATGTGTAATCAGAGCCAAGAGAAATAAGCCTTTCTGTGTAACTAGCTAATGAGCGCAGCCATCTCAACTTTCACAGAGTCATGCAGATTTATAAAACAAATAAGCTGGGTAGATGTTGCAGCTGTGGGAATACTTGATACCTAGCTGGTGTGCAAATAGCTGTTTTGCAAAGTTAACTCCAAACAGTGCTTAGAAAGCAATGTAACTATAGCAAAGAGTGCCAGCTGAGAGATTAGAAAAGGCATAATCCCAAAAGTAACATTTCAAAGCTCTGATATTATTATGTACCTGCTTGTGGCCAGAGGATGGACTTAATGGTGCTCTAGATGTCTTACAAATATCATAAGTATCTCTATTTCAGTTTACTTATACATATATCTATATATGTAAAATCTCTCTCTCTCTCTCTCTCTCTCTCTCTCTCTCTCTCACACACACACACACACACACACACACACACACACACACACACACACACACACACACACACACACACACACATCATAATAAGATAGTTTTAGCATAGATCTAAGTATGTGTTGTTCCCACTGTTCTTCTTTGGGAATTTCAACACCCGTTTCAGCCAAGGTGTTGAAGGCCAATTTTCAGACTGGCTGGCAGCCTGAGGGCTGCAATCATGAAGGGATGGGACTTCGGTGGTGGGGTGGGATCAAACAAGCTAATTTCTGTATTTTGAAATGTTTAGTTGTTTTTTTTTTGAAATCTGCATTGCTGATCAAAATTTATTTTGCTACCTATTCCTCATTGTATGGGTGAGGCTTGCATTCCAAAATACATGATCTTTTTGTGCTATTTTCCTTCTCTTTTTGTTGTTTAGTCATTAAGTCGTGTCCGACTCTTCATGACCCCATGGACCAGAGCATGCCAGGCCCTCCTGTCTTCCACTGCCTCCCGGAGTTGGGTCAAATTCATGTTGGTAGCTTCGGTGACACTGTCCATCCATCTCGTCCTCTGTCATCCCCTTCTCCTCTTGCCTTCACACTTTCCCAACATCAGGGTCTTTTCCAGGGAGTCTTTTCTTCTCATGGGATGGCCAAAGTATTGGCGCCTCAGCTTCAGGATCTGTCCTTCCAGTGAACACTCAGGGTTGATTTCCTTCAAAATGGATAGGTTTGTTCTCTTTGCAGTCCAGGGGACTGTCAAGAGTCTCCTCCAGCACCACAATTCAAAAGCAACAATTCGTTGGTGGTCAGCCTTCTTTATAGTCCACCTCTCACTTCCATACATTGCTACTGGAAAAAACATAGCTTTGGCTATGCGGACCTTTGTCAGCAAGGTGATGTTTCTGCTTTTTAAGATGCTGTCTAGGTTTGTCATTGCTTTCCTCCCAAGAAGCAGGCGTCTTTTAATTTTGTGGCTGCTGTCACCATCTGCAGTGATCATGGAGCCTTCTTCTCTTAGCAGGAAGCATTATAGTGATTTATCTGGTGCTATAACCAGATATATAATTGTTTTGAAGCATAGTATTTATGTTTCCGGTTTTAAAATATTCTCTTCTCATTATGAATTTTCCCACTCCATAAAATACTTTTCCAACTAAGACTGATAAATATTTTACCATCATAATTGTATTCGAACAATTAATTTGGACAGGTATCCCTTCTCAATATTTTTTAAAGTTAAGTGTTTTTTCGTCAATGAATTCATAATGAGACTGATGATTAATTTTGACAATTAATTTGCAACAGTGTTCCCAGCTCCTGCTGCTTTTCTGAATATATTGATGGAGATTCCCACAACTTGCACTTAAGCAGTGGCAGCAAGAACCACAGAGAATCACAACTCTACTGTTATATTTTTCACAAAACAACCCTCATGCCGGAAAGACGAGGAGGGCGGAAGCAACTAGATAAGCATCAGTTGAAACAGGAAGCATAAATGAAATGCAGAAAAGGAGAGATACTGATTATATCTGCAAACAAGGCAGATTAATAATGATTTAAGGCTTTTTTGACATGGTGGCGCAGTGGGCTAAACCGCAGAAGCCTGTGCTGCAGGGTCAGAAGACCAGCAATCATAAGATCGAATCCACACGACGGAGTGAGCGCCCGTTGCTTGTCCCAGCTCCCGCCAACCTAGCAGTTCGAAAGCATGCAAATGCAAGTAGATAAATAGGGACCACCTCGGTGGGAAGGTAACAGCGTTCCATGTCTAAGTCGCGCTGGTCATGTGACCACGGAAGATTGTCTTCGGACAAAACGCTGGCTCAGTGGCTTGGAAACGGGGATGAGCACTGCCCCCTAGAGTCGAACACGACTGGACAAAAAAAAATTGTCAAGGGAAACCTTTACTTTTACCTAAGGCTTTTTGACAAATAAAAACCATTTAAGGAACAACAGGTAACCCTTTTCATCTTCATAATAAAACTTGAGAGAAGCAGGAGAAACCAACCAGAAGTAAACTGTGCCACCAACTTTGGCAGCATCGTTTTCTGCAGTCTCAGAGGGGTGCAAAATGCCTTGGGAGCTGCATTTTTGCAACCCTTTATAAATACTTGAGTGAATGAATATATATTTGGAGAGAGTTTTAGTTATATATTCTTCAAATGGAACAGAGTGGGATTATGACTAAAAACATTTATTTATTTAAATTATTTGTACGCCATCTTGCTCCCCATAGCAGACCCCAAGGTGGCCCACAACAAATAAAATTAGAAATTTTAAAACAATATATATCTGTGAGGAAAAAGTGGACAGGGGAGAGACAGGGAGGCACGACCCTGGGAGACCCAGGTTTCAAGAAGTGTAACCCCTTTTGACGTCTTTGCCTCAGGGCAGGATGAAATGGGGAGCTGAGAACCAAAGGAGTCACTCAAATTAAAAGTTGAAAGACACAAAGGAACTGATAAAGACACCCAAGCTGTGAAGGGAACAGCAGGCATGTGGGGTTTCTCACCAATGTCTGTTAATGGTTTGCCCATTGTGCCTAGTTTAGAAGTTTGTGGACTCCAAAGAGGTGATTGTTGAAAGTCATTATGGAGCTATGAATAAAACAGTTGAGTTGAAAGGGGGGGGGAGGAAGTGTATCTTTCTGTTATTGGAGGTGTAGATCACAGTGGGAATGCAAGGGGAACCCTTCACAATATAACATTTTTAAAACAATTAAACATATGTTAAAGTTAAAGCAATCAAGTAGGGAAAAAAACCAATTAAAAACCATTTAAAACTTATAAGTTAAAAAAACTAAGCATTCCTGAGACAACTTACTGAAGAGGAAGGTCTTTGTCTGACGACAACAGGGAAGGGCCCAGCCTGGCTTCTCGGGGACATGTAAATGTGATACAAACGGGAAATAGACAGATTCACTTATCTCCCTTTTCAGCCATTTTGTTTCACTCTTATTAGTCTGTATATCAGTTGCAACTGGGAAGTCATGTTTATGCTGCATCAGGACAGCAACTTATGGGAAGAGCACATTTACTGCTCTAGCCACTAGAATGATCTTCCTATTTAGGTGACTTTTTTTTCTTTTTCTTTCCCACTTTCTCCAAAGGGCTTTCAAACTTCTATATATGTTTGAAAGCTCTCTCTATATCTAACATTTAAAGGTGTTAAAAGGCATGTCGCTTATACATGGGCTGGAACTGTTGCTATTAGTTTTTTAATGCACTATTGGAACCAAATGCTGCACTTTTCCCATGTATAACACACCCCCAATTTTTACCTTTTGAAGCCCATGTGCCCAAATAAGTGGGCTGCCTCTGGGCCAGCGCATCCTCCAGAGCAGTGGTCCCCAACCTTGGGCCTCCAGATGTTCTTGGACTTCAACTCCCAGAAATCCTGGCCAGCAAAGGTGGTGGTGGAGACTTCTGGGAGTTGTAGTCCAAGAACATCTGGAGGCCCAAGGTTGGGGACCACTGCTCCAGAGGACAGCTAGGGGACACCTTTCTCTCCTCCCCCGCCCCAATATAGGCAGGGCCTTTGCCCGGGCTTCCTGCGCTGCGCTTTGCCCTGCCTCGCTCACTCGCTCTTCTATGGCACTGGAGTTGCAGTCAATGGGCAGCAGTGATTCTGTGCCAAGGGGTGGCCAGGTGCAGCTCCTCCTCCTTCACCTCCGCCTGTTGCTGTTGCTGCCTGATCACTGCGTCCAGGGCCACCTGTGGGCTTCCTTCAGGGGGTGGAGAAGGCAGCAGTGTAAGCTTGAGATGAGCTCTGGCACGAGTGGCACCACACCATGCACCAGGTTGGCATGGGCAGCAGCATTGGCATGGCTCACATGCCCACAGAGAGGGCTCTGCGTGCCAGCTGTGGTACACGTGCCATAGGTTTGGCTTACTTCCGTGTATAAGACGACCCTCGATTTTTAATCTTAACTATTTTAGGAAAAAATAGCGTCTTATGCACAGACAAATATGGTAGTTCTTCTTTTGAGTTCTCTTCTGCAGTGGTGGTTGAAAAATGCTGAACAAAATCCTGTTGAGTAAAGGGAGGTGATACCATTCAAGTAGGAGTTGCCAATAACTGAAGCCCCAAATTCCCTTGGCTAGTTACAGTGATATAACACAAACTGCATAACCTTTGGAGGTAAATTGTCTTAAGCTAAGAAATCACCATAGACATTATTTGTTGCATATGGCTTGTGTGACTCTGGGTGCAAATCTATAATTGCTATGGTGATTTCTTACCTTTGGGTGATTTGCTTCCAAAGCTTAATGCATATGCATAGCTACATAGGAGGATTTGGGACTTAGAGTTCTTTCTTTGCTTCTGAGCTCAGACAGGAACTCTTGACAATTCATCCTGCCAGATGACATCTTCTCCCTTATGTCACAATACTTTACGGAACAGGATTTTGGCCACTGTCGTAAAATTTTTTCTTCCTTTCATCTTGGGTTCAAATGTATTCTCAGTTGGTCTCTGCCAAATATAACCACCACTACTGTTTAATTGACCTATTCTGTAGAGTTCATTTTAATAGTATTTAATTAAATATTAATTTTAATATTAATATCAGTTTTTCCATACTGTCCAATTACTTTTTTTCTTCAAAATGCCACGACAATCCTCTTATGTGTATGAATGAATGAATGTATAGGTTGACTTGCTGGTATATATTTTCATGATACATTATTCTGGTGAGCACCCTATATCTTCAAATACAGATTATAAATCTGTACAGTTAAGCATCACATTAGTGCTGATTCAAATCTGTTTGTCTGTAGATTGAGCAATAATTGTGTATAGAAATCTGCTGGTTGGGTTTTGGTATCTGGCATTATGATTGCATACAGCTCTACATTCTTTAACCAGTGGAGCCATTGTGAAAGTGCACTCACCTGTTTTGGACCAAGTTGTGCCAATTTATAGTGGAGGTTGCTGTGTACAGCACTAGATTCCACAAAGCCACCTCTTTGTCATCTTTAGAATTGCATTACAGGTTTTTTAAAAAATGAATAATAAAAAAAGAATGCCAGACAACTTGTTAATGTTTCAATGCTGCTTAAACATCAACACTGTGCTTTTAAAAATAAAGAAGTTGGACAGCCAGTCTGGAGAATATGGGGTGGGAGAAGAAGGCAGACAAGTGATATATCCTTGTTTCAGTTGCTGTTAAAAGCATGGGAGATGATTTGTGAAGGTGGAGAGAAAGGCATATTTTGTGGGAGGAAAAAGAATGGCATTGACAAGTTCTGTTTATCTTCAAGTACTGTTGGATAGGGTATGTTTTATAATAAGTGTTTAATAAACTAGATCTAAAACAGAACATGTAGATTGTGTATATTCATTATTTGCTAGATGATGTGGGCCCAGTCAGTTCCATGGTTTTGTTTTAAGAACTGATTTATGCTGTGTCTCTCAAAATAGAAGACATACACATATCTGAGTGTTGAGTACAAACCATTTAGCCACACTGCCCAAGCTTTTCCTAGTATACCCCTCCCTCACTTTCATTCACTCTGCCTCAGTGTTCTAGGGCGTTATCAGAATTTACAAAATTGACCATTGTAAGCTGCATGCCTACTCTGCCAGGTAGGAATACCAAAATGCCCACAAAATATATGGAGTCCGATAGGTGGCCAAGTTAAGGCTTTTCTTTAGTACCCCAATCCTCTTTTCTAAAAATAACTAAACTGCTGTAAAAATTCATTACTTTTATTGAAAGTGTGGCAAAATAATTCAAAAGAATAAAGCTCAAACAGTTTTAAAAGGTAGTTCCAGAATTTCCAAAAACAGTTAAAGAAAGGTGTGGAACAAAATATTCAAAATATATTTGAGGCCAAGACAGCTTGAGAACACTTCTCACAGAAAATAAGAAAGCTAGCTTTTCTAAGCTACTACTTACAATACAGCAGAACTTCAGTATGGTTCTAGAACATGTGCAGAGTACAATCAGTTAACAAAACAGCATGTGAGCATAGCATTCGTCTGAGAGAGACTAGGCTAAACTAAGCAAACTCTCTTCCCATTTTATATCCACCATCCTAAATCTTTTGAGGGAGCCTTGTGATGCAGTGGTTATACTGCTGTACTGCAGCCAGAACTGTGCTCAAGAACCCAGGGTTCAATCCCAGGTAGTTGGTTTAAGGTTGACTCAATCTTCCATCTTTCTGAGATGAGTAAAATGAGTACCCAGCTCAGTGGGGGTGGGGCAATGTGTAATCTGCATAATTAACTTGTAAACTGCCCAGAGAGTGCTTTAAGCATTACAGAGTGGTTATAAGCAGCACACTTTGCTTTGCTTTGCTTTTGAGGGAATTAACCAATCAGGCTGTGAGTTGCACCAAACCTTCTCAAAGAGAGTAACTTCTCCCAAAGTAACTTCACTCTTTCCCCTTCCCTTCATTTCAGCTGAAACTTCTGCCAACTCAGTTTTCTTAACTAGCTGATATCAGGAGTAAGATTTGACCTTGAAGTTCCTTCACATGTTGAAAAAGCAGAGCTGACAAAACCTTCCAATTAATAAGCCATTTCTCCCCTCTTTTCTAGCCTACCAATCCCAGTACAGTCTAATGAGTCTGCATTTCAAAAGCAACTGAAACCATTTGCCCATTATTTTCCAGTTATGTAACAATGTTTTTTTCTTTTTTGCTAAATATTTGTGTAATTGATAGATCAATAAACTCCTCTCTCTCTCTCTCTCTCTCTCTCTCTCTGATACGTAAAGCCAGCAGTGATCTGATGTGTCAAAAACTTTCCAGTCACTGGCTGAAATCCTATGCAAAGATGATTTTACTGCTAGCAACCAGTTATTGCCAATTAAAGACTCCCACCCCATCTTGTAGTTCAAACAGCTTTGTCACAATGAAAGGGATCCTAGAGGAGCCTTGAGACCTTTTTTGGGGGTTGGGAGATTGGAAATATTTAATTTCTGAAAAACCACTGCTGGTGGTGATATCAACAGCCTCATGCAATGTAAATTTAGCTATTCAATTTCAGCTGGTATTTTGCAACATCTAAAGCAAAGTCATTTTTCCTTGGGCCTAGATGGTGATTCTGTACTGATATACATTAATCCTGATTTGCCTTCAGTGGAAGGTGAGCCCTGGGATTTTTGGGGAACCGGTTCTTCCTAGCTTTTTGCAGTATTTCACCCAGTACTGCAAAGCTTGTAAGATTCTCAATTATAATAATGTTTAATTTGGTACCACATATCAACATCAGTTCTCATTTTAATGCAAGTGATAGTTATTGCCCTGAATGGATTGGATGCTCTGAAAACCCTATTGAATCAGTAGTTCTTGTTGGGGCTATTGTGGCTTCAATAAACACAGCAGACATTTCTGTGCAAAACCTACAATGAAATCTACAATGATAACAGCAGGAACATTGACTATTTTTTTGTGTGACTGCAGGAAATGAGGTAATTGCTGTGGACTGGAAAGGGCTTAAAGATGTGGACCAGATCAATATGGACAGCACCAGTTCACTCCATGGCAGCAGCATCCACCGGCCCTCTACTGAGGTGAGCATCCATTCTAGATCCACGAGGATCAATTACTGAGACAACTCACTGGCTAAAGCAATGGAACCTACTAAAATAATCTAGGGTATTATGCATACTAGAGATTCTACATCTCAAATGGTCCAAAATTATTTGCTTTGTTTTTAGCACAATAAAACAGTCTTCTGAAACCATTATTTCAGGTTGAAAAGACAATTTATAAACCAAAATATCAAAAAGAACGGTTTGAAAACTTATGCTTAAAGAGATTCTAGGTATAGGAGATTTTACAGCATCTCAAGCATACTCCATTAAAATGCTCGAGGCAATCTGAACAATATGTCCCGTGGTTAAGATGAATCTCATTGTGTCGTTCGCCGTTGTGGCCTCTGCTTGTCTTTCCCTCACTTGTCTTTTCTTCTCACTGCCACCAGTGGATTACCTCAATCCACAATATAAATGACGTTTGTCAGAAAACTTCTCTTGTGAACTGATATAGAACTTATTTACTGGAGTGAAGCAGATTGAATAATAACAGAAGTTCTTCAGATACACATTATACATAGGCAAATCATCAACAGTTCTCTCGGTATATACCTCTTTTTTCTTGCTATATCATTACCATCTTCTCTACCTATTTTTCCTAACCAGCTCTATCTCTCTCTCAGTATCTGTTCCCTCCCTCTCTCTCTCTGACTAACCAGCCCTATCTGACTCCTCCTTCTCCCGCCAAGCCACATGTGTGTCTTCTCTGCCTGTTCAGTCTTCTCAGAGGTTCATTCAAATCAGCTCATGAATATGAATGGCATGAGTGACGTGGGCAATTGCCACATTCCTCACCCCTCGGAAAAAGTTTGTTTCCTGAGGGAAAACCTTACAGTTTATCCTCATGAACAACGGAACATACAGGGAACATTACATACAAAACACCATCATAATAATATGCTTACCAGTTATGTCCTAAATCATATACCATATTTCAACATATAACACATTATATTTGCCATATACTTATACATACCTTACACTTCAATTTTCTCTCTCTATTACTATGTTTACTGGATCAAACTTATTACTTTAAATGATTAAAACAATAAATGCAATTATAAACATTTGCACTACTCACATTAATACAAATTACATTACCTCTACATTAATAACGTTACTCACCATTATTATTTCCCATCTCTATACACCGCTTATTTCATCAGCATTCAATGAGACATTGCATTTAATTGCATTTCATAACTAGAGCACAAACAGAATATTTAATACAACATTACACTCTTTTATCCACCCATTAGTCATTTGGCCTTCGAGACCAGGCGTCAGCAACCATATTCTGAGTCCTTCTTATGCTGTGGCTCCCAAAGTCAAAGTCCTTTAGGTTTAGCATCCATCTTGCAAGCTTATTGTCATTGAATTCACAGTCTGTAGCCTCAACAAAGGGAAATGGTTGATGACTGTAAATAACGAATTTCCTTCCCCAAATGTAGGGCTTCAGTCTTTGCAGTGTCCAAACAATCAATAGGCACGCCCTCTCGATGACAGACAAATGTCTCTCACCAGGTTGGAATCTCCTGCTGATCAGAGTCATCGGGTGTAGATTCCTGCTGTCCTCTGCTTGCACAGCACGGCTCCCAGACCCACGCTTGACAGATTGGTGTACACGTTGAACGCCTGGTCTAAGTCTGGTGCAACAATGCCAGATCTTGAAGTCCGTGCTCTCTTTTGATGATTGACAGTCACCAGGCACTCTGATGTCCACTGGATGTCCTTGGCTCGCCTCTTCTGGGTTAAGCCTGTTCTCTTACTGAATAGTAGCTTAATTTTCTCAACTGTGGGAAAGTTAGGCAGTTTCTTCCCCTTCTCCAGCACAGCATGACCGTGTTCTTCCTTGAGATCTTATTGCTTATGCCTTCCTCCTCGCCAACAAATTCACCCACAGGTACATTTGTTGTGAAGTTCTCCATATGTGGGGGGCTACTATCATGGGTCACCTCCAAATTCACAGGCATCTTTCCTTTAAGTGTAATCTCAAACACTTGGTTTATTTTACATGCATGGAGATTTTCATCATCTGGTTCTATATCTTTAATTGGTTTCTTAAGTAGGGGTTTGCATTGCAAGGCTTTAAGGGCTTTTGCAGCTGCAGAGTGACTTGACTCCTCAGCCCTCCAGCTCTGCTGCAACAGATCCACAGGTTCTGACCCCGCTAACTGCAATTCACTCCCCTCTATGGGTCTCAGCCTCACCACTTTGTCCTAAGGACAGAATGCTCTTTCCTGGGCCTTTTTCATTTCCATGAGTACCCCCTCCAAGCTTGGCTCTGTTACTTCCAAGGACTTCTCCCTATATAACAGGTGTTTATCAACTATGAACCTCTCTGGATGTTCAGGAGATAATGGGAAGGGAGATTCTTTGGCTTTCTTTAAACACGGAATTAGGGTGGTATCTTCCTTTGGTTCTAAAATAAAAGAAATATTATTAGAATTTTCCAGTATAACCACCTCAGCCATTTCTACTATCTCAGGGTTTTCTTCTAAACTGGGGCATCGTTCAGGATTTTCAGGGTTCAGCGGAATTTCCTTAACTTGTGCAAAGCATTCATCTAAGGTAGGGTCTTCCTTTTGTTCTTTGATGAAAGATAGAATTTTAGGGTTTCTCATAGTAACCAGATTAGCCGTCTCTCTCACTTCTCTTAATTCAGGAAGATTTCCATCATTTCCTTCAGTGGCTTCAGTTTGCCTTCCCTGAGAGCAAGTTGTCACAAAAACACTCTGCACATGCTCATCTAAATCCAGACCTATTAAACACGGGGCAGGAATTTGATTGGATATGACCACCTTCCAAACTCCTGACCATCCCTTATATCTCATTGGTATTTTTGCCATGGGCAGCACCACTATTTCAGAACCAATCCTTTTATTAGAAATATTTTCATAGTCTAACATATTTTCTTAGGGACTATATCAGGGTGACATACTGTAACTTGTGAACAAGAATCTTTGAGCATTAGATACTTATTATTATCAACATAGATAACATCTCCTGAGCTGCATAGAAGAAGATTTTGATTACTTTCTATCAGAAAGCACTGAACAACCCTGGCCACAGGGGGATCTTGGCTCTCTGACCTTTCTGTTACTTGTGTTGCTGTGGAAACAGCTCCATGGCAATACAGTACTTGACTTTATTCTTATTATAATTTTCTGTTTTCCCATATTGAGCATTACTAACATTATTGTTTCGAATTGTTTTAACTGTTTATAATGTTTAATGGAACCCGCCCTGAGTAGACTTTGTCTAAAGGGGTGGGATAGAAATCTAAGAAGTAAGTAAGTAAGTAAGTAAGTAAGTAAGTAAGTAAGTAAGTAAGTAAGTAAGTAAGTAAGTAAGTAAGTAAGTAAGTAAGTAAGTAAGTAAATAAATAAATAAATAAATAAATAAATAAATAAATAAATAAATAAATAAATAAATAAATAAATAAATAAATAAGGCTAGCTTCAGCTACAGTCTTATCTGTTCCATTATGCTGTACACAAAACTCCTTCTTAGGGGGACTAGAATTTAGTCCTTTATACCTTTATACTGATTACAATCCCTAGTCTTCTGAGTCTCACACTGAGCCCCAAAATGACCTTTCTCCCCACATGTATAACACCGTTTACTGGCCTTGGGTTCAAAACAAAAGGCCTTATTAACTTTTCCCGCAGGACTATTAGGTTTCAGATGACTGTCCTCTGGAGATGAGGGTCTGTCTCCAAAATGGCTTCCAGTAGCTTGGGTACTTCTGAGATAATCTCTACCGGGTGGAGGTCCTCTTCACCTGTCATCCCACACTTTTCTACCAAATTTTACCTCAGAAAATCAAGAATTTCTGATCTCACTAATGGAATCAGCAAATTGAGATGCCTGTAATATATTTTTAGGATTTTTGTCCTTGACCAAATAATGCAGTTCTGGCAACACTGAATTAAATTGTGCTAAACCAACAACATTTTTCATTTGGACTAGAGAAGTGACATTTTCACGCTCCATCTATTTGTCCAAACATTGAATCACTTTAGCCCCTAATTGGGCATAAGATTCTTCAGGCTTTTTGGTAAGGGATACAAAGTAATCCAGTAAAGCCAAAGTTTAAGGGTAAATTTTCTGGAGTCGTGGGTACCTTTTAGTCAGAGATCTGTGGTGAAGAAGTGGGTGACCTGCTAGAACTTTTGTGGAAAAGCTGAGTGGCGGGGCTTCTGAACACAGATCTAGGGGAACTAAAGATAGGGAACCGACTCTAAAGGGAAAATTATTTTTTGTTACCTCAGGATTTGAAAGACCCAGTGGGCTAGCTTGAAATTCAAGGCTCTGAGAGATAAGGGAGCACTGGTGGATAAAAAGTGGAACCCAGGTGTGACAAACCCAGACCTACTGGGATCTGCCACACGTTAACTAAGCTGCCACCAACCATTCCCTTTAAGAAGTCACACAGACCAGGGATGGATTTTTAAACAAATAAAAGAACAAGGTTTATTTAAATCACACACAGGGAAAATAAAATGATCAGGTGAATAAGATATAGTAACGTGGCTTAGTCTCATTCATACATGCATACAGTTTGGTTCACACAGAACCCTTAACTTGAAGCACAGACCCTGAACCTATCAGTTCTGGCTAACCAACAGACACCTGAACCTATCAGGTTGGTACTCTGACACACAGTAGTACCCTGTCTGACACACAGACTCCCACACCAGCTTCTTCTTCCCAGCTGCTGCTTCTTCACATCCCAGCGTCTCCACTTCTCCACACACGCATCACATATATATACAGTACAGCCCCTCCTCCTGATGTCCCGCCTTCCACTCCCCATAGGATGGAACTTTCCCTCCAAACCCATGACAGACAGGTAGCATCAGTGCTGTATGTAACACCTCCCCTCTTTATAAGTTGTTTTGTAGGGGGAAAGCTAAGGTGCTTTTTCCCAAAAAACAACCTGGATAAAACACACAACAACAGTTATACATACAATATCATACTTACTTATACTTACATTCTAAGTTAACCATAGCAATTAGGCATTTAAACATTTACCATATACATTACATCAATTTACCTTTATTCATACAAACCAAATTTAAAAAACCAGGTACATTTAACTTTTTGTTCCCCAAAATATATGCATAGTCCATGTTTCTTTCGCCGTCTTCATTCTTCAGGTCTTCTTGACAAGGCGTCAGCAACACAGTTCACTGACCCTCTGACCACCTTCACTTCAAAGTCATAGTCTTGTAGGTTTAAACCCCACCTCATAAGTTTGCTATTGTGGGTTTTCATTGTCTTTAACCATTGCAGTGGTGAATGGTCAGTGCACAGAACAAAATGTCTTCCCCAGATGTAAGGCTTGGCCTTCTGGATCGCGTAGACTATGGCCAAACACTCCTTCTCCACGGTTGCCAAATGTCTCTCACCTTTTTGAAGTTTCCTACTCAGGTAGGACACTGGATGCTGGTCACCATTCTCATCCTCCTGGCACAGAACTGCTCCTACCCCGCTGTTAGACGCATCGGTGTAGATGATGAACTCCCTGTCGAAGTCTGGAGCACGCAGCACTGGATAGTTGATTAGCGCCTGCTTCAACCTCTGGAACGCCTCCTCACAGTCGCTGGTCCACGGGATGCGGTCATCAGCCTTTTTCCTCGTCAGATCGGTCAGCGGAGCCGCAATCTCGCTAAACCTCGGGATGAACTTTCTGTAGTAGCCCACCAACCCAAGAAATGATTTGACTTTTTTCTTGGTGTTGGGTCTGGGCCAATCACGAACAGCTTCTATTTTGGCCTCCAGGGGTTTTATCACTCCTCCCCCTACCATGTGACCCAAGTATTCCATTTCTGGGCTACCCAGCTGCAGTTTGTTCTCTCTGCAGAGCCTAGGCCAAAGCACTTCCTCCCCTGGGTTAAAGTGCCTCTCCCTGCCTTCCTGGTCATCCCAATCTTTCTTTCTGACCTTTTGAGCTTGCAGGGTCTCTGTTGCTAGCTCTAGGTTTCTCTTTAGGCCCTTCCTTAAAGAGTCTATATATGTCACAACGTCTTGTGGGTCATCCTGGGTGATCTGCTCCCAATTTTGTTTGATCAAATCAAGGGGCCCTTTCACCCTTCTCCCAAATAAAAGTTCAAATGGACTAAACCCGGTACTGGCTTGTGGCACTGATCGATAAGCAAACAAAAGGGATTGCAGCTTCTGGTCCCAATTGTTTGGATTCTCTGCCAAGTAAGCCCTAATCATGCGCATTAGAGTCCCATTGAACTTCTCAGTTAACCCATTACTTTCAGGTTGATAGGCAGTAGTTTCCTTGTGCTTAATTCCACAGATTTGCCATAAGCGTTTCATGAGCTTTGATGTGAATGATGCTCCCAAATCTGTGATTATTTCTGAGGCAAATCCCATCCTGGACATATACCCCACCAAGGCATCTGCCACTGTGTTAGTTTCAATGTTAGTCAAGGGTATGGCTTCAGGGTACCTCGTGGCATGGTCCACAATGGTGAGAATGAACCTGTTCCCCCTCTTTGTGGCCTTGGGCAAAGGTCCCACAATATCCACCCCTATGCATTTGAACGGAGTGTCAATCACAGGCAAAGGGCACAACTTTGCTTTGGTCCTGTCGCGGCTATTCCCTTGCCTTTGACACACATCACATTGTTTACAGAACTCCCTGATCTGCTTCCCTATGTCAGGCCAGTAAAAATTCTGTGTGATTCTCTGCTGTGTTTTGTTCACCCCTAAGTGTGCAGCAAACATGTCAGAGTGCCCCCTTTGTAAGATCATGGGGCGATACTTTTCAGGTACCACCAGCTGACTTCTGATCCCATCTCCCCCTTTTGAGATATTCCTCAGGGTCTCTCTATACAAAATCCCCTTTTTCTCTAGAAATCTCACTGGGGTTTCAGGTGTTAGCTGGGCGTCAGTCACCTGTTCAAAACACTTTTGGAGAGTGGCGTCTGCCTTTTGCTCTTGTCCAAATCTGCTGTCTGTGGTTAAGGTTTCCACCACAGCTTCTGAACTCCCCTCTGCTTCCGTCTCTGGCTCATCATTACCCCCCTGAACTGTCCCCGTGGTGGCTTGTGAACGTGTAATCACTAGCACCCGTTTCACATGTTCAGCCAGGTCATTTCCCACGAGCACGGCTGCTGGCAGAGTCGATGAAATTGCTAGCCGCCAAACTCCCCTCCAGCCCTGAAAGTTCACCGGTACCTCCGCTACTGGCAGGGAGATCACCTGCCCCTCAATCCCTGCCACCTTCATGCTCTCATTTGGGATTACATACTCCCTAGGAATAATATCTGGATGGCACAGGGTCACCTGGGAACAAGTGTCCCGCAGCCCCCGATACTGATGGCCAAGTATTCCTACGTCCACCCCTGCTGTCTCAAACAACTGAGAATCTGTTCTCACCAGCAGGCAGCGCCTGACCTCTACAAGAGGACCATTTTCCTCAGCCTGATCAGCAGATGTAGCTGTTCCAGATTGAGTAGCCATGGCAACAGGCTCCCTCAGTGACAATGAGCCTTGCTCCTTCTGGACACAGAACACAGCTTTTGGCTTGGTTCCACTCGACTCCTGAGGCACAATTCCTTTTAGCTGCTTTAATTTCTCACACTCTGAGATTAGATGGCCCTTTCCCTGACAGAAATAACATTTTCTGGTGTATTTTGATTCTCTCTCATCTTGTTTTGGTTTTCCCTCCAAAATCTGGTTTCTGGACTGGCTCTGCCCAGAAGTTTTATCAACAAAATGGCCTCCCATTTTTGGCGGGCTCTGAACTAACCCTTTGGAGTACTTAGGGTCCCATGTTTCCCTCATGTTTTCTTCAGAATAATTCAGGTTTTGTTGTGCCTTAACCTGTGTGCCTTCTTTTGGTTTCTTTTCTAGCTCCTTTTGCTTAGCCTCAAACTCAGCCCTGATCTGTAAAATTTCTTCCTCAGCCCTAGCTTTTATCTCTTTCACTTTTTCTTCAGTCTTATCTCTGATTTCTTTTAATTTAATATCTTTTTGCTGATTATATTTTTCAAGATCTTGCTCACTTTGTCTGGCCTGAGCCTCATACTTTTCTTTCTTTGACATTTCTTCCACTGATAAATTGTTAATAAACTTATTTAGGAACTTCAATTCTAATTGTACCATTCTAATTTGGAGTTTCAGTTCCATCTGTTTGATCCTCATGTCCATTCCCCTTTTCTTGGCATCTGCCTCTGCCTGACTGATTTCAGCTCTTTCTTTTCTTCTGATTTCCATTTCCCTCACCCTCAGTTCATGCTGTTGGGCTAGGAGCATTTTTCTGAGTTCTGGGTTCTGCTCTCCTGTGCTGTCACCCTGCACTGAGCCAAATTCATCCTCAGAACCTTGGTCAACCTGGGGGTCTTTCACTTCACCCATTTCTGCCACTTGGCTTCGAGTCAAGGGCATAATCCCCCCTCAGAACAAGCTGCTTTAAAAAGTCAAGCCTCAAAATAAAACGACCACTTTTTTTTTCTTTTGCCTCAGAACCAGCTTTCCCTATAGATTGCTGCTGTCCTTCAGCACTACTTGCAACAGTAGCGAGTTAGAGTCTACCCCCCCTCTGCTGGGCCTCTCAGCAGGCAAGCTAGCTCACTTCTATTTCACAGTTTTGCCTCAGCTTTTTTCCCGCCAAAAACAGGCTGCCTCAGAGCACCCTAATCTAGTCTCCCCAGTTGGCACGTTCTTCCACTAGCGCACCTCCCCCTGAGGTACACCTAGAAGATTACCTACGCGCCTCCGATTGTCCCTGACTAGACCCCCCTTGCTCTGGGCACACTTGCCAAGGCTTTGCTGGACCACTGGACAACTGGACCAGTCGTATCCCACCCGCTGGACACCAATCAATGTGACAAACCCAGACCTACTGGGATCTGCCACACGTTAACTAAGCTGCCACCAACCATTCCCTTTAAGAAGTCACACAGACCAGGGATGGATTTTTAAACAAATAAAAGAACAAGGTTTATTTAAATCACACACAGGGAAAATAAAATGATCAGGTGAATAAGATATAGTAACGTGGCTTAGTCTCATTCATACATGCATACAGTTTGGTTCACACAGAACCCTTAACTTGAAGCACAGACCCTGAACCTATCAGTTCTGGCTAACCAACAGACACCTGAACCTATCAGGTTGGTACTCTGACACACAGTAGTACCCTGTCTGACACACAGACTCCCACACCAGCTTCTTCTTCCCAGCTGCTGCTTCTTCACATCCCAGCGTCTCCACTTCTCCACACACGCATCACATATATATACAGTACAGCCCCTCCTCCTGATGTCCCGCCTTCCACTCCCCATAGGATGGAACTTTCCCTCCAAACCCATGACAGACAGGTAGCATCAGTGCTGTATGTAACACCAGGGTCAGAGCGGATCTGAGGTGATAGGAAAATAAAAAGCAGAGGCTTGAAAATAGAATTTGTTTTGTGTCTGGAGGCAAGAAGGTTGTCTCAGACCAAGAAACATTGTGGCTTCTGTGTGCGGCCAGAGAAAGTGTAGCCATCTTTAGCTGCCAAGTGGGAGCTACATAGGTACCCCAGAAAAATACTGGGAAAAGAAAACAGCAGCAAAAGTGTTTTTAAAAGAGGCCTGACTAACTCATCAATAGAAATCAGTTCCTTTTATTAAGAAAGTACATGCAGAAAATAAACAGCATCTCAAGCATGCTCCATTAAAATGCTTGAGGCAATACCAATCTTAACAATATATCCAGTAGTTAAGATGGATGTCATCAACGCTTAAGACCCTTTATGTTATCTCTTTCATCTTCTTGCACCTTGCATCTTCTCAACCAGAGAAGATTCACCTGGTTTTCTGTAAATTCACAATCAAATCCCAACCATCTCATGGCCAGGCAGTAATTTGTTTAGCCCATAAAGACAACTTGTATGCCTGAGATCTCACCATCGCATTTCACTCTGCTACTCAGTGGTTTGGTAGGTTGCATGAAGTGTGATTTAAAGGCAGAAGAAAGAGAGAAACAGTCATCTCAGTGTCCGCCCTGCCCCCGGAATCACATACTTTCAGTTTTTGTCCTGGAAAAAGTACTGAGCAAAGCTTTTCCCAGACAGCAGGTTGTGGGAGGCACTGTGAGATAGGAGTGCTCAAAGAGGGAAGATTTAACCTCCAACTCCCCCACATGTTAAGATAAGGGGAGTATGTGTATCATGTATCATGTGTGGTTATCCCAACTTTTGGCCTGGGAAGAAGGGGAAGAAAAGCTCACGATTACTGCACGTTGTTTGCCTGTCTCTGTTTGGGACCTGATGCACCATTTATAGATTTATAAAGAAAGTAAAGTACTGTAAAGGAAGCCTGATGGTATTTTTGACTGGTCTCTTTTTTTAACAAAAAAAAAACTTTAATCAAGTATGTTATTTTGTTTTTATGATGCTCCTTTTGTTTTATACAGTGTAAAATGCAAGAAGATTAATGTGTTGATAACTTCCCTGTTCCTAACCCAGAGATTCTAGTATTCTAATGAGGATGACCAGGATCCAGTTGGAAGCATAAGCCAGTGTAACTCCATTGAGTTAAATTTCTTTGAGGAATTGCCACAGCTTAAGGGTGCATAGACATTTGCCAGATATTTGCCACTGAAATTTACATCAGTGGAATTATACCAGCAGGATAACAAACAGGATTCCAGCTAGTCTTTAAAAAAAATACCAAGTGTCTACAGCAGTAAAAATAAATAGATAAGTACCCTGGTCCAAACAGCTGAAGATATCTGTCTGCACATAAGCAGGTCAGCACACACAAGCACTACTTCACCAATTGTAGATAAAGTGGGTGTTCATTCAGATACATATTTAAATGTGCACCTGTGCAAGGCTGCCATCCTCTCTGCATAGCTTTGAATGGGGTGTGCATGCTAAAGTGCTTTTCAAACATTTATCCCTGTTCATATTTGCCATGCAGCTGGTTGTGTATTAAGCATCTTGTGTTTACTCATAACAAGAGTAATATTGGAACTGCATCTTTTGCCTGCAAGATTACAGTCTAATGTACACATATATAAAGGAGAGAGCACAAAGGGAATGTAGGGGTTGAGCTAAGATGCCAATAGGAGAGAAACAGTTTGGTTAGCCCCAACTATCAGGAGGGAAGCTGGCTGGATAGCTCAGTGGTTCCCCATTGTGTCTCCTATGAATACAGCCAGCCTGTTTGACCTTGGGCAAGCTGCACAGTCCCAGGGCACTCTCAGAAGAAGGGCATGGTAAATTCGTTCTGAGTATTCTCTACGTGGAAAATCCTGAAAAGGGTTGCCATAAGTCAGAATTCACTTGACAGCACATGATGATGATGATTATCGGGGGGGGGGGAAGCATGAAAGAGATCCTTTAAATTTTAAGGTGGAGCACAGAGCAGAAATGGGGAGGGAAGGAACTACAATAGAAAATGGATAAAAAAGGGAAAGAACAAAAGGAAGGGGGATCCCTGGACGGAAGATCTTACTACCACCAGAGCTAAGGGAGTAAGAAGAAATGTAAAAAGACAGAGGAGAATCTTGCTTCAGTCATCAGTCCAAAAGGAGACTGCAGCCAAGAAATCAGAAGACTAAGACTTGAAAGGGGAGCAATGAAGGAACTAGAAAAGTTCATCAGGTATAAGGATTCGTCACTGGAAGTGAAGGCCAAGATCATCCATACTATCATATTTCCAATCACTATGTTTGTGTGTGAAAGTTGGACAGTAAAGAAAGATGAAAAGGGAAAAAATTATTCATTTCAAATGTGGTGCTGGAAGAGAGCTTTGTGGATACCCCGGGTTGCTGGAAAGATGAACAAATGACCAAATCTTGAATTATCTCTGGAAGCAACATTTTTGAAACTGAGGCTGTCCTGCTTTGAGTACATCATGAAAAGATAGAATCCCCGGAAAAGACAATAATGCTGGGAAAGGCTGAAAGCCAACAGGAAAAGAGGAAGACCAAATACGGGATGGATTGACTCCCTGAATGAACCCACAGGCTTGAGTTTGCAAGACCTCAGCAGGGCCACAAAGGACGAGACATCAGGGATGTTGGCAAGTCTTTAATATGAAGTCCCAAGCCAGAGTCCCTATTAAAACAAGCTTTTGTCCCCAGAAAAAAGGGAATGGGTGGGTGGGTTCCAAGTTGCAAGTTGAGTCGTAGTCATTGGGAAAAAAAAAACAAGTTGAGTCTGAGTCAAGTCACTGATGCAGCTTAAGTCTGACTTGACAGCAAGTCCCGCGACTCAAGTCCCCATCCCTGCAGAACATTTTGGAAATTGCTCGTTCATGGGGTTGCCATGGGTTGGGGGACCTTGACGGCACGTAACAACAATAAAGGGGGGTGGGGAAGGAAGGTGGAATCCTGGAAGAGAGATCTTAGAACCAGCAATACTAAGGAAACAAGAGAACATGAAAAAATGCAGAGGGGATAGGAAGTGGGTAGGGTGACGGGGGAAGAGACGTGGTCCCTGGCCATATGCTACATAGAGGGCTGTGTTATTTCTTTAAGTCTACAGTATATGCATGTAATCATCAGTTGCTTCTGTGAATAAGCCTTTGATCTCGCACATTCATCCCCTGTGAATGTACACCTGCTGGTGTCAGAGATCTGGTATTCAGCCACAAAAGACCAAAAGGTTTGAGCGCAACAGGACTCCTGTTCCAGAAGAGTTATATACAGTATATGTTTCACATGCCTGTGTTTTTATCTCTCTTTTTTTTGTCCTCCTTTTTCTTTCTGTGCCTTTTCTGTTCTTTATATAATAAATGATAGTGCTGTGCACATCACTGTGGTCATCAGGAGCAAAGTGGACTAGGTGTTCTCTCCAAAAAAGCATATGTCCTTCCCACTAAAACTTAAAGGAGCATCCCATATAGTAACCAGTAGGGCCAGCAGCTAGCGAAACATGCCTGGTGTATATATACAGTGTGCATACGTGTATGATACTAACTTTTTGCCTTCTTTCTCTGCAGCAAACCCGGACAGATTTCTCCTGGGATGGAATTAATGTAAGTACAGTCATCATCCCTCTAAGGTGTTCTTGGGCAATGAGCCCAATTTGTGAATGTTTTCCAGGTTTTGAAGAAGTGCGTTTGCTGTTAAATAAGATGCATGAATTAACAAGCATTGATCTTACTAACAATGTATGTCCACTCCGTGGATTAACACCCAGGCAAGTGTAAATGTTTTAAATATGATTTCCTGGGTTTAAGAATGCAGGACTTGGGTTATGAGGATGTATTTGTAGTGTATTGGAACTGTAATTTGCAAGCAGAATCTGACAATCTTTCTCATTGTGATAGATCTTGTGCCAGAAGAAATGGCACTTTTTGGTTACTTAGTTTTTCATATTGCATTGTTACTCTTCCAGTGTGAAGACAGTACCCCCTTTTTAAAAATGTAAGCATTTATTTTGAATTTTGAAATGTATACCAAAATGTGTTACTCAACTCCCTCTCCCACTGGAGGCTGGATGTCATTAGGGTACTATTGTCACATTTTCTAAATGCAGGTATAATTTCAAACTATGGTTTGCATTAGCAATAGCTCATAAAACTACTGTGTGACTTTCCAAATATGCAGCAATCAGAATAAGTTGTTACTCTGTGTTGTTGTTGTTGTTTTAAGTTTGTCTTCTCAGTGTTCAGTGTTATAAGTTCCTTCCTGTCTCCATGGGCCAGAACACAATGAGCACAAATCATGATTAGCAAACCTGCTTCAGTTCAGATTTTTAGGCTCTAGTTTACTGGTGTACTGTATTGGAAAACAGAATTGGCTTTATATTTTTGATGGTCTCTGATTGCTCATGCTACTGGGCCAATTCTGTTCTTCAGTAAACCTCTTTCCCTCCATTTAGCTCACATAAGCCTTCCTTCCTTCCTTCCAGCCATCCATCCACCCATCCACCCATCCATTTAAGATAAAAGAAGCCTTGTCTAAAATTACTCAAACATGCTTTCTTAAAATTGCAAGTACAGTTTTGTAAAAGCAGCATGAAGTTTTCTTTCGTTTGGAACCTCTTCACTGCCAAAAATTGTGTCATCACTCCTAAATAGTGTCTTTCGAAGCTTCCACTGTCAAAAGCAGTTACTAAAAATGTGACCAAGACTCCCAAATGTCCAGGGTGTGAAACTGATCTAGATTATATGCCAAAGGAGCCTTCAGAGGTACTCACTTCAAGTCAGAAATGGCAATCCTTGATCCCAGCATGCTACATAGTGCCCCTGAAAGGTCACAGGTATTGCTTTGCCAAAGGTCCACTTAGCAAGCTTCAATCTATATATAAATAAGAATGACACAAAGTGTAGTGGAGAGAGAGGGAGAGATTTCTTGCTTGTGTACTCTGTTGAGCAAGGAAGACCAGCGTTTATTGTAGCTGGAGAATTCCACACAAGCTGTGCATGTGTGGAATTGACCCACTTAATCTTCACAAAATACTGTGCAGTAGGGTATGTCTAGCACTAAGAATCTCTAGACATCTCCAGGCCTCTCTTGGGGCTGGCATCATCACCCGCCCAGCCTGAGATGCATGGGTAGGAGGGGCAGTCCCTCTTGGAAGGAGGTGTTTTGAGAAAGTGCATATCACATTAACCACACTTTCAAAAAAGTGTGCATGGTGCTGACTAGAGATGGGGGTATTCATATACAAATACGAATACCCCACACATGTGGACATAATGAGGGACCATCCACTCACCTCCTGCTGTTGCTACAGGCTCTCTCCGGAGCTCATGGTCTGCAAGATGATCCTGGCAGGAGGTGGGAGGACAAGCCTCACTGCCAGGTCAAAGAGTGGCTCGCTGAGGGGTTGGACCCTCGTTATGTCCACCTGTGCTGGGGTATTTGTATTCGTATATGGATAGGAATGCTCCCAGCTCTAATGCTGACTCCTTTATTTGGAAGAAAAGCAGCTGAACGGAGATTCTCTGGTCCAGCATCATACTTACAATACAGATTGGAGTTACCATCAGTTTCGTACAAGAAAACCCCTGCCTGGATACTGTTTTCCCCAAAATAATGCTGTTTGCACTAAACAGCACAACTCAGACACAAGCAGTAAAGAAGAAATACATTTTCAGGGAAAAATCCAATGGAGAAGTTGATCCAGGCCAAAACTGTCACATTTGATCTGGACTGCCTTTCCAGTGAAATAAAAATGGCAGCATTAAATGTTCTTTTGAAGAAGCTTGATTAATGTGACGTTTTGTTAGCCCTCAGTGAGTTTGGTAGGGTTACTTCCAGATGAATTTAGGTTTGCAGGCCAGCTTTAATTACAATGCAGCAGTCCATCAGTTTCTTCTCAACAGTCATCTGGGGGAAAGAGTACTGTGATGAAAAGGTAATACTGTGGTGTACGAATAAAATCATATTGCTGCCTGAAATGGTGGACTAGACAGATGGTTGCTGTTTTTCTCTTATTACTAGTGTCAATCAGAGTAGTTTAATGAGAGAAATAAGAGTAGTTTTCTCTTATTAGTAGTGCAAAAGGAAAGCAAAAAAAAACCCAGACCCTACAAAATCTTGTGCCATAATAAATATCTTACTCTTTATGGTAGGTACTACAAGTCCCTTTATAGTTGCTTGTAAGATGTTCTCACCCCAGCTGTCATTCTCATAATCTTCCTTTGTTAGTAAAGCTAAAAAGAAACTGGAAAAGAATAAGGATGTTTTTTTGGAGTTCCACTTATTGTCCAATTTCACGGATTTGCCATAACCATAGCACTAATGTCTCCAGCTATTTGAAGTGAGGACTGGAAAGGAGAGGGCAGTTTTTTTTCACCTTGCATAATGTCAATCAGGTCACATTCCCATGGAGATATCTCAAGGTGGTAATAATCCTTGGGCAGACTGATTTGAAATTTCAGCAGCACTATGGTATCAATAGATTTCCACAGACTCAACAACAAAACAAAAATGAATGAATGAGAATCATATGAGGGTGACCGCACAACAGGAAATCATGAAGTTGTCATTGAAAACAGCAGCGCCTTATCAAGTACTCTCCCTTTGTAACGAACAGTCCTACTTATGCCATGCCAGGGATGTGAAGCAGAGAAACAAATGGCATAGTGACATCAGGATGTGAGTGAAGTTGTCTTAAATATGTATGGGGCCAAGCTGAGTTTTGAACATTTGCTTTAAAAGATACCAAGGCTACCCCCACCAACAACTACTACTTTATCACTAACATAGTTCCAACTTGCAAAAAGTAATTCTTCATTGGGAAATCAAAATGGACTTAAATAGTTACTTTCTATTACCTTTTAAAAATCAGGATGCTAAACACTAGTGGTTCAAAACATGTTTGACTAACAAGGCCACTTCCTGTAACTACAGAAGTAACTAGTCGTCATTACGCTGGCCAAAAGGTGAATCTGTCCCTTGTTATACTATTAGCATAGTGTAACCTAGGCATTTGTACTTGTGCCGTTCACCCTTGTGGCACCTGCATGTTTTGCCCTTACAAAGGCTCACATCGCATTTTCCTCTCGCTGCCACCAGTGGATTACCTCAATCCACAATATAAATGACGTTTGTCGGAACACTTGTCTTGTGAATAAAAACTTATTAATTGAATTGAAGCAGATTTAATAATAACAGTTCTTCAGATAAACATTGTACACAAGCAAATCATTAACAGTTCTCTCAGTACATAATTTTCTCTTGCAAAATCATTACCACCTTATCTACCTATTTTCTTAACCAGCTTTATCTCTTAGTATCTGTTCCCTCTCTCTCTGACTAACCAGTCTTTAATCTCTATCTTGATCTCAACCCAATCTCTGACTCTCCCGCCAAGCCTGATATAGCTGCTGACTCCGCCTCTCCAGTCCTCTCATAGGCTCATGCAAATCATCTTATGACTATGAATGGCATGAGTGATGTTGGGCGATCATCGCAGTACTTCTATGTTTTGCTTTATTTTCTGTCCCTTAGGTACCCTGCTGAGTGTAAGTTGACTCATATAAAGTGCAGAACTATAAGTTACAGCTATAGTTCTGTCAGTTATAGTGAGCCAACTAAGGATGAACTGGCCAGAATCTTGTTGGTGTTCATGTAAATTTTACATAACTTGCTGTGGCTAATTGTGGCTAATTGACTCAATGCCAGGGCACAATCAGATGTGTTGCCATACATGCATTCAGTACATACCCTGACATCTCATTAATTAAGTGCAAGTAGGAGCACCAAGTTACCCAAACATGATGCAAACATCATGGAAATAAAAATTGTATCCTAGTCCGGACACACATGTTTCAATTTTGACAATAGTTTTCTGATTTCACCCCCTATCACTTCAGTCCAGTCTACAGCAAAACATTATTAGTATTCGGTCTTCTCATTCATGCTCCTTTGCTTTATATAGACAGCTGTTTTGCCTTTATTTTTCTGTGTCTCATATATTTTAGCAAACTGATAGTAAAAATGGCAGAAACCAGCCACTAAATAAACAGATTGGGAATGGCTCCAAATTAGAGATGGGGACGACTCACCATTATGGTGAGTCGTCCCGCTTCATGAGTCGTCAAAAGCTGATGACTCACAAAGCACGAACTTTCCCCATGAAGTGATGAATAACAAATATGTTCATCGATTCATGGGTGAGAGTTATTCAAAAGCACACACCACCTCCTGCTGCCACTGCCACCCCCCGCTGCCACTGCTGCCACCCCCCCCGCCTGCCTTAAGGGAATCCAGGCTGCCCTTTGCAAAGATGGCAGCTGCAGCTTCCCTACCCTAAATGAAGCTGCAGCTGTCATCTCTGCAAAGGGCAGCCAGTTTCCCTTTTTACACACCATGGCTGTGGAGGCCTGATGGAGACCTCAGCAGCAGCGGATTACAGTAAGGGGGTGTCAGCATGTGGGGTGCTAAGACAGGGAGAGGAAGGAGGTGGGGGTAGACTGTGGAGGTGGGTGGCTGCCTATTGGCCAGTCAATGAGTTGATCAGTGGCCAGTAGGCAGAATGGTTTTTTAAAAATTATTATTATTATGAAGGGATGGATAAAATGGGGAAATATTATCCTTTCGTATTCATGGGGTTTTTTGGAACCTATGAATATGAAGGGACAAATATTTAACGGATCAGCAATTTTCCACAAGTATCACAATCATTTTTTTTCATTCCCATGTCTACTCCAAATATTTTGATGCTTGAGACAGAAGCCTCCAAAATGACAACGTATTCAAACAGCTCTTTCATTGCTTAACTAATGTGTGCAGGTTTTTCTGTCAGTGACTAATCTTCCAGCTTTGTCTATTCCTTCTCATCCAGGTTTATTATTCTTCCCAGTCTCTTATCTTCTTAGAACCCCAGACTGGAATGTTTCCTGTTCCTCAACCACACCCACCACACCATGCCCTTTCGCTCCTTTACATAATCTGTCTTTTCAGCTCTCTATGGAAGATACCACCTCCATCCTTCCCAAGCTGAAGCGAAACTCCAATGCCTATGGGATCGGAGCTCTTGCTAAGTCATCTTTCTCCGGTGAGGATCACAAACCCTTGGATGGCACATCTTTCTCATTCCTTGCTGATCTTGATTATACTCCCCTATTTTTCACTCCAAAGATCCTCCAGAACCCCCCACAAAACTAAGCTAGGGTGATGTTCAGGTTTTGGTAAGCCACATAATTATTCCAGGCGTCCCTGTGTCTCACAACTACTTTACCTCATTATTTATTAGTTAGACATTTTATCTTACGACCAATTTCCTTATATGAACGATTTAATCTGTTGTCATGTGTGAAGGGCAAAACTATGTCCTTTTCCTGTTGAAAAAAGTATATTGTGCAGTGAGGCAAAACACATTTATGTCGCCTTTCACATTGTACCAGACAGATGTTTCTGCCAAGACTGAGATTTTCTTAATATAAAAGGCAACATGTGAAAAAGCCCTAGTTTCCCCCTCAGTCACCATCCTTTCTGCTCCACCTCCAAATGTATAATTTACCCCTGTGTTTTATTCAGAGCTGCCTCTTTTATTTAATGATTCCTTCCATAGGAAGGGAAAGATGGAAAAATTATAGCAGCAAATATGGTGATTTTTAGAAATATTCCAAAGACCTCCTAGCATTCTGACAGGGTGTCAGTGAAGGGCAGCAATTGACAGATCAACCGATTGTATCCTTTGTAGCTTGAAAACACTCCAGAAGTACACAGTTTCAGCTTCCTTGAAAACAAATGTTATAGCATGTGAAAGGAGCTTGATAACATTTAAGATTTTGAATACTTGAAAGCATTACCAAGAATTGTGATTCCAGGTTGTTCCAGATTCATAATTTGTATAGGCTATAAATATTTGGGGAACTTTATAAGAATATGTTGTTCACTCTACCCCCCCCCCCCAGACTACATTAAGCGGAATGTGATGTCTAAATAAATTTAAATAAGTCAAGTTACCAAAAAAAATGTCTTTATGGAAGGAGATAAAAGGATGTGCTTTTGTGCTTTTTCAAAGAGTCCTAACTTTTTTTTCGGTATGGAAAGTGCTGTAGGATAGTTCATTGAAGTGCTGGTTTAAATCATTTCTGTAGAAAACGTGGCTGCAGAGCCTCAATACTTTCTGAACTCCTTAAATCTACAAAACATTGGAAAGTTTGTGATAAGTCAGAATGAACTTCAAGTTCAAGTTCATTAGTTTATTTTAGTTTATTAAGGGACTATCGTAGCTATGAGGCTTAGTGGTATATTTTCCAGCTATTTTAGGATTGTTTTTTTAACGTGCCTCGTGACTTTTTCTGCTGATATGAAATCCAGCCAAAGTT
Source organism: Pogona vitticeps (assembly GCF_051106095.1). Taxonomy (NCBI): domain Eukaryota; kingdom Metazoa; phylum Chordata; class Lepidosauria; order Squamata; family Agamidae; genus Pogona; species Pogona vitticeps. The sequence continues at coordinate 194,303,765 of NC_135784.1, read as the reverse complement.
GGTGTATGGACCAAGGGTGGAGGAGGAGCTCCCACGGGTGCCAATGAGAACTTCATTCACAATGCAAAAAAAAAAAAAAAAAAAAAAAGTTTGGGGAGGGGTATCTGTGACATCCGTCAAGAGTAGGATGTCCTGATGTTTGCCCTATGGCCAGTATTAGATCCTTTAAAAATAGCATGCATGCTAGTTGCTAATGCATAACAACATGACAGTCTTTAGTAACTGATGAATAACTAATTAAATAGTGAATTATATAAGCATTGACTAAATACATGTGATTAATTAACCCCTTGATGTCCAGTTCATTTTGACCCTCTGTTGTGATGAATGGTTATAGTGGCCTTTGTATGCAAGATTGCAATGAGTGGAGTTATGAGGTTGACCTTTAGTGCAGTGCTCCCCAACCTTGGGCCTCCAGATGTTCTTGGACTTCAACTCCCAGAAATCCTGACCAGCAGAGTTGGTGGGGAAGGCTTCTGGGAGTTGTAGTCCAAGAACATCTAGACACCCAAGGTTGGGGACCACTGGTTTAGTGGGAAGATGACAAAGTGACAAAGTCATTCCACTAAGTGACAAAGAGGAAACTAAGCCAGCAGTCCCCAGCATTTTTAACTCCTGGACCAATTGGGGAAGGCAGGGCACCCCCGCATTCATGCACATGTGCGAAGGAGCTGGCTTGCTTGTGCACATGCATGAAGGAGCGGGAGGATGCTCATGTGGGCAGGCACATGCTCATGTGCATGCACGAAAGGCAGCATGTTGCTCGTGCAGGCACGCTTGTGCACATGCGTGAAGGGGTGGGGGAGTGCTTGTGTGGGTGCAGCTGCATGCGTGCAGGTGCAAAGAGTCTGTGGGGGGAGTGTGGGCAGGGGGGGAGGTCTGTCTCTGAGGCCTGGTCCGCCTCAGGCCACGGACAAGCACCGGCAGCAGACCAGGGGTTGGGGACCTCTGGACTAAGCAGTAGAAACAGGCCCATTCGAGGATGATGTGACAAAGGGCTTGGAGCTGTATAATAGCCCCTTCTTGTTTTCTTAATGTCTGGCGCCTTAGGGATATCTCGCAGCATGAAGGATCATGTCACGAAGCCCACTGCCATGGGTCAAGGTCGGGTGGCACACATGATTGAATGGCAGGGATGGGGCAAAGGCAGCAGCCAGCAGCAGATTCACACTCATGAAACGGTGCGGAAGGATGCAGACGCTTACTCTGACCTCAGCGATGGGGAGAAGGAGGCCCGGTTCCTTGCAGGTAAGACCACTGCACTCTTTGTGGCCCATCAGCCTATGCTTCTTTCATGGTGGAAATAGACAAGGAAGGAAAGGATGATGGGAAGGACTGTATGCATTGTTGTGTCTGCTAAAATTATCTCCTCTACTTAATTTTTTAAAAATTAAATGTTTTGTTACTTAACCCAGTTCTATGCTGTGTGTGAGGAGAAGAGCAATTTGCCTCACCACTCTCCACTTTCATCTACCTCAAACAGAAGTGGATGCCTCTGAAAATGAGACAGTCCTATTCGCAGGGAGGTTCGCCTCATGACAAGAACTTCAGTTTTCCTACTCACGCGAAGAAGCCTCCACAAGAAAAGGAACATTTCATATTCAGACATGTTGGCTTTTGCCTGAGAAAGGCAGTGATGAGAAAGGGTCAGGGCTGTAACGTCTTCTGTCTCCCTTTGCTCAGAGCACATCTTCTCTCTACGTTGTGGAGGTGGGTTAAAAAGAGGGATAAGTAGCTCCTGTTGTTCCTCCCTTGGCAGGAATAAGTTTGGACATGGGGGCCTCTGAGCACATACATAGCCCTGTCTCTGCTGCAGAGCACCCAGGGGTTGACCAATCTACCTTCTTTCACGGCTGATTTACATTGTACATTGCCCCAGTTCTATCCGATAGTGCTGGCTGCTGCTGTTGCAGGTACAGGAAAAGTTTGGTGCAGTGGTGTCAAGACTGCAGAGGTGGAGAGGAAAACACAACACAGAGCTACCATTTTAGCTCCCCCCCCCCCACAGTGCTTTAGTAGTATGCCAACTACCTTAATCAGGACAATTAAAGCAGCAATCTCCAGCGTTTTTCAGTTTGCAGACCGGCTGGGGAAGGCGGGGCTCCCCCTCGCAGTTGTGCGCATGTGTGAACAAGCATGCGTGCTCTCTTGCATGGGTGCGCACTGGGTGCTTGTCTGGGTGCGTGCGCACTTGTGCGCATGCCCAAACGGCAGCACACCACTCGCACAGGCATGCTGGAGTGCACGTGCAGGCGCAAACGGACTATGCGGGGGTGAGTGCGTGTGTGCGGGGGTTGGGGGCGGGAGGTCTGTCTCGGTGGCTTAGGCCACAGACCGGCACTGGGCCGTGGACCGGGGGTTGGGGACCTTTGACTTAAAGGATTTCATTTCTTCCCATATCATTCAAATGTATGTTCATGTAGGAATTCGATGTGTTTGTGTTTCCTTTTTCGAATATGAAGCTAAAGTATGGCAGCTCTTCTAGGAGAGGGCTGCCTGTTATTAAAATATTATACTCTGCCATCTGGCTAGGTTTTTGGGTAGTGCCTCAATAAATTGGGCCGAATGAGCTAAGAACACAGTCTCAGTTCTTCAGGGATTCACAAGGATTAGTCAGTAAGGCAGACTGGAATGAACCAGCAAGCATACACTATTTATTTATTTATTTTATTTATTGCATTTATATGCCGCCCATCTAGACATGGTCTACTCTGGGCAGCTCACAACATACAAATAGAAAACAATTTAAAATATACACAATTTACATAGATAAAAACAGAAAAATATATAATCAAAGAACTTACAATTTTAACAAACAATCACTAACGACTGAGGAGAGAACAGAGTAACCCCATCCACCTCTTTTCTTCTGGTCTCTCTCTTTCTTTCTAACATAGGGGTAATGGAACAGTTTGCCATCTCAGAAGCCACCCTCATGGCTTGGTCTTCCATGGATGGTGAAGACATGAGTGTCAATTCCAGTCAGGAGAACCAGGCTGGCAACTACAATGAAAACTATCAGGAGATGATGGAGAACCAGGGTGAGAATGTACAGGGTGAGTAGGGTGCTTCCTGGGCTGCCCTGAGGAAAATCCAGATATAAATCAAATAATAACAATGTGCATTTTCCTCTTAGATTTCTGGGAGATGGGTGTAGACCCATCGGGAAACAGGAAATTTTTCTAGCAAGCTGATAAGAATCAGCCTCGTGGCTTTTCTAGGGAGACCAAGGTTATAGAATTGCTGGATATCTCAATGGCTTTAGCATCCGGCGGTGGAGCTAGAAGTTGGAAATTTAATTCCATGCTGTGCCTCCTTGACAAGGACTGGACTCAATGATCCATAGGATCTTTTCCAGCTCTGCAGTCCTAAGAGGATGATACATTTGTTTCTAGCTGTAAGATGAGTTGGACTGCAAATGTTGCTGGGCTGCAGCTTCTAGCTAGCCAACATAGACAGTGGCGAGGGATGAGAGGATTTGTTATCCAGCAACATTTAGAGGGCATACCCATGCTCAGCTCTCCTCACTGCTGCTGTAGTATATACTGATTAAAAGTATGGGTTATCTCTCTCAAAGTTCCTGGTTTAAATAGTATGATAATAATGAACACTTGAGGAGGTCTTAAACAAGCTATGATCAATATGAGCACCTTTCCTGTCTCCTACCCTGTCTGCAATAGGGTAATAATAGTAACATTAGAGGGCTACAGTACAGGGCTGTTTTAGGAATTGCTGAGGAGAGAATATATCTACCCCTTATGAACGTGTTCAAGCACTAATTTTTTAGCTAATTTATTATAGTTATTACTGCTTTGATTGCAACCTGGGAGGGAATTATGAGTCTTAGCACCTGTAATAAACAAGAATTTAGGCCTGGTAGGTACTATCTAAGCTATGCCATTTCATACCACAGGTGGGTGCTTATAAAGTTGAATTTTCCTCTGGACCCTCTACAAAAGAAATCAGACTTAGCCTTCTCTCTAGCATGCTAATTATCTTGTTCTGGTAGTTTCTTGAGCATGGAGGAACATTTCGTAATGTGAGCCCCCCCCCCACTTCCCACCTGAAATGCCACATCCTAGGCACCATTTTATCCGAGTCATGGTTGATTGGACCACAGTGGCCATTCTTAACAAGACTTGTTTAGAGAACCTACAAATTTCCTGATGGTGTCATGGAGCTGACGGACTTCACCTCCTATGTTATGGACTTCCTCCATTTGTTATGAAAGTCACTTGCTTTAAAGTCTTCTGCTCTGCTCTTAGTATTTGTCTCCTCTGGTTCTCTCCTCTTTTTACCTTCCTTATGTTTATTTTCATCCTTTCTCTCCACCTCACGCTCTCTCTGCAGATCACCTGACCCAAGCGCAGTATGACAGTTGGCCTCACTCCTATGTCTCGCAGGGCATGTACTGCCTAGGCTCATCTGATGCGTGGGAAACCAGTGACCAGTCCCTCATTGCTTCCCCTGCTACTGGTTCCTACGTTGGCCAGAACTTTGATGAATCCCAACCTAACTTGCAGGAAAGTGTTTTAATCCAGAACAACCTTATCCAGCAACACCAGTTGCTGCAGCTGCAACAACAGCAACTTCAGCAGCAGCAGCTTCAGCAGTTTCAGCAGCTTCAGCAGCAACAACAGCAGCAGCAGCAACAACAGCAGCAGCAGCAGCAGCACCAACAGCAGCAGCAACAGCAGCAGCAACAACAGCAGCAACAGCAGCAGCAACAACAGCAACAGCTGCAACAGGCCCTTCTCCCAGATACTGGCCTTGTAGACGTGTGGCCTGCTCAGACAGTTCCTAGTGGAGGCGGAAGTGGTGGCGGCGGCGGCAGCAGCGGTGGCAGCGCTGAGTCCAGCACATTTGTAGGAGTTCACCCAGGGGAGGACGCAAATCCATTGGTGGAGAAGGCTCCGGTGTTGAACCAGAAGCCCTCGCCAGAGGAGGATGATGCTGTATGCAGGGACCTGGAGTCCCTTTCTCCCCGGGAGGAGCCAGAGCCTACTGCCCTTAGCCGCAAGGTCTCTGACGTTACCTCTTCTGGGGTGCAGTCATTTGATGAAGAGGAAGGCGAAGCCAACAACTGATGCTGCCACTGAGGAACGCTTTGCCCTTATGCATGGGAAACACGGGTGGGGAAAACTGTTAGGGAAGTCCCTCTCCAGCTCCTAAATCTCCAGACACGCTAGCACACTTGTTTGTTTTTTTGATTTATGGGAAGGTAAGCCAAGGACCCAAAGTGCTAGGCTTTACTAAGTACCCTCCATCCTTCCTGCACATGTTGGACTGAACCTTTAAGACCTGTGGCCTTGGACACACAGGCCCAGGTTGCTCAGGGAAGGCGAGATGGTGGCATCACACAGACATTGTTGGTCATGGATACAGTTTGTGCTGGTAGCAAGAATCTGGATTTTGGGATAGAGATTCTGTCTCAGTGGCGCAACTGAGAGGATGCTGCTACACACTGCTGCAGAGATCAAATGTAAGGTTATAGGGAAGTGTTTGCAATTGTGGCATGACAGAACAGGAGAAGTAAGAATGGAAGGAGTAGTAGCAAACATGGCAGCCATAAGATGGCTTTGTCATAAAATCTGCTAATGAAAGAGAAATGCTATCAGAAATGAAGCTCTGCACTAGAAGCCTAGAGGACATAATGTGAAGGGAGAGTTTCTTTCGGTGCAGAGTATGCACTAAAATCGGGAGTGAGGTTCCTGTGGATACCAACCGTCCTATAATGCAGACAGAGTTGCTCTGTAAGTCTAGTCCAAACCTAATTCTCCAGCACATATGCATTGACTGCTGCAGAAATCCTCCTTATGCACCCCATTCTCTCTGCCTGCCTGGGAGCTGGAGCGGGTTTTCTCCCCCATTTACTATTGGGCACTGCATGCAGGGTAGGGAAAGAGGGAGGGGGGTCATCTGCTAATCTTATATGTTATGCAGACACAGAGTCCTCTCTTTCCAGTTGTGTGCAAGGAAGACACGGAAAGCCAGCATCTATGGCTTCATATCACAGTTTCCCAGTTTACATTAGGGCCTTCATTATTACTTTTTCCTTAAATTTTTATATATCCAAGGGACAGTTATTTTAAGTAATGGCTAACAGAGGGAACAGTTTGGAGGCCAACCTAGTGTGAGGTAATATTCCTTTCCTAGGATCATTGGATCCTCTGTAGTGCCAAAATACTGATGAAGCAGTCACCAGGAAGAGGATGATTCTTCTCTCTTTCCATTAATGCCTGTCTTCTGCTCTTCCTTTAGTTCTTCTATTTTTTACCCATTGACCTATAAATATTCCTCAGGCCTCATCGTGGTCAAAAATGGGGAAAGGATAAGTGGATCGATTTTCTCATTTTGAGAGAGTTGTTTATTTTTTTTTGTTTTGTTTTTTATTGTTTGTATCAATAATGCCATGGCTTCTGGGCCTACACAGTTTGGTGCCTCTTGCTCCTTCGCCATGGCAACCAAAGGGGGCTGCAGTAAAATAATAATCTTTTTTTAAATCCATTCCAACTCTCCAGCCTTCTGTGCAATATCAAAGGTGGGAGAATATAATGAGGTGGAATACTTACATTTGTCAGGGCAAGCCAAAAGCAGGTGGTTATTAGCAAGTGACAGGCAGTTAAGTGAACTAAACGTCTTGCCCAGAGGAGACTTTAAGTTTGCCAAATAGCTAGGCGCCTTCAGGAAATGGCCCTGTCTCCTCCTCTCTGGATGTTACTTCTGCAAGCTTGATATGTTTTGTTAACCTGACATTTAGAGGTGCTTTGCCACTAATCCTATTTTCTGCGGAGCTGCTGCTGGCTACAAGATTGAGGAGTAAACCATACTGCTTTGCTTACCCAGACGTGGAGCCCTTCATGCAAGGAAAGAGACAGCATGTTGGGTCCACAATGTAAACTCGGATTCACCTTCAGATGCCATCACTAAGGGGAGAAGTAGCGGGACACTTCTGCCCCTGCGGTTTTAATGAAGAAGCAACAGAGAGCTTCAGTTCATGGATTTCAGAAGCCAGGAGGCTCTGTCTTCCCTTCTGCTGCACCTTCTTTGGACATGTTGTCATGACAAAGCTATCTGCCAAAGGTCAGGCAGAGGCAGTCACCACAGATGCATGAAAGATAAACCTGTTGTCAACCTTTTTCTTCCTTCTTTCCATTTCCTTCCTCTTCTGGGCTCCTCGAGTAGGGAGGCTGCTCAGATTCTGAGCACTGGGGAGCTAACCTCTCTTTCAAAAATATGTTTACATGCTATGGTGCCAGCCTCTAAAGGCTAAGAGGGTTGGATATAACACTGCTCTGAATATGAGGGTGGAACCTCATGTTCCTGTTTTTATCTTGGTTTCTGCATTCTGGCTGTCTGTAGCTTATGAGAGAATTCTTCTGGCAATGGTGTTGTATGAGGATGAAAAGTGCAGAGGGCTCTTCACTGGAAGGAAATGTTTAATGAGATTGTAGTCATCCCAACATAATTGAGCCTTCAGGGTAAGGTGAAAGTTATGAGATATTCCCAGTATTGTGATGGTTGGGGGTGTGCGTGTGTGGAGATTCAAGCAACCTGTTGCTTCTTTCCTCCAAACTGCTATGTTTCATGTGCCTCTCCAGGACCAGGAGTAAACCTGGATGTTTACGGTAATTATTTTCCAGTGTAAATATATCCAGCTTTCATCTTGGCAGTCTCTGGACTAGATACAAATAGCTCATCTTGTTTGGATCTGTTCTTCTACTGTCTTTCTTTTTTTAAGTTGCAAACAACTTGTGCATTTTATAATATCACATGTCACAAATGTTTGGGAGATGTATTTTGCTTTTGACTGGGGGACAATGTAGAAGGACACATCATGTAAAAAAAGAGGAAGAAACAACAAGGGAGAGAGGCAGATTAATTTTTATGGAGATAAGGGACAAATGTTATGAAATGATTCTGTGAAGTGAAATAGAGAATCACAATTTCACTGTGGAATTCTGCATCATTTTACTAGAAAATCGTACTAGACCATATTCCTTATCAAACCATTCAATTACTGGGGGTAGTTTCTAAATAAACCACATTATTTCAGAACACTTAGGGCATGTCCAGACAGGCATTTGTCCCCCTTTTTGTTGCTTGGCTAGGGCAGATCAGTCCACTCTTTTTTCTGGCATCCACATGCCATGCAGACCAGTTTGCCCCCAGGGCACTCCAACCTGCAACCTTTTTTGCCCCTCTTAAGGCTGTCTGCTTTTTTGGTGAAGGTTAGTGTGCTCTAGTTTGGTCTGTTCCCAGCATGTGCAGTTTACACCACACCAACCTGCCCCCAAAAGGCCAGTCTAGACATGTCCATAAACTTCACTTACTTTTCTCACCTTTAAAAAAAATCCCTTTCCTTTGTCAATGATGGTGGTGGTGGTTCAGGTACCAATAAGGTTTATGAGTAGAGGGAGATTTCACAAGGGTTGAGGGGCTCCCTTTATTGCGTCAAACCTTTGTTGGTCTGTTTTTTGGGGGGAACACAACAGAAATCTTGTGGCACCTTAAAAGAGTAACTATACATATTGTGGCATAAACTGCTGTATAAGCACAATTCAAATGAATGGGGGCAACTTGAGAGTGATCCCTGACAGATTTGTCAAATTTTACCGTCAGCAGAGGGACTGTAGATATAAGCACTGTTTAGATAAGCTGGAAGAATGCACAAGAACAGGGTTGTGTCTTTGGGTGTACATGACTGTCAGTAAATTCTTAGGTGAGGATGGCTGTTCTGTGTTTGTCCAATAGAGAAGCAGGAGGTATGAAGGGGGTAGTGAATCCACCCCCATTGCTACTACTTCTTCACTCTTCTTTCTTTCTGCTTTCTTCGTAACAGGATTTATTTCTCACTTTGGAGAGCTTGACTGGGAGAAAAGTGGACCAGAGAGCAAGGCTGCACAATAAAGCTCTGTGCGTGTATGTGTGTGTGTGCACGCACATGTGTATGTGTGTGATTCTCCCAGTTAGCATCAGATGGTTCCATGTTCCACTCCCGCCTCCTCAGCTGAGAATTGGTCTCCAGATCTGCTACTGAAGGGTTGCCAGAGTCTGAATACCCTGGCCTCATGGGTACTTCTCCCCAGAGAAAGCTCATACAAGGAGAGGAACCTTGAACCTTTACATCTTAGGAAGAGCAAACATCTAAGGCACCGGCTGCCATGTTTACTGAATTCCAGTGGTTCTGAATAAATGTATGCACGTGCAGTAATGTTTTTGTATTTTGCTGTGGTGGAGCCTCAGTGCAGCGTACCTGCATTGCATTTGTACTGTGCATGCAGTTGTTCTCAGTTGCTTGGCCTCTTGTTAAATATATGCAGTGAGATTGACTGGGCTCCCAGTGCCAGCTTGAAACCACACCATTCAGGTACGCAATTCAGACATGACACGTGGCAAATGTATTGTGTGTCCCCATCTTGTGTCTCTATATTAATAGGCAATGGATTTCTAACTTGTGGGTGCTGAACATAATGAATGGCATTTAAGTTGCAAAGTGACATCAGTATAACTTAACTGTTGTGTGCTAATGTGTGAGATCATTGTTGCCAGGTGCCTGAAGACTTACGTGCATAATATTGGCCGCGCCACTCTTGTGTATGGAGGGCTTTCCCTGAAATCTTTAGTAGTCAGTGTCTCATAATGCCGTGAGATCTGGCCCAGTATTCTCCTGACACACCTGTTTTCTGAAGTCATTTTTAACCCTCTGCTGCCACTTATTGGTGCCTTTGCACGAATGCAGCAATGCCAGGAGATACAGCCTAGTGAACAAAGAATGACCAAACAGTTTGCTCTGATGCAGTATGAAGATGGTTGCCTGCCTGTCTATGTTCTAGCCAGCTTTATTCCAAAATCCTTTGGGTTATTTTATAAAATTCACCTAAGCAAGCAGTTAAAAGATTTCCAAAGCGTTGTGAAGGGGACTACTCCATATGTAGTGTCACTGCAATGAGTGGGGTTACTGTCTCTCGATAAGTGAAGGACCGTGTTGGCAAAGCCAAGCAGAAAGGGGTGGCATGTTTCTGATCATGCAGAATCTTGATGGGGGGTGGTGTTTTGATGTTGGAGTAGCTCTAGGCTCCTGGATTTCTTTAGGCATGATAAAATTGGGGGTGAGGAATTGAATTACCTCCAAAGGAAAGCAATACATTTCTGTCCTTGACGTCTGAGGGCCAGGGTAAAAGTAATTTTCAGTATTTCTTTGGAGTGTGTGGGGGGGGGAATCTGAATTAAATCAGAGTGGGATGGGAGCAGTGATTGACTTGCCCTATGAAACCGGTCAGTTAAATTGACCCATCTATATACTCTTTCCTTGGTGAGAGAAGATGCTACCAATCAATAAGGTGATTTTTTCCTTTTTGAAGCAAGCCAGCAGGCTATGGGAAGGAGTTAAGCACCTCCGAGGGTTCTAGTCACTTCCAAACTATTCTGTAAATGCACTAGTTTTGGTTTTTCTTTTCATTTGCTTTTGGCATTTTACCAAGTTTGGGTCTGTCTGCAGGAAACCCTTCATTCTCCATTTCTTATCAGGGACTGTGTGGTTGAGTAGCTTGACATCATCTGTTTTGTCTTGTGAAGAGCAAGTAGCTGAGCCAAGGCACTGCTGTTTCCTGCCAATAGTGGACAGGTGCAAGCCAAGGTGACTGGAAACCTCATGAATACCTCAATCCATAGACTTCTCCCCAGAATTCTTACGGCACTTCATATCCAGTCTCTCTCTCTCTTAATGTATCTTATTTGGACATTTTAGAAGAGGCAACCGTGTTAGTCTGTGCTAGCATACCAGGCAAAAAACAAAACAAAAAACAAAAACAAAAGAAAAAGAAGACAAAAATGTTGTGGCACCTTAAAAACTACGGTAAATGCCATATTTTAATGTGAGCTTCTGTGGACAAGTGGATACGAAACCTCGCATGAAAATATGCCAGTTAGTCTTCTATACATTTTTGTCTTTCTTTTTTCTTTTTCTTTTGTTTTTGCCTTATGTGGATGTGTATATCCTGCCTTTCAACAGCATTTCACTGTGGCTGACATGGTTAAAGGATACAAGGAAAATGAAATGTGTTTTTGAGAGAAGTCGGCCTCCCAGGCTTGGCTGGATCAATAGGGTTGAGCACAAATAGGCGCTGTGAGCATGGCCGTTTCTTCCTTTGGTCCAGCTGCAATGTTTAGCCCTGTGGATGCTACTGTGCTTGAAATGGTGGCACAAAATCATGGAGGCTTAGCGTGCCATCTCATTTCTTGTCAATGAACATAACTGAGTTTGGTCTAATTTAAATCAAAAACATCCCTCCTCCTTTTTCATCCTTTCCTCTCAATTCAGGATTGCTCATAATGCTGAGCAACCATCCTGAGTAAGTGGGGAAAGTGGCATATTGCTTCTGCTAAGTGGCTAATGAGGGTGACTGCTGAAAACGGAGATGTTTCCTGCACTTTAAAAAAAATTACTTGTGTGCCACATTGAGTCCTTTAATGAGGAGAAGGGCAGCATGCAAATGAAAATTGAAACAAAAATTCCATTAAAATAACCAAGATAATGTAAGAGCGTAGTGGTACCTACACGCACCTATGTTTTTCTAATAGATCATGTCCGGTGTTAATTTAATAGAAAGATGCCACTTGCATTTTTCCACTGCATAAACCAAAGTATCTTGGACAGATCCAGTAAATGCAAAATATTGTCCCACAGGGGTTAGAAAGACATCCCCCCAAAGAGTTGTTTCCATAAAGCAAGAGAGCTAGGCATATGAATAGCTGCTATGTCCCATAGGTATGTGTATTGTGGGCCGTTTCACCACAAGAAAGACTAATCTTGAGGTTGGATTTCAATCTTGGATTTCAATCTAGTTTCCTTAGTTAAGAGGAAACCCCAATGAACTCAGCTGGACTTACCTTTGGGTAACTGTTGGTTCCTCTTGAAAGCAGGGTACAAAATATATAATGAAAATGAATGGCCAAGTATATGTGTAGGATTTTTTTTATTAGTTCGTTACTCTCCCTTTTGGTGTTTTTGTGAAAGCAAAATTAGTCCCTCTACATCTGTCACGGGGGGTAGGGAAAATGAAACCCCAATGCTGTTTCTCCCAACTTTTTTGCTGGCAAAAAAGGGAGTAAACAGAAGTCCTTGGAGACTGCTAGGAGAGGGGGTTCAACTTTTAAATAGCTCATCAGTATCCTCTGCACTATTTACCTCTCTCAAACGCCCATTTTCTAGAACTGGGGATATCTATGGTACACGGAACTGGAGCATCTTAAGGACCCGGGGGGGGATCCACCCAGAACTGGCAGAGTTGCCCACCCCCATCAAATAAGAAGTAGATGCCCACACTAGATAATTTTGTATCTGTGAAACAAATATGTGATAAGGAGGCAGATGGAAGTGGGTGGTTTGGTGGCTATTTTTAAAAAAGATTATTTTTACCCATATTCCACTTTAAACAATGGCTTTTTATCATATCAGCTCTGGCACCAGATTGCTTGTTGCGGTTGTTGTGAGCTTAATGGTGTGCTTTAATGACAGGGAATTAACTGAATGTCTTATTTTCTGTACATGAGAACAGTGCAAAAGTCTGGAACAGTGCAAAAGTATCTGGAACAATCACTGACACAAGCCCTTAATTATGTTTACATTTATGTAAAAACCAATAAAAGAGTCTGTAGGCAAGTTTTAAGTGGTCAGAATCTTATTGGTAAATAACAACAGTCTTAACTGCAGTGGCCTATTGATTTTCATTCATATATTGCTATGTGTATCCTATGTTGTGTACCAGTCACATAAATTGGTGTGCCTGGAGGGATTGATGGGGCAACTTTTCAGCCAGCAGCCCTGTGCCACTGCGGTTTATACTGCTGTATTTATGTCAGCATAGCTAATCATATTCTAACAATTGCCCATATGGCCAACAAAAAGAATGAGAGCTGGAAAATTACTTTAGAAAGCAGAAAGTTACCGGGGGGGGGGGGCAAAAATAGTTAACATTATAGTTAACATTTGTTATTTCTTCAAAAAAGAAAGAAAGAAGAAAGCCACCATTTTTATTTCTTGTAAACGGAAAGCTGAAAGCTGCTGGCCCTTGGTACAAATTGTGCTCTTCTCCTGTCTACTTCATCATCATCTGCCACAGAACAGGAGGCAGTGGCATGAGGCAGCAACACAAGGTACCGCATGGACTGGATGTTGAGCAGTGTGTAATGCCTTTCCCACCATTTTAGTGTTTGCACCTCTTGACACTATAAAAGCAATTTAAAAGTTACAGGTACATAGGAAGATAAATTAAATTATCCAGTGTTAAAATTGCAAATGCAGTGGTCCTTCTGAGAAGAAAGGCAGGGTAAAAATATTTTAAATCAATAAACAATAAATAAATTGCAAGCCCCCCCCCCCGGCTAATTGCAAGTAAGTACTTACTTGTTATTTTCTCCTCTGGAGAAAATTAATGTGTAGAATGCACCATGTCCTGTCTATGCAAGAGGTATGTGTATTTATTGCTGACATAACTCATGGGTTCGGGTGCAGGCTTAGTTCAAAATAATCCATGGGAAGGTTAAAGTGGGAAAGCAAATGGAGGTGGGAGGAATTTTGTCAGTTGCCATCCCCACCCCACCTGATTTTTCACTGATTATTTTTCTCTTTGACGGTCACTACATCTGGCCTTATAAACACAAGAAGAAAAACAGCAGGACAAATTCATTCAAATAGAGGGCAACAGTGGAAAGATTTCATTCTTTGTTAACTGCTTCTCTGCGTTTTCATGTCAGCCCTACTTTACACGAATTTGTGTAGCAAACCAATTTGTAGTACATTTGGTCAGTACACTGCTGTCTAGTGTACTTAGCCCTTCTGGCCTAGATGTCAGTGCATGTGTCTCCCATCTGAGCCACGTTACTTCAGGCTGTTTGTAGGGGTTCATGTGTTGGAATGCTCCTCTGAACAAACCCGTTCTCTGCCTGTAGAACATTAGACATGATGTGAGATTGCCGGCTCAGTGGCATACCGTTCCCTGAGTTTTGGTAACTCAGTTCCCTGATATGTGGTAACTCTGGATGACTGGGGTGTGGAGGCTGGAAATGTTCTCTCTAATCTGTTTTCTGTATGCGGTAAAGTTTTTGGGCAGAAGAGCATTCTAGTCACATATGCTGCAGATGCTGCCTGAAGAGGTACAGCCCATAACTATGTTGGCCATCTCAGTGGTTAAAAAAAGTCCAATTGTAGGCATTCCATGGAATCCATTGCACCTCCTCCTCACAGGTTTCAGCCCTATGTTGCCTGCAGCTGTTGCTTTTGACTGTATGCCATGCTTTCCCATGGGATTTTTCAGTTTCTTTTTCTCTGAAGATCAACAACCACTTATGTCTGGGTTTTATCTGTCTGGGCAATCGGAGAGCCTTGGGCATAATTTACTCTGCTTTCTACTGTTGTTTCCAGGCTGTGGGGAAGAGACAGATTTTCCCCCCTGTCTGAATATAATCTAGTATTCTTCAATATTTCTCTGGCTTATTTGGTGCTGCGTATAAAGTGGTGGTATCACCTAAGAATGCATAGAGTCCCCCAAGCTACAACATGAGCACCATATTTAATAAATAAATTTTGCAATCTGCAGTACTTTTTTAAAAATTATTTTTCAGGAGTGGTGTGCTTAGGACAGAGAAAGGGGGTTACTCAAAATACAGGAATATTATACGAAAGAGCCATATGGACTGGAATAATGAAACATATTTAAAACTAACCAAAGGTTGAAGGCATATGGCTTGGGGTTTTGTTTTTAGTTTTTTTTAAGCTACACCCAACTGCTTTAGCATAATGAGAAGAGTATCAAGACCTTTCTTTACTCTTAAGTTTCTGAACAAGGGATGGAACTTAGATTCTTCCCATCCTTAAAGGATGGCATTTATTGAGGTCTATGACTTTTCAGGGAGAAAGGAGGGAGTGGGGAAAGAGCAGGCCAAGATGTGAGCCTAACCCTCTCACCTTCTTCTGTCCTGGGGCACCCTAACAGAGGAAAACAGGAAAGAAAACATATTTGCCTTTGGTCTTCCAGCTCCAAAACGTTGTTGCTTGAAACTTTTCTGCTGGTTATTCTGCGCATGTTTTGATAATGTGACTTATGAAAATATATCTTCTATAATATATATATATATATGTACACACACACCATATATATAAATGAATATATATATATGTAACTATACTTATAGATAAAAAAAAATTATATGGCATTTCATGCCTGGTCATGGTAAAAGTCACTAAAAGAAAAAGGGAGCATCGCCACAAAGGGGCATGTAAGAAACTTATGAAGTTTATTGTTATTAAACAGCACGTGGTTTTGCCATTGTGGTTGGTGGAATTGTGTTTCATTTCTACCAGTAGGTTTTACTTGACGTTATTTATGTGTGTGCTAAAAAGGAGATCAAAGTGTTAGGCCAGTGAATGAGAGAAAAAGACTGGGTCTCAAAAGGCATCTGAAAGTATATCCATGCTCTTCACAAAATGACTCATTTTGCAAAGACAAAGCATTTGCATTCTTCACCAGATGAGAAATGGGATTGTAATGTACACAGCCTTCAGAGTTAGTGTGAAGTAATAGCTGGCACATATTTAAATGGCAAAAGGGCAGCCAGTTGGGAGCCAAATGAGCATATTTATAAAAGCACAGTTGCCAATTAAAACAGCAGCCAGGCATATAGGTCTGTCATCATGGGTAGAATTTACTACATGTCAGAATGTGACCCCATTACCCAGCCAGCATCAGCCAGCTAGGTAGGAGCAGAAAATGTAATGCTGACATAAGTCTATTAGATTGTATGAAAGGAGGTTGGAAAACAGATCCATGACTGCCATTTTTGGTAGACAGTACATGTTTACAATCAGAGGTGTGTATTTGGGACCTTGGTTTAATAAACCTCTTAAACATCTTCATTAGCCATACAACTATATACTTCAAAAAGGCAACATTTGGTATTTCTGTTCTTTAGAGACACCCCACTGACATTTTAAGATGGGGAAAGTCTCCCCCCCTGGCTTCGCTGCTTTCTTCTTACGCCATGAAGTTTAAGGAGATGATTTTCAAACATTGCCTGTACTAGTGAGAGGTGATGTGATTTGTTGCAAGCCTTTTTGGCTACACAGCTTTGTGCCTGGGGTAACCACCCTTGTCTCTTTCCTTCCACTTGCAAGAAGACTGTTGGGGCCAGGAAGGTAGGGAATGAAAGGAATCTATACAAGAACATGGAACAACCCAGGAGTACCCTCTGGAGTAAACACGGACGAGGTCAGAAGCAGAACAATGGGAGGTGGCAAGCTTCAAGGGACACAATACTGTTGCATCCTACTCTAAGCCTCCAAGTCTGAAGACAGAGACGATTATCCTGTTCAAGGATAAGAAGAATTTATCCCACCGGCTCTTCCAAGAACACTTTGACAGGTACTTTCTGTACCTTTTGGTACAATTCAAGGAATACCATCTGGTGAAACTGTTGGTCTAGAATGACAGAAAAAGAATAGAAGCTGAATTCAGACAAAGTTAGATCTGTGACAGATTGTTCGAAATAGAAGAAAATAATGTGCCTGCTTATTTTTATGTGCAAGGAGAGAGAGAGAGAGAGATAAAAAGCAATATGCTAAAGTACAAACTATAAAATTTTATTAAATTCCGCTGCTTAAAAATAAGGCCTAATTGGCATGTTGGTGAATAGCTGGGTTGTGCTAGGTCAGACTTCAAATAGATGCTTGCATGATTGAATGGTCTTCCATGGCAAACAATGCTTCCACATAAAAAAAAACTAGATGATAGGGAACGAAGAGTGTATGTCAGCCTTCTCTACTGCATTGTGATTTTCTAAAGGTACATTCAGTGATAGAATCCCCCAATTGCCATCTAAAGTGCTATGATCTGAAAATGGGCTGCACCACCTAGTAAGAACTAGACTATATTCTATAAAGTTGAAAAAAAGTTGCGAGTGAAGTAATTATATTGACCAACTGGTTTCTTAAATCATGTGTATTAATACATATTTTCTATGTATTATAGCTTGGATGTACATTTTGGCAATCTTTCTGTTTAATGGATTAGAATGGTGTCCATTGGGAATTGTGTACATCAAAGTGTTCAAACCCAGAATGGTTGATCTTTGCAAAATGCATGAAAAGCTTGATGGTCTAATGAATGGAAGCCTAGTAAAGGCCTCAGAAATCCCACAGAGCTCAGTGTTTGAGGTGATAGCCTCGTTTGTCCTATAATAGTCAATCTATGGCTGTGCCATTTTAGGTTGCCCAAGGGAGATCCTGTGACTAACTGTCCTTCCCTAGAAGGACAAAAAAATTCTCTTCACATATAATGGCGGGCATGCCAGAAAATGTCTGCCTGACTTTTAGTCTTTTATGTACAGGACTTGGTGTGTTTGTTTTCTTTTTGTTTTGGAGAAACATTTGGCGACAAAATTCTGTAGTTGAAATGCTGGCACAGCTTTACCTCCTCAGTGAGAACACAGCTTTTAAGGCCAGAGCAATCCGTGCAGGAAATATGCTGTAGCATATTTTAACCTTTCATGCCTTATATTCCATCAATCATTCTGAGAACTTGGGTCTCACCATGATACCTTTCTGATACATAATTTATATGTTTCACAGGCATTGTGTTATGTGTATCATGTATGGCACATTTTGAAGATAATAAACTTGCAGTGATGGGAATAAACATGCAGAGAAATAGAATAATTCCCCTAGGAGAAGGGTCAGTAATCTCCTGAGATCCTTTGTAAAATGCTATGAGGATTGAGAGTGTGTGACCGCTTAGTAATTGTTATGAAAACTTAATGCCCCACCTAGACGCTTTCTGCATCTAGCTGGTGGAACACACATCAATGTTTGCCGATCACTGTGCTAACAATTTTGGAAGACAGAATGAGCAGCAGAAGCTGCAGAAGAACATTTGTTACTGCTTTGCCATTTTTATAGCTTGACTGCATGCAGACACCCTTGTCTTTCTCTCTCTACCTTTAAAATTATAGACCTTCGGAAAAATATATGGCTAACAGAACCATAACACAGTGTTCTGCAACAGCTGATCTGTCCATTTTGGGCTAAAAAAAAGAAAAAGGAAGAGACAAGATAGCCCTTGAATTGTAGAAATGTCTGCTGATACCAATTCAGAATCACACACACCAGACATCTATATTAATACCGTTTGAAAACCATTTCCGCAATAGTGATGGATTTATAAATACAGTACTGTACTAGAATCTCTATTCTGTTCATGCACCTTTCATATACATGTGGGTGTGCCATCAAAAGATGCAGTTGGTTTCGTGTTGTTTATCCAGAGCATGCTCTTTAGGGCATGACAGACAGAAATGCAGTAGATGATATTTTCTTCCATTACAAGGTGGGAAAAGCTTTGACTGGTATCCTCTTGTTCATGCACTGAACAGAAAGTCCTCCCAGCATACTGATCCAGGTTTTCACTGCTTGCAGAATTGCTGCTGTGAAAGCAGAAGGCAGATTTTCTTAATGGAGATCCCTGCCAGTGCAATGGCAACACTGTCAGAAGCAACGACATATTGCATTATTTCTACTAGTGTTCTCAGTATTATCTTCCTTTTGTCCTGGTGATTTCTACTTGCTTCATTTTCTTTTCTATACAGAACAGAGGTCGGAGAATTTAGGGGACCTTTAGTAATGGGTTTTTAACCATTTTTATTCAGGCAAGACCAGCTTAGCAGAGAAGCATTTTTAAAATCTAGTCTAGTGGTATTTCTCTGCCTAAACCAAGAAACCCCCTCAAAAATCCTTGTATAGACTCTTCTCAATCCAGCAGGGAGAATTCTGCTCAGGGGTTGGCACCTAAATAATGTAGATGCCTATAATGAGTGTGATTGGAGACACAAGCTCTTGATTTGAAAGGAAGCTTGAGTGCATTACTGGGAACACTTCAGTAGATGTTGCAAGGCTTAAGCCAAAGGCAGGGACCTTTCTGTGCCTTGGCTTGTTTGTTTGTTTGTTTTTTGCATGGGAAATATCTGCATTACATATGTAGACTGGAAAAAAAAACATGCACTTAAATTTGCCTTGGGCAGTGTAGTTTCTATAAAAGGATGGTAGAATTTTAAAAAAACAGAATGTTCAGTACCCCCTCACTAAACTAAGTTTCCTTGTGGGGAAGACAAGATTGTTACACTGGTACAAAACATACATGCAACTATAATATAAATGGGATTTTGAAAACAGCAGCTCCTCTATATTTCCCTGGTGTCACCCCTTACTACAGTTGTTTTCTTCTGAGGATTTATTGGCCAATATTTGCACATACAGCAGAGCGCCAAATGCACAGGGTGCCGCAACAATCTGATAATGTGCCGGTGCTGTGTGGCCAGACACACAACCAGCACTTTATCAGATCACCATAGCAGCTTCCACAGCTGGAATTCGACACGTGTAAAAGACTTACTGGCCCTTATGTTAAGACAACAGTTTTGTACAGATTTTCATGATATAGTTGTAAAGACGGTTAAATGTGAACATTTAAGACTTCGGCAAAGTATTTTGGTAAATTACAGTCTTAATTAAACTCTTGAGTAAGTATAGCCACATTCAAACTCTTGAATAGAGGCACCTTTCTAGTTTTGTTACCTTGCATGTAATCTTCAGATAAGCAGTAGCATCCTGATTCAGCTGGGGCTACTCCGTGTACCATTGAAGACCTCTTTGGTAGGAACACACGTGCAGCTTTGCACAATACATATGGTTCTTCTTTCAGATACAGAGGCTGGCCTTACACATGCAGAGACTAGTGGCTGCTTAGGGGTCTGGATTCATCCTCTTCACTCCAGTCAACCTCTTAGTGTCCAAAACCCAATAATTTGGCTTTTTAAAAGCCATTGCAAATGAAACACTGGTTGCTCATTGTGTTGGCCCAGGATTGTGAGGCTTCTGTTTTCACATCTCAAGAGTTCAAATACACAGATCAAATAGTACAGACTGCCTTTATTGTTCAGCCCATTACTGCCTTCCTTACTGCACTGTTTAATTTTTTTAATGGGTGGGGCAGAGATATTGCCCACAATACAGAATGAGTCCTGTAGTCTTTTTTAAAAAAAATTTGTAGCCAACAACATATATTTGTGGAAGACTTCAGAATGGAGGATTTCTGGATTGGAATCCAGTAATAGGATGGGTCTGGTGGATCACAGAATGAACAGAAAGGTTAAGACTATAGTTAAAAGTGGAGAGGGACTTAATTTCACACTTAAAACAAGGGGTGGTGGTTATTCTGCAAGAAAGGGCACTGCAAGAATGAAAATAACCCCTCATACAATAAACCCTTGTTTTCTTGATCTGGACCTGTTCCAACATTGGGCTGGATTCTCTCTATTGCTAGGCTGATCTTAGGTTAAATCTGTCATCTGCTCCCTCTACAGAGCAATGTTTGATTAAATTAGGTGATTAAAATGGTGCCATGGCAGGCTGGTGGGTGACAGGAGAAGGACGAAGAGCGGGAGGTTTATTTTAATAACAGGTTGCTGCACAGTCTGTGATTGAAATGTGCCTGTAGTAAATGAAGCATTATGGCACTTGCTGGCCACAGTTGTCAGACGAGAATAAAACCAGTTCTTTGACTCTGTTGGGCTCCATATACCCCACCACTGATGGTAGCAGAAGGGAAAACAAGTCCAGTGAGCCAAGGCTCTCCAGCATGGATTAAGTACCATCCGTTGGTGCCAGAAGGGCAGACCACAGCCTCTCCTTACAGCACAAGTATGGCAGGAATACCCTGTTGACAAGTCCAGAGGGATCATTTTTTGTATAATTATAGTGGGACATAGTCATCGTCATCATCCTCATCCTCATCCACGTCTGTAGAGTGCAGGTTGAGATCCTTGAGGATGTCTGAGATGTTCTCAGCAGCAGGGCCAGAAAGCTCAATTTCTTCCAGTTCCGCATCAGCCACTGAGGTGGAGCGTGCCCGTTTTCCTTCACTGGGGTTGGGAGACGGTTTCAGGGGAGGAGCTCCGGGAGACATTGTGTTCTCTGTCCCCGAGTCTCCCACGGGCCCCTCAGGTACTGCACCGCTGTTCTGCTTGCTCCACGTCTGTGTGGCCCATTTGGACTGCCCTTTGTTCCTCGTCGTGTCACGAAAGCTTGCAAGGGGAGGACGAAGATGGACACCAGACTGTGTGGAACCCTCAATTGCTTTCTGGAGCTAAGAGTTTTAGAAACAAGGAATTAACAAGACCGCTGATCTGATGCTATCTCTTGCTCCCTCCCTCCACAAACATTTAAGAGACAGGAAGGATCACACCATGCTTCTGGTTGTGCAGATATGGTCTTTTCTGAGGCAGAAAAATGCTTAAAAGAGGCAGGCATCGAACGCAGTACCTCATCTCAACACCACACAGGCAACTGGTTTAACAATTACTCTTTCACCTTAGGCAGAACCCCTGGAATGGTGAGTTCTGCACAAGGCTTAACCAACCTACCACAAAGCATTTTGATTAAATGATTCCCTCACCAAGCTAGAGCACCCATGATTCTTTGGACCTGATCCACTGAGGCATCATCATTAGTGAAGCATGAATTAGAGGACTGAAAAGGGGATTCGTGCTTTTGAAAATAAACACTAATCACACTGTCATCTCTGGTAAACACATTTTGCAAGTTGCAGCATTGTTTAAAAAACATGCAGAACATTGAGAAATATACAATGAGATGAAAAACATGTGTCTGCTCACAAAGGACAGGGCTACTTCTATCAATGGCCTTCAAGCATGATGGCAGATGATACTGGCAGTGGCACAGTAGGCAATCCTAAATTTATTTATATCCAAATATGCACACAGGCATTTTCACAGAGAAGCATGAAGAGAAGCATTCACCCATACATGTAGGGTTTTCACTCTTGAAAGTCTCTTCCTCTTCATTTAGTCCACAACTCAGCTGAGGAGCAGAAATTAAAAACACTCCTATCTGCTTATATTCCCCATCCCTGATATCAAAGCTGGACAGATGATTTAGGGTGCAGTCACTCCAGCCAGAAGAACCCCAGTTATATTGGTTCTGCCATTATTTGAAACTATAAATATCCATTTGCAAAATGCAGAGGTGTTTTTCCCCATCTCAATGGCAGAGCCTTTTAAAAATGATCAGATCCCTGTATCACTCTAATCCTTACCATTTTAGCCGGTGTGAACACTGCTGTCAATTTAGTTACTTTACAAATGGTCTGGGGTTTTGGGTGCCATGGCATGGACACTGTGCTTTTACCCTTAATTAAAAAAATACTTAGTGAAAAATTGCTTATTTTTTTCTTTTAAATTTTTTTCCACAACAGGTTTTACCAATGTATCACTTAGCTGGTTTCTTCCCTATTATAATAGTAATCAGTGCTTTTGTGTGGTTTATAGTTAATTTTTCCACCCCAGCTTTTCAACAACAATTCAAGTCCTTTTCACAAATATGAATATTGTTTTATAGCCAGTCGGGCTATACACAAAAGCATAGATTAATGCTGCCCTACATTTATCAAATAACATATCCCACCAGGTGGCACATCGACTAACAGCTGGAAGTGACAGGAAAATGACATGCATATGCTGCTTTGGTGATAGATAATGAATTATTTTTTTAAGAAAATTCTAGGGCAGTGGGGACCCAGAAACAGGATGGAAAATTAATCAATTTATATGAGATGGCACATGTAGGCTACAGAACTGGTACAAATAGTAAAAAATGTACCAATTGAACTGACAGCCATGTGAACGGGCCCAGCAGTATATATAAAGGTAAAGGTTCCCCTTGACATTTAGTCCAGTCGTGTCCAACTCTAGGGCGTGTGCTCGTCCCCATCTCCAAGCCGTAGAGCCAGCGTTTGTCCAAAGACAGTTTCCGTGGTCACGTGGCCAGTGCGACTAGACACGGAATGCTATTACCTTCCCACTGTGGTGGTACCTATTTATCTACTCACATTTACATGCTTGCGAATTGCTAGGTTGGCAGGAGCTATATATAGCACATGACTATACAAATATACAGATATAAAGGAGGAAAAAGAAATGATTCCAATGGTCCGTGTGATTAGCTCCTTACATTCATTCCCTCCTTTTCTTTCTCTCTCCCCATCACTGTAAGGGGGACAGAGTATTCACACAGAAGCTGAGGTAAGCTAGTGGGAACACCGGATCAGCGGGGGGGGGGGGGGTGATGAGACTGAGGATTGGCCTGAAGAGTGAAATATGGTATTGCCTTGTTTCCCCTCCCTGGACCAGCTGGTGCTAACTTTTATTTAAAAACCTCTTTTCTCAAAGCAAACCCAAACTACTCTCCAGTCTTGCCTGGTGAAAGTGCAGATTTTACTGCTTCGGAAGCAAGCAAGCGCTAACTAGCTAAAGCACTCTTTTGAACAGAGCACCGAATTTCAGTGTGTAATGGCAGAGATATCAAGGTAGCAAAGGCCTCATTTACCTCTTCCAGGGCAATCACGCCTCTCAGCTTCCCCATACTGGTTACATAGGCATGGCTGAGTCCCAGCAAGGAGAACAAGGTATGTGTCTGTGGGAGTGAGAGAAGAGAGTTTCCATCAGTGAGGAAAGAGAACAGGCTACCTTTTGCTTACAGAGAATGTGAGGCAGATGGGTGGCTGACTTTTTGCACCTGAGCCAAGTAAAGGAAATTCAGAGCCAGAAAAGAAAAAAGGAGCTCTTCATGCCTTGGATTTTCAGAAACTGAGGTAAGGATCTTACCCACCAAATAATACAATGCCTTATTTTGCTGGAATTGAGAAAAAAGTGCAGCAAGTCAGCTGATTTTAAGTTACATAACAATCCATGATGAATACTAATGAACCCTAGGTTATGTTTCCTTGTGAACAAAGCTGATTTGTTCTGCAAGGAAAAAAGCAAGGAAAAGGCAGTGCAGTCCCTAAGATTACACAAATATAAAAGAGGGTCACCAAAACAATAATAATCAAATTGCAAGTTTTTGTGGAGGAATCCCACTTCATCAGGATGAGCACAACCCCGTCATGGATAGTGCAGCAAAATGGTAGACAGGAGTCCCCTTCACGAGCCATCCAGTTCAGCTCAGCCAACTTCCATGTGCTGGTTTGGCCAGGTGCTCAACAACATTTTGGTTTTGCAATTCCGGGCAGGCAACAAAAGCTAGCAAGTGGTGGTCAGCTTTATGAGCCCTATGTAAACGTTAGCTAACTACGTGTTTCAACAGATAAATACTTTAATTCCATTTATGCTTGTCTTAGAAGTGAGCCCGGGTGTATTCAGCAGGCTTTACTTCTGCAGTAGATCTTACTTGTCACAAGTTTGACTTTTGCATTGGACTGCACTGTGAATTTCCTAACTAATTGCTCTAAAATAAAATATAACCTTTGCTCTAAAATAAAATATAACCTGCACAAGTCTTTGCTGGCAGCACTTTAGAAAAGACCAAGGCTTTTCCTCTTGTGGGACAAATAAATGGGGTGGAGAGGGTTAGTTCTCCTATTGTGAAGCCCGCCTTCCTTTTGTGCAAGACATTTTAAAAACTGTTACTTATATAGTTACCTAAAAAATTAGGGGCAGAATATAAGATTTTGAACTGAGTGATCCACTAAATATTACCATCCAAGTAAACCATTGTGAAAGCTCCTATATTTATGGATGTGTCATGTTCACAAAAAGAACTGCTATGATGAATTTCTACTGCTTATACTTGGGGCACCTCCACCTAACGACAAATTTGTCACAATGTCCTGCACAGTAATTCCTTCGTACTTTCATAAATCTGCTCTTCCTAGACCAGGCATGGTCCTACCTTTTGGGCAGGCGGGCCACCCCCCCCCCAAAATACCACCCCCCAATCAGCAAAGGTGGCCGTATAAGGTGTATTTAGATGCAAGGGAGAAGGTTGGGTAGCCAGCCAGTTACATTTGGTTGCTCCTGTCTCTGGTGATCCCATCCTCTGCCCCAGGTATTTTAGAGTTGTTGCCAGGATCAGCTGAGCTGACTCTTAACTCTGAATCAACTCGAAATGATGGCATCCATTTTCTAACAAGTGTTACTCTGTTATTTTAATGCACCTTTTGATGGGATACGGAAGAACCACAGTATCTACAGGGGATCGGCTCCAAGCACAACCCCCATGGATGCCAAAACAAAAACAAAAAAACAACAACCCACAACTATAGAAGAACACTATACAGTACTATACATTGTATGGTCTTCCCCTCATGGCCAGTTCTGGTAAATACATTCTGAATATATATATATATATATATATATATATATATATATATATATATATATATATATATATATATATATATATATATATATATAGGGTTTTTTTTTAATTTAGTATCTTCAGGCAGCGGGTAAGTGAATCACTGGATAGTGATCCTATGGATGGGGATTTCTACTGTATGGCATTTCCCCACCTGATCTATGAACCATTCCTGCTGTCTGGTAGGAGAGGCTGGTAATGCAGATGCTAGGACCTATTCTCTCTTGGCACTAAGACAATAACATTTTTTAACTTTTAAGTTTGCCCTTAATGGTGTTAAGGGCAAATTCTCTAGCCACAGCACATTCTCTAGCCACCTAGTGTTTGGACCTGATTCTGCTCTTGCAAAGCAGCATCCAGAGAGGGCAATCCACAGAGAAGTAATGGTTGATGTGTGTGTGTGTTTGTGCTAGGTAAAGGATAGATCTAGTGAAGAGGGGAAATGAGTTAGATAAGAGAACTGCAGAGATACCTTATAAAGAAAGGGTTTAGGACAAGTCTACAAAACATATGAGCACAGTTCACCAAATTTGACTGTCAGCCCATGAAAAGGTCCAATCAGACAGCACTTTATCTTGCATTTTGGACTCCTTTAGGAACAGGCTGATTTGCTTCATTTTCCAGCAACCACATAACATACAGCAATCACAAATCAGCCCAAGTTTTTGACCATGCCTATCTGCACCCTTTTTGGTTCCTGGAAGGCCCCTTTATTTATTTAATTTATTTAATTTATTCATTCATTCATTCATTTAAGCATGGGTAGGATGGCTCCATTTTAATGTGCCATCACCGGTGTTGAACCCAAACAGCACTGGGAGCTGCTTCCCCCAACAATGCAGTGCTGTGTCACTTGGGTGGCAAACCAATAAATGGGAGGGGGGAATCCCACTGTCCCCTGCAGTGGGGAAGACAGGAGAGGATGTGGAAAACATCTTTCCCCCCTTTCTTACAATCTAGATCTGTTTTACTTGGGTGGCAGACCAATGAAGTAATATGTAACTTACCAATATTTTTTAAAAATAGTAAAATCCAGCTTCCCCATACTCTTCATGGTGGGGAGACAGAAAAGGAAGTGGAAAGGAATATCTTTTTTGTTCTTTTCCTTTACAACCCAGTGCTGTTTTACTTTGGTGGCAAGACAATGCAATGATGTGCCACTTACCAATAAACAGTTAAAAAGACCATCTTTCCCCTGCTCCCTATGGAGGGGGAGACAGGGGAGAATATGGAGGCTGGGAGGAAAGATTGGACTAAATATGGCTGCTTTGAGGTGGAAATCATCCAATCCTTGTGTGTGAATACAAGGATTGTTCTAAATCTCAGACTGCATTTTCAGGCAACTCTGTTTAGCCTGATTCAACCCGGGATAGCTTCTGTATCTAGCTGCACCCAATTTTTCACAAAGCCTCCCCTTTCTGGTACCTTCCTGAAACTGCAACATTGAAGAGAAGAGAGTTTTGAGGCCTCTTTCAGACAACAACAGGGCTGGTGACTGTATGTTTTCAGTAAGCCACAGAGATGAGGGGCCAGACCCTGATCAGGAGAAGGGACAGCAAGCAAGGACAATGTCTTCCAAAGAGAGACACTCACTTTGTGCAGAGATGTCCTCTCCACCACCTGAAAGGGGGAGGGGTCGATGCGGCAGCTGTCAAAGCACACGTCTTGGTCTAGCTCCTGCTGCTCCCAAGCTTCTATCTGACACAAGGAAAGAAGGGTTCACATACGCAGTTTGTGCATCAACCTCTACTCTCCTGCTACTACTTTTGTCCTGTGGACCATGCATGCCTTGTCCTTCCTGGGCCATTCTGGACAGATCCCCGAAAGTCTTACAGCATTCAACATTCTAGTACAGGGGTGGGCATCTGATGAGGGATGAGGAGAGTTATAGTTCTATCTTTATCTGAATGGTCTTAGTTTGCCTAAACTTCTTCTCGTGCTCTGGGAGTGCTGCCACCCATAGGGAGAGATGCTGCTCGCTGGAACCATTTCTACCATGCATTTGAATTGCTCTCCTTCTCTCACTGGAAGCAGCAGAACACTGCCCTTTCTGCTCTTTATTCTTGGTACTTTTCCTTTCCCTCTCTTTTTTAGGTTCTTTCTCACATCCTTTGGTTTAATCTCTTAATGTAATAACATGGAGCTGAACTGAAAATGCATCTCCACCTCCTTCTAGCGTCCGCTCCATCTTGCTCCCTTATGCAGTATAGTTTTATATTCCTTGTGTAAGAAGTTGGCTTCCTGTTTCTTGCTCCATAAAGCACCGTGTTCATTCACAGCAATACATATAAGAACATAATTTGGGTGGAAATGAAGGATGGCACAGAAGGAATAAATGCTCTTGTGATTTGTTCTCAGAATAACCATCTGGACATCCAGCCACAAAACTGCCTGGGTCCGATCCCCCTCAGCTGCAACCCTTCTCCTGCACCCAGACTGTATTTCCAAACATACCTCCTCTGGTGTCATTGGGTCCTTAACCTCTACTGGCTCCTAAAGAGAAGAGTACAGTAAATTAAATCCCAAGATCAGAAGAAGGAGAAGTCAGGTCTGAGTCCACATCAGATTCTCACAGCAGAAATATAGAGAGAGAGCCACTCTCCCGATAGGCTTGAGGGCAGAAACAGATTTAAAGACACATTTTCCCCTTCTGCAGTCAACTTTCAGGTGAATCAACCCCATGCTTATTTCCCCATGCCTAGTCAGAAATGAAAGCAAACTAATTTCTCTGGAGTACCACAAACTCCCACTGTCCCCTCAGGGACCCACAGTTCCATACAACCCCAGTCCAGTGATCCTGCTGAAGGACCCCTTCAAAGACGTCCTCTACCAGACAGGCTGGAAGGAGCTCCTCCACAGCATCAACCCCAAACTCTTCCTGCCCTGAATCCCTAAAGTCTTCTTCTCCTCCTCCTCCTCTTGGTCTTGATCTCCCCCTCCCCATCTGTCCTTTCCAGCTTTATGGCCCCCAGCTGCCCAGAGAACCCAGCCCCCGCCTGGTTTCCCAGGTGCTTGTCTTCATCCTGTACAGCTCCCTCCTTCCCCGGGGCGGGGGTCTGATGGGTCCCAGCACCCATCTGAGGTCCAGTGGTCTCTCCATCCAATGGGCCTTCCTGGGGGTGCCAGGTGAGATTGATTGATTGATTGATTGATTGATTGATTGATTGATTGATTGATTGATTGATTGATTGATTGATTGATTGATTGATTGATTTATTTATTTATTTATTTATTTATTTATTTATTTATTTTATACCCCACCCCTCTAGACCATGTCTACTCAGGGCGGCTTAAAACATAAAATAAATGAATATAAAATATATATAATCATAAAAATACAATTGCTATATTAATTAAGACAATTAATTTAAGAAAGGATCAGACAATCTCCTCGGGGCAGCAGCTGAGACCTCCTCACCATCCAGTATCAAGCTTCCAGCTAAATGCTTACTGAACTATCTTCATGCAGACTCAGTGTCATCTTGTCACGGAACACACGCATGTGTTTACCATCCATAGTCCTGCTGAAGGCACTTGACCACCCAAGAGGTTCTAAGTCACGTCAAAAACTACCTTGTTTCTGGAACAGTACAACTCTCATGAAAGTTGGCCGAAGTACTTTTTCTAAAGATTTGTACCCATATGTTCCTGAACCACGGGGTTGTTTTATATATATATATATATATATATAAAGGATTCCAGTAATTAAATGCTTCTGTTTTTCTTCTGTTTTCAACTCAGATGCTGTTTTCTTAGGCTATAATAATAATAAACTTTCAATATTAGGTACAGGAGAACCTTCTTGGTTCCTCACCTGTCCGGCTGTTGTCTCTGGCTGAGGAGGAGGGTGGTAAAGGCACAGAAGCTGACGCATCAGTCTCCTCAAGCACCCACATCTCTGTCCTTTGAGGGAGGGAGGGGAGAGAAAGAGAAAGAGAAAAAGAAAGAGGGAGAAAGAGTAAGATCACCAAGATACAATGGTTTACCCTTTCTCTAATTCAGACCAGGCAAATATGCATATGTTACACTGATGTCTAACTACAGAAAAGTCTAATAACTACAGAAAAGTCTAATAGGCCACAGTGGACAAGACTGGAAGGTGCCCTCCATTATGAGACAGTATAAAAGCTTGTTTACTCTTGTCAACCTAATAGTGTTTCCTAATGATTGTTTCACAACACGTTTGTGTACACATGTACCTCTTTAAATTACAAACCAAATTTTAAACATTTAAAAGTTACTTCTTAAAAAAAAACTTCTTATAATACAAGACAAGAACAATGCAACTAAGCTTACCTAAAAATAGGCATTGTCAAGGATTGGGTTAGAGGACAGGCAGTTGAGACTGCCTGCTGGTCTAGTCAATTTCATAATGGAATCTAATCAGGCAGTCTGCTTTACATTCTTCTCTAGAGAGTTTCAAATCCCTCATCACAAAATTTGTACGCTGATTTTCCTCAAAATAGTCAGTTTGAGAGCCCACACTCAAGTTTCCTGGCTTGATTTTTTCCTCCTTGCTGGTCACAATCTGTGTTACAGGCTGAACTTGCAATATATGGCACAGAAGAAGTCTGAAACCAGAAAGGTACAACATGCAACAGAAAAGAAGGAGCACAGGTAGCTGTCCGGACACAGGACAGCTACTCGCACTGTGCTTTAACCAGACTTTTTCCTATCTACCCCTACAAAGGATTAGGTTGCTATTTTGCTTTTTCTCTCCTTAACAGACATTTCTGCAGCAAGAAAAAAAAGATGGAAGAAGTGGTGAAAGGGACAGGAAGATTACAAATGAATAAGCAATAACATGTGGCTTTCCTCACCCCCAGCCCACAAAACTGTGTAAACGACACACAGAAACTGCACATTTAAAAGCTCCACCCTTTGAGAAGGAAAAAAAGCACACTCTTGCAAAATCATAATAAATCTATAGGCTTATGCACATTTACTTGGGATCAAGCTCTACTGAACAGAGTCGGTTCTGGAATCAATCTATGATCCATGGATTTGTGTGAGCTACTGCCCTTCAGCACATCTTGTGGCAGTGAATCCCCAAAATTCAGTGGGCACCTTTTGCAAAGAATTAGACAGGTTGTTACTCAAGTCACAGTTTGGATACCAGATGCTTCTCAGCAGGGGCTGAAAACTCAATCTGATTCTGATGCTCCATTTCTCAACCTGCTGGTATTCTAGCATCCTCAGGATCATTTCACGCAAGGGAGGTGGTATGGTATCTCTCCCAGAACTCCTCCCCACAAGAACCCAGCACTCTGCCGAGCATAGCTCCCGTTTGTCGCATACATACTTTATGTGTGTATGCATGGAAAATAAAAAATCATTTCCGGCATGCACCTAAAACTGTAATATTTAAAGCAGCCTGCAAGTGATTGGTTCTTGCCATCTACAACTTTTAATTCCCGCAGCAATTGCTGCAATCCTGTTCAGGTCCTGAGTTTCTGGACTAATCACCATCACTACTAGTTGCAGTCAATGCTTGGAAGGCGAAGATAAAAGAGACATTAACAGTCAACTGTCAATTAACAGACAACTGGCCTGATGAGAATGTCGACAAAATAGGGGTCGGCAAGCTCAGCCTGATCAAGGCAATTTTTTAGATTTGCTGGCAATCACGACACAAAGGAAGAGAGACTAAAGGGGGAGGGGATATGACCAAATAGGTCAATCTGCATATTGTGGGGGAACGGATAAAGGCTGAGACAACAATTTTTTGTTAGCTGAAAAAAATGGGCTTAAATCTTTAAAAATATATTTATATGGGAAAAAAAACACCTTGAACCCTCTAATGGAAACATTTTAACATTACAATTGGGGAAATATGGAAGGCGGAGGAAGTGAAGATCCTTGGAACAGGGTAAATTGAACCCCATGACTTCCTGAGAAAAAATAATTTTTCCTCAACAAATGTTTTTTGGAAACATTTGGGATGTGGGGAGGCCTGGGGTGGGGGGCACTGGGGACTGCAAAAATGATCCCGGTGACCACATAGAGCTCACAGGTTGCATGCGGCTCATGTTTCCAATATCTAGAATCTTAGTGGATAAAGGCAAGTCTCTCTAGAAGTCACAGCTTGTGTTTTAGCTCAGAGATCTGCATTCTGAGTCATCAGGAGGCAACTGAAATTGTGCTCTGCTCACCTACAGAGACAGCGGCTCCTTTACCATCACTTCACAGGCTGACATTCCCCTCAAAGAGAGGTGGCAGCAGAATTCTCAGCCCACACTCCAGCAGCCTGCAAGTGGTCCCTATTCCACCTGTATTCCCCACAGAACAAGCAGGCTTCTCGCCACTGGCCGAGATGTTCCCCAGATCCCAAATCCACAACATCAGGCTGATTACGTACTTGGATGTTCCTGAGGCACCGGTGGCTTATGTAGGGTCACTGGGCCGTTGGGTCCTTCAGGGTAAGTGGAGATAAACACCGGTTGCTGAGGAGGCTGCAAGAGAAAGAGCAGCTTAAGTATTAGTTCTTTTAAGGAAAAACTTTGCCTTGATCTGCTGCTGCTTCCTACAATGTTTCACTGACATCGCATAAACAGTCCTTATAGGAATCCTACAAGAGAGATAGTCATTATCTTCAGAGAGCAGATTAAGTGGAGGTCGGGCAAAGTTAGCTGGAGTGAGCAAATAACTTATTTAGGTCAAGCTGGAACAATTCAAGCAGGCTTTTCCTGTTGTGATATGTTCCCTTTTTGATATGTTCCTGTTGTGATATGTTCTTGTAAAGATGGGGGGGCATGCCCATAGGTGAGGTTTCAGTGATATAGGCAGTTGAGGTGTGATGATCAGGCCCAGCAGGAGGACATGCAAAAGCAAAGCACCATTATTTTAATGTGGGGGATCGGGTGGTAGTCCTGAGTCCTATCAAACATACTGTAGTATGCTTTGGATTATGTGAGAAGGTTTTTTTTATTGTGAAGCAAAGTCTTAATGCTGTTAATTACTGAACCCGCAGGTCTGGGAAAGGACTTTAAAAGTTTATCATGCCAATAGTTTAAAACTATATGTGACCAGAGATGAGGTAATTCCTGCACGTGTTATTAGAAAGTAAGGGAAAATGGTAACAGATTGGAAGGGGGAGTTGGTGATCTCTGTTATGGAATCATTTTGACATTATATTGTTTTTTGTAAAATTACTGTTCAGATTTTTGATCTTCTGTATCAAAGAAAGGAAGAAGAAAAAAAAACAGGGGCTGCAGACTAGAATGTAACTTGCATTGCACCCAGTATGAAGAGTGAACTCCCAAATCCATCTGCAGCCCCTGTGTGAGCACTGATTGCTATTCCAAACATGATATAGGTTGCAAATCAAAATCCAGAAAATCCAGTGTAATTGCACCCTAAGAGTGTTTGTTTGCCTTAGAGGTGAGATTCAAAACAGCGATTTCCAGGTCTACATCTCTTCTTAACTAGCATGTTACACTAGCTGTCTTTTTTTTTCCACCCCTGCTTTCCTCCGTGTTACTCTTTCCTTCTCACTTCTCTTGGTTTCCATTCTCTCCTCTGTTTCCTTACCTCCATTTTCTCCTCTTCATCCTCATCCTCATCTACAAAAGCAAAGGAATCATGCTTCCACCTGTGCCCATCATACGGTGACTCAGACAGCTTCTGCTGCATCTCCTTGGCAAGGTGCAAACGTCTCTCAGAACTGAGGTGCCTGGACAGAAGGGCCTGTAGCTCTGTTCGTTCCACTGAGCCCATGAGGATCATTGACTCTATAGGAAGAGAAAGAAGAACAAGTAAAGGTAAGGCTAGCAGGGCCTTCCTATGACATCCATTGCCTGGCACTTTTGTTACTTTAAAAATTATCCCATCTGTCTTCTGAGAATTTCACAGTAAGCATGTCATTTGGACCATAAATCCAATAATTCTCCATTCTTGGAATTCTACCAAATAGACAAATACTTACGAACATATAAATGTGTTTCATTTGGGGGAAAAGCACTGAGGCCCAGCTGGGCCTAGCTCTCTGTGCAGAAAGGAAGATCCCAGCTAGCACTGAGATAGCTTCCTTTCTGCACAGGAAGCTAGGTGGAGCTAGGCCTAGCTAGGCCACAAACCCTTCCAGATTAGGCCTTATTCTCAGGTGAGCTACATTTAGATGTCTATAGGCATCTGGCTGTCTGGTGGAATTCCCAGAATGGTCATTATGGGATATGTGGTTAAAAACAATCTGAAAATCTTATGTCTACAAGGCAAGATACAGGGTTTTTCTCCTCCCCCATTTTCATCCTTAAAGTCATGCTGAAAGGTACTAACCAAAAGTCATCCAGTGGAGGATTGAACTAGGGCTCCATTGAGCCCAGGAGGTTCATGCCCTCCCCCATCCCATTGAGGCACTGGTCACAAACCTGTATGTAATTTTAGGGTTTAAAATTCCATCTAAGAAGGTGACTTTCAAACTTACAGGAAGAAGAGAAGACAAGGTCTCTGTGGAACTGCTCCTAACTTGTTCTGTCTAAGAAGCCCAAGAAACAGACTCCAGGCATATCACAGACCAGATGTCATCTTGAGGCATACATCTGATTCTTACTGACCTTCCCTACAAGTTCTAGAGCAGCTGTCTTCCACCTGTGTCTGGAGAAGTTCTGAAAACTCTTGGAAGATTTTCTATAAAACCAATAGCAATGGACAGACCTTCTAAAAGGTAGCTTCTCTTCCTTAACTGATCTTCCCCTGTAATTTGCAAAGTCAGTATAGTACTCCAGGGCACACCTTCCTTTCCGTAAAAGAAACAATACATTATCTAAAATATGCCCTCCTTGGCAACCTGTCTCCATGGTTGACAAGTTGACATGGGATGTATTTTCTGAAAGTAAGAAGAGTAGGATATTTGAAGGTAAAATTGGAAATGTTATGAAATATTTAGGGATTAATATCGCCTGGAATTTACAAGAAATAATTAAAATAAACTTGGATAGATTAAAAACAGAAATAAACGGAAGGATAAAAGAATATCAGAATCTAAAGATTTCATGGTTTGGAGTGGCATTATGCAAAATGAAAAATATTTCTAAACTGAACTTTATATTTTGGATGCTTCCTATAAGGATCACAGAAAAACAACTGAAAGAGTGGCAGACAATGATAAATTGTTACTGCAACAGAAATACAGTAAACAAGTGAGGATCAATAAAAATTATGGTACGTTACACACAAAAAGGGAGGTCTTGGATTACCTAACATAAAATTATATAGCAAATCACCTTAGACATATCCCAGATATAATTAAGGGTAATAAAAACTTAATCTGGACAGATACAGAGATGGAGGGTATGCAAGAAAGAGTGGAGGGTAAGGGGTATACACCGAGGGAAGAAACAATGAAATTTTGGAGTGAAAATGGATTGAATGAAGTTTAATGCTGGTCCTGAAGGTGATGGGGGCACATGTGTAATTGTATCTTATTTTTTATTGTTTTTTGTGTGGTATTAGGTTTATGTTGTATTAATTAAAAAAATTTTTAAAAAGAAGCGTAGAAAATGCTGTTTGTTCCAGGTCTTACCAAAATCAAGACCTTTCTATTATTTATTATCAATTATCATTTATTAATTACATTTCCATTAAAAGATAGCACTCAAGGTGCATTACAAACTTTTAAAATAACAAAAACAGATAAACTCACATGTAAAAAAACAACTCAGAATCACATTAACCAGCTGCACTGCAAAAACGTTAAAATTAGACAAATACATTTAAATCAGCAAAAGATGCAGATTAAAAACAACACAGCAAGGTGGGTTAGATAGTACATGCTAGTCTAAAAAGGTGAGTTTTTACTCCCTCCTTAAAATCAGTTGGAGTGGAAACAAATCACAACTCAGAAATGACTGCATCCCAGTGTCTGGGAGTCACACAGGAGAAGGTCCTCTCCCTCCTGCTTGTTATGCAAGCTTCTCAAATGTTGTTATCTGAATATCTTAACTTCTGGACAGGCTCATAACAAGACAGGTGGTCATTTAGATAGCCAGGCCCCACACCATTTAGAGCTTTAAAGGTTAACGGCAACACCTTCAATTGGATCCCATAAAATAATGGCAACTAGTACAGGTCTTTGAGTATTGGGGTCCTTTGGTCACAATACTATGTCCCAGTTAGCAGCGGCCACACGTTGCACCAACTGGAGATCCCAGACATTCTTCAAGGGTCACTCCACACAGACTGCACTGTACTAGTCAACATGTGGTGTAACTAGGCCATGGATGATTATTGCTAAGTCAGTTCAGTTCAAAAATGGTCAAAGCTGACACACTTACTGGAATTGTGCAAAGGCACTCCTTGTGATCACTGCCACCTGGGAGTGCAGAATCAAGGATACATTCTCAGACTATGAAGCTGACCTGGCAGGGAGATTGCAGCTTTTTTTAGAACAGGCTGAATCTTGGTTCCAAAATGTGACTTTCTACTGACCACCACCAGCTCTTTCTGATCAGGGTTTAGTTTTGCCTTGTTGACTCTCATCCAGTCCATTCTCAAGCTCAGGCAAAGTTCAAGGGTCCTGACTGCTTCCTCAATGTTGGAGGACAACGAGCAGTAGACCTGGATGCCTTCAGTTTATTGCATGTCAAGTAATACAGGCATATAGATGTTAAATAGTATAGGGATAAGGTGGGGCCCTGAGGGATGCCACAGACTAAAGCCCATGGTGTTGAACTGTGTTCCCCTAATGCCACCTTTTGTGTATGTCCTGATAGGAAGGGTTGGAACCACTTCAGTGCAGTGTCTCCAATATGCAACCTAGCCAGGTGATCCAATCTCAGTCATGGGCAATGGTATCAAGTGCTGCTGAAAGATCCAGGAAAACTAATAAGGCTGCATTCCCCTTATCCAGTCTCTCAGTGTGGGTCATTTACTAAAGCGACCAAAACAGTCTCAAAGCCCAGCTAAAAGCCTGATTGAAACGGGTCCAGATAATGAATAGCAGGAGTGCCAGGTAGGACTGTGTTGAATAGGAAAGGGTGGGGCCTGCAGTGTTTGGTGTGAAAGTTGTAGACATCATACTTCACCTAGGAATGTCCACAAGGTCTTGGTTGTCTTCACCAGCACTATTCATTCATTCATTCATTCATTGATTCATTCATTCATTCATTCATTCATTCATTGATTCATTGATTCATTGATTCATTCATTCATTCATTCATTCATTCATTCATTCATTCATTCATTCATTCATTCATTCATTCAGCAGAACAACCTACTTCTTGGCTCTCCACCTCAACAGAGCAAGTCTACTCTGATGCAGTATTGTCCAGCTCTGCTGTAGCCCCTCTACAAATAAATCAGCCTCCGTGCTCTTCATAAATAGCAGGAGGTTTTCACACACAGTGAACAACAGCTGCTGTGTATCTGACACCAGACTACTGTAGCTTCCTACCCATCTCACTCAAAGCATCGGTCAGGAGTGCCAAGTGGATGATGACCAAACTCTGCTGCCTCCCAGGCCTTCTGTTGCCATTTGCTCTTCCTGCAGCCAAATTCTCTGAACAGTTCCCCACCCCCAGCCTCCTCAGTCTTACTCGCAGAACTGGATAAGCCATCAAAAATGCCAAAAGGGATCCCTTATCAACAATAGGTCATGCAAAACACAAATGCCTTTAGGAGATAATCACTCTTAAATTCAGAGCAGACCCAAGCCCACTTCTGTGGTTATCTGATTGTTGCCCTGAAATTTGTCCTTTCGAAACAAGACCAGGACATGTTGTGTGAAAAACCAATGATTTTGAACAGTTTCACTCAGGAGACACAGAGTCCCCAAACTAGCTTTTCCCTGAGCTCTTGGACCTCCGAGTCTCGCCTGGGGACTGCAGACTTCCTCAGATTTTCTGGTTGTGTTCATTGGATGCCCACAAGGAACAAAACGGTGGATGAAGCCATAGCAATATCCACAAAACACAGCAGACACATGCAATGTGTTAAATGGAGTATTGTGCTATCAGAGAGGAGAGAGAAAGCAGAGAAGCAGTGAGGTGGGCAGAGTAAATCTGGGGAGGATTACCCACTAAAAAGGCTCCATTAATACATCCAGGTCATGCAGGAAAGGAAGGGATCTAGTTTTCCATACAACTCACCTGGTGAATCCACCAGAGGAAAGGTTTTGATATTAGTATTCTGGAGTAGATCCTGCAGGTCTCGGTATTTGCAGTTAGAGGAAATGAATTTTACCTCAGACACCATAATATCTTCAACAAAGATATTGAACTTGCTTGAGTGGGTAGAAGTTAAGAAACAAAGAAAAAGGATTAAATGAAACAGAAGGAACAGCCATACATTCATTCTTGGCAATGTATATTCTGTCTGAAGAGCACATATGTAGCTGCCATATGTGCAATTACAATCCAGTCCAAGCAATGAAAACAGAATAACAACTTACAATGATATAATATAATGAATAAATAACAGTAAAGGCCATGTCAGAATCAATTCCACTTAACATCAGGTGCCTGATAAAAGTGCTTGGAAAGTGGACAAACCAGCTCAATCTCTCTTAAGGAGAGCACTCCCTAATGAGGATGCCGTTGATGCTTGAGTCTGCCTGCAGGATATCAGCTTAGTTGGCACTGGAGCAGGGCCTCATCTAATAAGTGATGCCCCCAGGAAGTGAATCTTCCAGGAAGAGGCCTTTCCCAAGATACTCCAGACACAGGGCATGTGGGCCCTGGAAATCCAGAGTCCACACTTTAAATTGGAACGAGAAATGAACTGGAAACTGTTGCAATTCTTGAAGCTCAGATGTACAGTAATATTCTTCTAGTGGATCACTCCCATTAATAGAGAGGGTCACACATTCTGAACCAACTGGCATTTTCAGCCAGTATGCAAGGTCAGCCCTCTTACACTTTCTGGTGTGCTTGTCTACATATCATAAACTTAGAGATTTAGCATCACCAGATATTTAATACTGGAGGCATTTAATACTGGAGAGAGGTTTCTCGGGGGAATGCCCGATAGCCACCTGAAATTCCTCCTGTAAATTGTATTTAACAGCAGTGACATGCAGGAGGTGTGAGCTGAAAGACAATTCCCAAAGAATTCTTGACTGGCAGCTCCTACCTCTGATTTGCAAGCTAACACCAAGGTGAACCAAAAGAATCCAAAGTTTTCTATGAGGCTCCATCCTATAGAACTCATAGGTGTTACTACTCCTAAAAACGGTTCAAGCTGAGAGGGTGATAGCTATTAAGACAGTGTGGTAGTTTGGGGAGAAAATTCAGGAGGCATTTGGGAGGCAATAGTGAGTTGAAGAAGGGGCCACCACAGGAATTACTAGTCCAGTTTTATGCTACATCAACTGATATCAATAAAAGCATACAAATCTATGAACAAATCTGGACCTCCACGAGAACTTCCACTCTGAATATAAATTCTTTTAAACTGAGATTCAGCCAATTCCTAGAAGTGCCAACTTGGAAGGGAGGACAGAGTCCCTGCTATCTCCAATCAGCATATAGGGGGTTCCAGTTGTTGTCTCCAGTCTCTGACTAAAGCCAGTGAGGACCCCTCTCTTTGCCAAAGTAGATTGATCCCAAGTCAATTGGAAAACCTAAAATTAACTTCTCTATCTGGGCCTTGTTTTTTCATATGCAAGTTAGCTCTACTAACCCTATATGGCAATGCATTTGAACTAGCATAGAACACACTAATTTATATGTCAGAATGCAACATACTTTAGGCAATACTTTGAAGTTGCTGTTGTTTTTCTGTGCTGCCAAGTCACCCTCAACATATGGCAACCCCATGAATAAACATTCTCCAGAACGTCCTGTCAACAGCCCTCCTCAGCTCTTGCAAACTCAAGCCTATGGCTTGGCTTCCTTTAGGGACTCAGCCCTTCCCATATTGGGTCTTCCTTCCTCTTTTCGTGCTGCCTTCCACCTTTCCCAGCATTATTGTCTTTTCCAGAGAATTCTGTCTTCATATGAGCCTCGTGGCGCAGTGGTTAAAACGCTGTACTGCAGCTAAAACTGTGCTCCCGACCTGGGGTTCAAATCCCAGGTAGCTGGCTCAAGGTTGACTCAGCCTTCCATCCTTCCGAGGTCGGTAAAATGAGTACCCAGCTTGCTGGGGGGGGGGGGCAATGTGTAGCCTGTATAATTAAAAATTGTAAACCGCCCGGAGAGTGCTTGTAGCGCTATGGGGCGGTATATAAGTCCAATAAATAAATAAATAAATAAATAAATAAATAAATAAATAAATATGATGTGCCCAAACTGAGACAACCTACTTTAGAACCACTTCTTAATTTATTTGATTTTTTAAAAATCAGCTTAATCATCCTGCCACTTCATGCTCCCTCCCTTCCAGCCCCTCTTTGACAGCTCTTTACCTTATTTGATTCCAACCCAGGTCGGGCAGGTAGGGCAACTTCTTCACTTGGATGATGCTGTCGTAAAGGCTTGGCTGCAAACTCTGGGCCACCATGTTGGCAAGGATGACGGCCACCATCATGGGCAGGATGTGAGAGATCTGACCTGTCAGCTCAAAGCAAATCACTGCTGTGGACACCGTGTGGCTCACTGCGCCTGTCAGAGCTGCCGCTCCTTTCCCAATTGCAGGACACGGGGAAAGAGCAAGGAAAGTTAGCACAATCTAGACTGCAGCTGGAGTTGAAAATTCCAACTAAGGGAAAAGGCAGGAGGGCTTACCAATCACTGCATAACCTCCAGGTAAGATTTTGTAAACAATGTCATCAAAGAGAATCCCATCAGGGAAAAGCCAGGCCATGATTTCACCAACAAGGCGTCCAAAGGCAGCCCCTAAAAGCCACAGTGAGATGATTCA
Organism: Pogona vitticeps; assembly: GCF_051106095.1. Taxonomy (NCBI): domain Eukaryota; kingdom Metazoa; phylum Chordata; class Lepidosauria; order Squamata; family Agamidae; genus Pogona; species Pogona vitticeps. The sequence continues at coordinate 194,263,708 of NC_135784.1, read as the reverse complement.
GTAAATACCCCCAAGCCCCCAAATGGAAGTGCACCCCTCGTTGTTTTTAGTCATCCTGCTGTGTCTGCTAGGTCTACTTAGAACAAGAGAATAATCTGCTTTCAGAATTGCTGGTAGGCAGGAACAGTCAACACTTGTAAGTCAGCAGTAAGGTAACAGAGGTCAAGAAGAAACCAAATTTTTTTTGAGCAAATAACCTACATTGTTGTTGTTTTTGAAGACAATGTCCAGACAAGAACAATGAGTTCACTACTTCTATCTATTTTAGAAATTACTAAAATAGTAGAAAATGGCACAACCCCCAATATTCCTCAAAAGTAATAAATTGAATTAAAGCAAAATGTTAGTCTTTAGTTAAAAATGAAACACCACTAGTGTTTAACGGTTAAAACAATCCATTTTAAAAATCATGTGTTGATCTTTTAAATGAATTATTTCCATAATCCTAGTCTGTCTTTTTCTTCTGAACACCTGTGATTTACCTAGCCAAAGGAAGTACATAGTGCAACGAGATAAACAGGAGCAGTTATGGGTGGAACATTGTTTGTGAGTTTGTGGAAAGTAGCTGGAATGTAAGGAGAAGGGAATGAATAGCTGGCAGTTAGGGGAAATGTTAAGGGATTCCCTAGCAGGCATTCATGGGGAGAAATGCTGGGGCTTTCATCATTTTTCAGAAGCATCATTTGATAGTAATGTATCCAGTGGTGGGATTCAGCAGACCAACAAACGGTTCTGCAGAACCAATAATACATTAGCTACCGGTTCTGTAGAACTGGTGCGAACCTGCTGAATCCCACCACTGGCCAGGATCAGTGGTGGGATTCAGCAGACCAACAAACGGTTCTGCAGAACCAATAATACATTAGCTACCGGTTCTGTGGAACTGGTGCGAACCTGCTGAATCCCACCACTGAATGTATCCCTTTTCCAAATCTTTCTTCTGTTACAATTACAGCTGTTAAAATCCTGTTCTTAGAAACTGCAGGAAAATAGTGAAACTCACCCAGCACAAACACAGGCATGAAGCCTCCACAGGGTATTGGCATGGTAGTGGCAATGACAGACATCCAGAACTAAGAGAGAGGTGACAACAGCATGATTACTGGATGCTCTTAGCTTCTCTTGCAGCTTCACTGAATTTGGTCAAAAATGGTTTGAGGAGCCTGACAAGTATAAGATGCAGTCTTGACTGTCACAATTCATATTTCTGTGACGTACCTACCACCATCTTCTGACTGCTTCTCCGGGTCCCCTTCCCCAAGTGCCTGCTTGCCTCTTCCTTCCTTCCTTCCTTCCTTCCTTCCTTCCTTCCTTCCTTCCTTCCTTCCTTCCTTCCTTCCTTCCTTCCTTCCTTCAAGTGTCATAAATAAGCTATTTGGCACTTAGTAAAATGTAAGAAGCCAAGGAAAGAAATTCATGTGGCTATAAATTACAGAGCAGCCAAAACAACAACAAGTGACATAGAATAAACCATCTGCCCTGAACTTCTAATAACCCCAACATCTCCCAACTGGTAGACAGACAAGTTTGCCAGATCTTAGGTTCTGGACTTGAGACTCAGATTTTTAGTATCCATCTTCCAGGTCTCAGGCTACAAGGAACTGGATGGTGCCAACCTGGCAATCCTAGCCCTTGAGCTTTGTTCAGGCTTCAGGGCATGCCATTTAGCATTGCTGCCAGAGGGCCCATCCCATGGCATCAAAAGGCCTGCTCCTTGGTCTCAGGCTTTGGTCCTAAAATCTCAAGAAATGAGATGCAGTTGCCCTGGCAACCCCCTATAAAGAAGACTCCGTTGGGCCCCTTTGTGGTCTCTCTTGTTTTCACTCTTGTTTTTCCCTCCAACTTTGAAAATATGATGGGGTGGTGGTGGTAATATTTTTTATGAAACTCACCTCAGGTAGAAGAACATGACTACAATGAGTTGTGGACCACATACTACAAGTTTGCCAGCCCACCTCATTCCTCATTCTTTTCTATTTAACCTATCTCAACTAGATCAAACACCTGGATGAGGAATTCTGAAACCTCAAAGGCTTTCACAGCCGGGATCTGATGGTTGTTGTGGGTTTTTCGGATTCTTTGGCTGTCTCTGTGGCCGGCATCTTCAGAGGACTGGACTCCAGAGCATGGACAGAGTTCCTACTCCGGTCCTCTGAAGATGCCGGCCACAGAGACTGGCGAAAGATCAGGAAGAACAACCTTCAGAACACAGCCAAAGAACCCGAAAAACCCACAACAACCAATTTTGAAACCCCGGAAGATTTATTGTCTCCACTGCAAGAATAACACAAAAAGTGGTTCCCCCCCCCACAAGGTTTCTGAAATCTGTCTGAAATGTCTCTGAGGCACTCTTTGCAAAACTAACTAGCATCTTTTCCCTGTGGGAACCAAAGCACACCCCTCCCATACACCCACCCACCCAATGCAAGACTAGAATGACTAGATGATTGTTTTAAAAGATACCAACAGCCAATCTGATGCTTCAGATCTTTGAAAGTCCTTGAAACAAGAAAAGGATGCATATAACAGAAGACAAGTATTTCAGGGTACCAGAAAACCACAACTGTTGCGTTTGAAAAGCTCAGTACCCGCCAGCCTGTGAGTATTCAAAGGCCTTCTTGAAGGGGATCAAAAGAAACAATCTGTGCAAGTTTTACCGAGTCCCTAGGCCAGTTCACAGCTGACCAACCTGTAAGCACTGCAGCTGCATTATAACATGCAGAAATAAGCACAAGCCAAGTTTGAACAGGATGGGAGGATCTCAGTGAATACCCTGAGAATGAAACATTATGTTAATGCCATCATCTGGATTCTACACAGAAATGGAGGTAATGTGTTATGCTTATCACATACTTAGTCCTAACTAAAATACAGTAATCCCATTGAATTAGTTGCTAGAATGTTGAGTCAGCACTCCTATTAGTTAGGAGTGAACAGGGGAGAGTTGCCTTCCTATTAATTCAATGGGCCTCCTGTAGCTGAGAGTCCGCCAAATGGTGTAGAAATGACACTGCCATCAAATGCTCTTGTATCTACATTCATTGCCTTCTAGTAAAGCCAGTTCATTTGCCTTGGACCAAAAGAGCACATCTGGTGATATAGCCCTATAAAATGACATTTCTCTGCTAGCAACTGAGGATTTTAAAGGTCTACGCTCCAGCTAAAGGGAAATGAATGCAAGGGCCTCCATCTAGCACAGCCAGGTGATCTCTGTACCTTCATGAGGAAGAAGAGAAGAATGATGACAAACACACTGACTTTGGGGTGGATCCAAACAGCAGACTTTCCCAGGATCTGGGGGTCTTCTGTATGCTTTACCCAAGTGTAGTTATCAAAGAGGCTGCTGATGGCTTCCCTCGGCATCAACTGCAAGGGGAGAAAGCAAAGAGGTATGAGTTTCTCATTGCAAACAAACAAACGTTTTGTTTGGAGGGAAAGGAAAGGACCCTCAGCCTCAAAGTAAAGCAAACCCAACAATAACGGCAACAGTTGTGACCTGTGCCAATGGCAGCACCACAATGGCTGTTTCAGTTTCTAGTTTTACTGTATTCTTTTAGGTTTGGAACTGATCTATTTTTGGATCAGGCAGTCCCCAGGAATCTGACACCAGGAAGATATGTTGGAAATAATATGTAAACATAGAAACAAACAGCAGTGTTCTCACCTCTCCAGCCATAAACTGTCCAAACCCTGGGGGAAATGTCAGAGATGCTATCAGAAAGGTTATTACCCCTGGATAGACAAGGCGACTGGAATAGAAAAGAACACAAGTTAAGTGGACAGCCATGTCACGGCATGTCAAACTTTAAAAGGAAATTGAAGTGGGGGATACTAAAGAGAGGAGAAGGACGCCACCAGGGAGGAACTCTCAAGAAACACAAATGCTTGAGATGGATGTATTGTCTCCCTGAGTCACTTGAGTTAGTGGGATACTTCAGCAAGGTGGGGTGAGAAAAGTGGATGGCAAAGTGTTGTATTTTGTGTACGCTGTAGACTGGGATGCTTTGAAACCTCTGTGTGTGATAAATGCAAAATTACTGAGCAGACAGGCAAAATTAATTAATTAACATCTGGGAGTATGTATGTGTGTATATAAAGCTATAGCTATAGCTATAGAAATAGATATAGATACAGTATAGATATAGATTCATATTATAGGGGATTGGAATGCTAAAGTAGGGAGTCAAGAGATAAAAAGAACAACAGGTAAGTTTGGCCTTGGAGTTCAAAATGAAGCAGGGCAAAGGCTAATAGAGTTTTGTCAAGAGAACAAGCTGGTCGTCACAGATACTCTTTTCCAGCAACACAAGAGGCAACTCTACACATGGACATCAGCAGATGGGCAATACCGAAATCAGATTGATTAGGTTCTCTTTAGCCAAAGATGGAGAAGCTCTATACAATCAACAAAAACAAGACCTGGAGCTGATTGTGGCTCTGATCATCAGCTTCTTATACCAAAACTCAAGCTTAAACTGAAGAAAGTAGGAAAAACCACTGGGCTAGTCAGGTACAATCAAAACCAAATCCCTTATGAATACACAGTGGAAGTGAAGAACAGATTTAAGGAACTAGATTTGGTGGACAGAGTGCCTGAAGAACTATGGATGGAGGCTTGTAACATTGTACTGAAGGTAGCAACAAAAACCATCCCAAAGAAAAGGAAATGCAAGAAAGCAAAGTGGCTGTCCAACAAGGCCTTACAAATAGCAGAGAAGAGAAGGGAAACAAAATGCAAGGGAGATAGGGAAAGTTACAGAAAATTGAATGCAGACTTCCAAAGAATAGCAAGGAGAGACAAGAGGGCCTTCTTAAATGAACAATGCAAAGATATAGAGGAAAATAATAGAAGGAAAAACCAGAGATCTGTTCAAGAAAATTGGAGATATTAAAGGAACATTTTGTGCAAAGATGGACATGATAAAGGACATAAATGGCAGGGACCTCACAGAAGCAGAAGACATCAAGAAGAGGTGGCAAGAATACACAGAGGAATTATATCAGAAAGATCTGGATGTCCTGGACAGCCCAGATAGTGTAGTTGCTGACCTTGAGCTAGACATCCTGGAGAGTAAAGTCAAGTGGGCCTTAGAAAGCATGGCTAACAACATGGCCGGGGGGGTGATGACATTCCAGTGGAGCTATTTAAAATCTTAAAAGATGACACTCTTAAGGTACTACAATCAATATGCCAGCAAGTTTGGAAAACTCAGCAAGTGGCCAGAGGATTGGAAATTATCAGTCTACATGCCAATCCCAAAGAAGGGCAGTGCCAAAGAATGCTCCAACTACCATACAACTGCATTCATTTCACACGCTAGCAAGGTTATGCTCAAAATCCTACAAGCTGGGCTTCAGCAGTATGTGACCCAAGAACTCCCAGAAATACAAGCTGGATTTCAAAGGGGTAGAGGAACTAGAGAACCAAATTGCTAAAATGTGCTGGATTATGGAGAAAGCCAGAAAAGTTCCAGAAAAACATCTACTTCTGCTTCATTGACTATGCAAAAGCCTTTGACTGTGTGGATCACAGCAAACTATGGCAAGTTCTTAAAGAAATGGGAGTGCCTACCTTATCTATCTCCTGAGAAATTATATGTGGGACAGGAAGCAACAGTCAGAACTGGATATGGAACAACTGATTGGTTCAAAATTGGGAAAGGAGTACAACAAGGCTGTATATTGTCTCCCTGCTTATTCAACTTATATGCAGGATACATCATGCAAAAGGCAGGACTGATGAATCCCAAGCCGGAATTAAAATTGCTGGAAGTAATAACAACCTCAGATATGCAGATGATACCACTCTGATGGCAGAAAGTGAGGAGGAATTAAAGAACCTCTTAATGAGGGTGAAAGAGGAGAGCGCAAAAAATGGTCTGAAGTTCAACATTGAAAAAACTAAGATCATGGCCACTGGTCCCATCACCTCCTAGCAAATAGAAGTGGAAGATATGGAGACAGTGGCAGATTTTACTTTCTTGGGCTCCATGATCACTGCAGATTATGACAGCAGCCACGAAATTAAAAGACGCCTGCTTCTTGGGAGGAAAGCGATGACAAACCTAGACAGCATCTTAAAAAGCAGAGACATCACCTTGCCGACAAAGATCTGCATAGTCAAAGCTATGGTTTTTCCAGCAGCGATATATGGAAGTGAGAGTTGGACCATAAAGAAGGCTGACCGCCGAAGAATTGATTATTTTGAATTGTGGAGGAGACTCTTGAGAGTCCCCTGGACTGCAAAGAGAACAAAACTATCAATTCTGAAGGAAATCTACCCAGAGTGCTAAATGGAAGGACAGATCCTGAAGCTGAGGCTCCAATACTTTGGCCATCTCATGAGAAGAGAAGACTCCCTGGAAAAGACCCTAATGTTGGGAAAGTGTAAGTGCAAGAGGAGAAGGGGATGACAGAAGACGAGATGGTTAGACATTGTCATCGAAGCTACCAACATGAATTTGATCCAATTCCGGGAGGCAGTGGAAGACAGGAGGGCCTGACGTGCTCTGGTCCATGAGGTCACGAAGAGTCGGACATGACTTAATGACGAAACAACAGCAAAAATAGATTCACAAATATGCTTACTTGCACTCTCTCCTATTTTGTTTCACACTGTTTTTATGGATTGGACACCGTAGAAGAAAAAAATCGACTTGCGTAAAATGCACCTTGTCCTTTCCATTTTAAATAATACATTATTTATGAGTTCCTTTCAGGTGAGTAGGACCTCTTGCCAGCAATGGAAAATGCTGAGGAGGGAAGATGTGTTTGTGTGGTGGGGTGGTATCAGACATACTAAAAGGCATCATTTATCCCTTTCGCTTACACTGATCCTGTGCCTAAACGCATATAGCCGCAGTGGAACGGAAGCCATCTGTGCTTTTAAAAATCATAGCATGTGCTGTTACTACCATTAATATTCTCTTAGCGTGGAGAGAATAAAAAATTAATTCCTTAGATGATGTGGACTAGCGAAGAAAGACACATCAAAGTTGTTTTTAATCAATAGTAGGTAGGTATGAGACTGGTCCTCAGTATTGCTGTGATTGATTGGAGGATCTCGTGGCTAGCCAGCTGCCTCTGGGAAACTCATTAGCACCGGATGCGATGGCGATGGATGATCTTTTCCTATTTAACTGCAGGATCAGAATTATCTGCCTCTGAACAGTTATCCTATCCTCTGTGAATCTACCGAGACCATTTCTTAAAAACAACCACCTCTAAACAGTTGGCCAGGGATGACCATATCTTAAGGCTATGGCGTTATTTAGAATCACAATGCTAGCCTGTTCAGCCTATTTATTGTGTCCTCTGACTGTCCGAGAGTCTCCCACACTTCAGGTCAAAGTTTCTTCCCAGACCTGTGGCTCAGATGGAGATGCTGTGTCTGAAACTCAGACTTTTGGCATGCAAAATATGTTCTAACGCTATGCAGTGTCTCCACAATTCCATTATAACTTACGGTATGTGTATGTATTCGTTACTGGATGAGTGGAGAAAAAGTAGTTACTTACAGATATAAATGAGCTATTGGTGTTCAAATGAAACAGAAAAACTTTTCACTGTATTTCAGACCCAGTGTTCTTCAACTGAACCACCATCAGAGGTTAATGGTCCCCATTTAGCTACTGTTAGTTATGCTTGTGTCATTAAAACCAGTTAAGCACATTAGTCACAACAACCTCCTCTTCACAAATAAAAAAATCAATACCAATTACTTTTCATTTTGTATGTTCAGTGAAACACTGAACTTTCTTTGTATTCAAGGGTAAAGGAGTCAGGAAATCCATGCACGGGATTCTGTGCATTGTTTTCAAAGTGGTAGTAACAGCAACATTTTGCATGATGAGTTGGAGAGGTTTTAGATTATTAATGCTGTGCTGCAGCATCATTTTCGCTTTGCACGAGGGCTGCTTTGAACCAAACAAAATCGCACTGCTGTGGTACAAAAGGCCATATCCTGGAGGAATCCCTTGTCCGATTCTATCCAAAGAACATTTCTGTAGTTTCTGATGCCTGTCTTTTCTCTGTTTGTTTCTTAAGCCTAGAGGACTTGGACCGCCTCTCTAGCGCCACTTTTACAATTTTTTCCTATAGAACAAGGGATATTTCCATTGACAATCTCTCTTAAATTTATTCTGAAAGTAAACTGAATGTCACAAAAGCCTTCTTATTTATTATTTCCATCAAGAATATTTCTTGTGCCATATTTCCGCCACTTAAGACAATCTGAATTAGAAAAAAAAATCTTCTTTCCAGCATGAGTATTCTACTCTGGGGGCTGCTATGAAGGCATGCTGGTTCCAAACCAACTCCATAAATCCGCAACAATGCCACTGAGGAACACTGCAGAGTAGGGTCAATGGTACATTCCAACTGTTGACAAGCTTGGATTCCAAACGAGCAGAGCTTTGTAAATACTCACTATTTAGTTAGGAACTGACTGAGGGCAGTGTGTCGACGGACACACAAAACAACTTGCCGATTGAAATACACAAAAAACGCTCCTAGGAACCCAGAGCAGATCCTGTAGAAAAGGAAATGAGACATGCAAACAAAAAATTAATTCTGAGTATTACCACATGGCTCAGTTATCCCTTTATTTGAATGTACTGTATGTACAAGCCGTGTCAGATCAAAATCAAGAGACCATGTACAGTATATGCCACATCCACTGTGGCTAAAATGGTCTTTCCGGGCTCTTCTAAGCACTAACAAAATAACGAGGGGGGGGATCTATTGTACACATACTGTAGATTTAACTACAGTGGTGCCTCGCATAGCAATTGCTCCGTATAGCGATGAAATCACTTTGCGATGGACTTTTTGCCATTGCAAAAGTGATCGCTTTGCGATGGTCCCTATGGGGGAAATTCGCTTTGCAATGATCGCAGGGAAGCGATCATCGCAAAGCCCCCATTTTTGGCCAGCTGATCGGCGGTTTCAAAATGGCCGCCCGCTGTTTTCAGGCACAGATACCTTGCTTTAGAGGCACTGAAAATGGTGGCACTATGGAGGATCTTCACTTAAAGATGAGTTTTTATCCTATAGGAACGCATTAATAGCTTTTTAATCCATTTCTATGGGCTTTTTATTTTCGCTTAGCAATGTTATCGCTTAGCAGCAATTTTTTCTCTCCCTGCCATTGCTACCTGGGGTTATTGTTCTCTTGGGGGGGGTTGCTTTTTGGATTATTTGTGGATGGGTGGGTGGGGTTTGTTTTGTTATGTTTATGTTTGTAAACTGCCCAGATTAGTGCCATGCCACTAGATGGGCAGTATAAAAGTCAAATAAATAAAATACAAACAAACAAATAACCTGATGAGGAAAACAGATGCTGGGCTTTGGAATAAGCAAAAAAAATGTGCAGAATCATGGTATCATTCACTTCCAGCTCAACATGTAGGTAACCTAGGGTGGTTGTATCCAATTGTTATTCAACTAGCAGATAGCTTCCAACCCATGCAGGGTTCGTGTCCTCGTCCTTGTGCCATGTGGAATCCGGTAATTTGACTCCACTAGCTCACTGTATCCCACAATGCATGACAAGCCATGTTCAGGACCTCTTCTTGTGCAAAGCTTTACTGAAGGTATTGAATAAAGCATCCCACAAGACACTGCACATAAAATATATGACTTCATGGGGCTACATCTTGCTTGCATTAGTTGTGTCGCAGTTCCCCCTCATCCTGTTAATCGCTGGACAACTTCTTGCAGAACAGCCGCCCCTCTTGTAATCTGTTGGCACTGAACACAACCTAGAATTTGTAATGGGTGAGTTGAAACCACTTCAAGTGACTTAAACTGCCTTCAACTGCTTACCCCAATAAATGAACAGCCACTCCCAAGGCTGATAGAAAGTATCCTTTTGGAACAGGTGAGGGTGATTGGGTATACAGGGGGCTGCTCAGCAAGGCTCCTGCACCCTTTAATACCATACACAAGAAGATTTGGGCAGATGCAGCCCTTCCCCATCTTGAATGACAAGTGCCATCTGCCAAGAGGTCACTCCTTGGCACCATCTTTAAAAGCACAGAAGCCTGGCCATGGCAGCCGTCCTTTATAGCTGATCGCCCTAGAGCAAACCATGACGATCCTAGGGCTATGTTTCTAGTCTGAAACAAGCCATTATAAGGAAACTAATAATGGGGCTGGGGCTGTGTCAGGACTCAGCTGGAACCTCCAGAAAACTCTTAAGCAGGGAGCTATTCTGCTTTCTGCAAGGACTTTTCAGCATGGCTCACCCTTTATCATTCCTGCATTGCAATTAGCCGGATCCCTGTGGGCTTACCCTATTACAGCAAAAGCTGGCAGCTCCTGCAGGTCAAAGGGAAAATCCATACGAAAGTTGGTTCTGAACAAGGCTGTGATGGTGACTGTAAGCGGGGAAAAAGAGATGGGAAGAATTACTAAGAGAAAGAAAAAGGACGTGACAGAAATTGAAATGTGCAGTGCTAAAAACAGGAGCCCAAGGCAATGGAAGGTAAAGGGAAAAGATGAGATCTCAGGGCATACACCAAAGGCATGGCATGAAAAGCATTCTAGAAACCTTCCCTTTGGCTCTGCTTGAGTTCCGAGCATCTCATTCTAAAGAACTCATTAGCTTAATGCTGTTTTTATACATTTTTGGACAGGAGTGAAATCTGTCCAGCCTCGAGGACACATCAGTATGAAAGGTCTTGCTGCTTCTGCTGCTACATGAAAAGAGTTTAGATCCACAAAATTATCAATAGGTGCATCAGCAACATCAATTGGTGTAACACTGGGGTTTCACATCTTTAGCTGTTTTTCCTCTTTTAATAAAAAAAGATAAAGCAAAAATAGCTTGCTGTTTTGCTATTGCTTTTGCTTGAACTCCTGCATTACCCCTATGTGTGCAACCTTGTAAATCCCTGCTTTTTGTAAACAAGACAAACAAATCAGCAGATAATCTCCATGCCCCCTAGACCTTCTAAAAGTACTAAGAAAACTGGAGACAAATAGAATGGAAGAGAAGAAAGCACTCTTCCTGTTACTTAAAGAAATATACTCGGTTTTCTGCCCCGATGTAAACAGCAGTGGTGGGTGAGGAATGGAATGCTTCATGATGAATTGGCCAAGACTGAAAGCACAAAGTGCCATTTGCCAGTTCAATGTTAGATAAGTGTCTACACTAAAGTCACAACACCAGCTGGGGTTCTCCCCCACCCCAGTGAACAGTTCGCTTTGGAAGCTGGTTTTGCCCTCATTGCAGGTTAACACCTGGAAGAGAAGCGGAAGGAATTTTTATCAGTAATCTCAAGCTACGGGTTAAGCAAAGCCAGGCAAATAAAAGCTCTGCACCAATGTTAACGCTTGGATTGCTTTAGAAAGCTGTCTCTGTTGCCCTCACATTTGCCCCTGAATTCCAACGTTATGGCCTTAGCACATAGCAGTATGAAGCAATGGCTTCAGGAAACTGGTTTTTTAGAGGGGACACCACCTTCTTTGTTCCTAGCTTCCACCTCTGTGTGTTATTGACAAAATGAGCTCCAGACCAGAGCAAAGTAGCATAATGCTGAGTTTTTCCTTCAAGCAAGGAAACATCTTACAGTGGTTTCTAGAGATGGGCATGAACCGCTGGTTCGGCAGTTTGTGCTGCTTCGTTTATTAGCCGAACAGGTGCTTGCCACTTCAGAAGTAACTCTTCCATCTCTGGTCTGTCATTTAGGTGAAAAGGCAGTGTGTAGCTAAAGAGAGATGTAATGTTTTCCCTATGTTTTTTCCACACCATCCCCAGCAGAAGCTGTGTGGAAGGGGATCTTCGGGGGTGAGGAGAAAGACATTGTCACAAGAGAGACTGGGAAATGGTGTCCCGCCCTACCTGCGTCTTTGTTCCAGACGGCAAACACCCGGAAAACAAAGGCACTGAAAGTGGCTGCAAAGAACCCACGCCAGTAGTTCCGAACAGCAAAATAGGTAGAAGTTACTTCAATGCTAAAAAGAACACCTAAAGGGGGAAAAAGAGATGTTCTCAGCAATACATGACAGCTCTGTCTCTCTCACACACATGACTTCAAAATATTTTGTCACAAATATCAGTCATCACTCCCACTTGCATGAGTTGAGAAAGTCTGTGATAGTGAGGGTTCAGGGGTGACACCACATCTGGGTATAAAGAATGGTCACCTTCACCTCAAAATAATAGTTTTTTTCCTCACATAAGAGTTGAGGTCACAATGGAAATGGGGTAAGCACGTCGACAGTATACCAATTCACATTTTAATCTGATCATATCAGCATTGAAAGGATTGTATATTCTATCCAATTCACTGTTTTTCCCTGTTACCAAGATTTGCTCAGATATACAAGCCTTTGCTATCAGACTTTCAAATTATATTGAGTTTACCTTCCAGTGCCCAATCACAAAATAAAATCTACTAATTGCTAGATATGTTGATGAAGAAATTTAGGTGCTGAGAAAAATACATATTTCACTATTTGGGGGAACAAAAAATATATCAAACATTAAGTGTTAGAGCAGCACAAACAATTATCTCGAGAGGTGGTGAGTGCTCCAACACTGGAGGCATTCAAGAGAAAGTTGGACTGCTCTCTGTCAGATACACTTTGATTTGGATTCTTGCATTGAGCACGGGGCTTAACTCAGTGGCCTTGTAGGCCCTTTCCAACTCCATATGATTCTATGAGTATTGTGTAGTCAGTCCATCCGTGCAGTGATTTCTAAACGTTTGGCGTTGACAGAACTCTTGCTGTTGGATTAAATTCTACACTTCATTTCAGAAGCAGGTCTGGTGACAACAATTACATCTCATTGTTATTCTGAGAGAATGGAGGGAGGGGGACCACAGAACATCCCAACAGTCCCCCACATCAACACATTGGAGAGATAAGGACCCTAGTGACAAACAAGCTGTTTTCATGGAAACTTGTTCAACTGAAGAAAATGTGCTGAGGTTCTCCAGAACAAAGATTTGAAACTACTTTCTTACTGGAAGGATAACTGCTCCTCCACGTTACACCCCCCCCCTGTTATTATAGCAACACTGTGCCTCTCAGAAGTACAGCATCAGCTCCACTCACACGGCTTCACGAGGAAACATGTTACTGGAGCAGCATGAGAAGAAGCCTGTGGGAATAGCTTCCATGCCATAAATGCAGACAGTGTGCTCACATCTAATTTGAAAACAGTTGTCTTTAACAACATAGACAGCCTATAGCTGCAGAAAGAGCTGAGAGGATGAAGATTTGAGCATAGGGGCAGGAAGGAAGAACGTGACATTTCTGAGAAAAACAAGGCAACAATCAGCGGCCACTTGCCTCCAAGCGGTGTCCCGAAACAGCAGCCAACCCCTACAGCACATCCCACCGTCAGGACATCGGTGTAATAATATGGCTGCTACTGGTGGAAGAGACATGAAAGAGAAAGAGAGAGAGATGCACACAGAGAAAATAAGAGACCGGAGCAGGAAAGAAAGGGAAGAGTGAGTGACAGAATTTGAAGCGAGTGCAACAGGATGGTCTTACAGATGTTATCTAACTACACATGTTACACCTATTACATTAATCCACTCCGGAAGCACTACAGAATTGCTTCTGACACAAACAAAGACAAAGAGTTGTCAGAATCTCTCTGTATCTCCTGCCCTTCAATGTGATTATCTGGCCCAGAGTGGACACTTATAGGAGGAGTGTGGGACAGAGCAGTAGCCGGCCTCACACTAAGACATGGGGCATCTTCAGCAGACCACCTGTCATGAATGTGCATGTTTTGAAGGACAGAGCTTGCCACCCAGGCAAAGGTCCACTTCAGGCATTCACTTGGGGTGATCATTCAAGGAGTGCAGCTGTTACCCACATTGATACCTATCAGATCTACCAGGGACCCAGCCAGGGTGTTGCCTACAGAGAGGGGACAACTGGATACCACTGAGATAGTTTTTTTTTTCTGTAACCCAGCAATCTCCAATCATCTTAATTTAAGAACATAGACAATATTTTGCCAGATTCTATTCAATTTTATTTTGGACTTGTTGATTCTCCACATATTTGATACCATCTAACCCTGGAAAATGTTATGTTTAGGGACAGGCACTTTGTATTCCTATCTCGGGGATATGAATATGAGGGACCCAACTGCCTCCCCCAGAACTGGCTGGGGGGCTCACTGGGATCCACATGGCACTGGGGCCCTTGTTTGTCATCACTGCGCCAATCCTGGGCTGAGCCCGGCTGGCCCTTCCCCACATCCCTGTTTGGCCACTCACTCACTGGCTGAGCAGGGAGACTCGCCGTCCTGCTTCCACACCAAAGTGGTTGGCTGTGCAGGGAGGCGGGGAAGGACCAGTCAGGCCCATGCCAGGATTGGCACACCACCACTGCAACAAGACTCCGGCATCATGCAGAGCCCAGTGAGTCACCTGGACAGTTCTGGGGGGGGGGAATTGGGCCCCAGTGCCACAGATCATATTTGTACCCCTGAGATACAAATACAAAGTGCCCATTTCTAGTGTAATTCACTAGGTTATTTCTTCTTTTTTCCTATTGTGCTGTCATCCTAAGATTTTTACTTAGATTTTACCTTAGCAAGAGGTACATGAAATATTTAAGGAGTGGTTTACCTTGTCATCCCCGAGTGAGTTTCCATGGCTAAGCAGGGACCTGAACTCAGGTCTCCTACTCTGAGACTCTATCCACTATACCACACTTGCTCTTACTTTCTTAGTGATCCAATAAATACATCACCATTGCAGAATGTTCTGTCTATTAGAGAGCTCTGTGGAAGTTATACTACTCAAAATTACCTGGAAAATTAAAATGTATAGCTGCAATATATACATGGCTTTAATCTTATAAATTATAGACACTAGGAATTCTAGGAAAAAAAGGTTGTAAAATCTTTAAAAAATGATTGCCTTCAAATTTATAAATATGGTGTTTTTTAAATGTGAGAATTTAAGACATTTCCACTATACAATGAACTTCTAAATTACAGTATATACTGTATGGAGAAAACACAGGACACAAATGCTAAAGTTTTGACAAATTATACAAAATTCTATACAATCCAGATGATGTGTGATACAGTATGTGCATAAAATGTACAACTATTAACAAATAACCCCCACCACACACAAATCCAGCACAAAAGATCCTTCTTTAAAGAGTTTTCAAAGGTTTCCTTAATGTTTTTGAAAGAGTTGTGAAAACAACTGATCTGCAAAATAGAGTGGTAGGATGAGTCCCCACTGAAAAGATTTCAAACCAGAAGCTTTTGATCACAGCACAAACCTACCTCCTTTTTTAAAAAACTCAAGCACAAATCATATTAAATGTATTTCTTCAAGCTTTTAGAAAAGTTTATAATTAATTCTGTTCAGACGAACTCTTAGTTGGCTGATATTAGAAGGAAGAGTAAGAATGAAATACAGGTACACATCATTTTCTTGGCTGTATTATAAAGAACCATTAGTGAGTTGATTGAATTAACTGTATTCCTTCGTTGCCTGCATTACTTAATATCACAGTGTCTTTTCCCAATCAAATGGATACTGGCAGATAACCTGTACTTGCACTGCCTCCAACATCTTATGCCTTAAAACAGGGATATCTACTTCTAATACTCTTATTCCCACATATCAACAATCACTCCTTCAGAGAGCCACACTTACATGCTGCATACATTATTACATGTCACTGAAGGGTTTTTCTCTACTTGCAAGACACTATATTCATTTATCCTGCAGTAGTTTGTGCTGCACTGGTTTCTGATGTGAGATGTGTTAGTAAAGAGAGTAAATTAAATCAGTATTATTGAAAGGTATCATCTGTCAGTGGATCTATCTTTACTTATTATAGAATAGCTGCTGGAAGTGCAAATACAAGCGAATCATTTTCTGTGATAATTAACATTTGGCTAAGCAGTTATGGGAGGATGGAATGCAAGCGAGCCCTGGAAAGTGGAATTAGAGCATAGGAACTCATGATCTAAGTCGTTTCCTGCCTATCCATGAGACATCACTTCCTTGTAGTACAACTACATCCTATTTTCTATAGGATGTCCTTTAGTCCCTTTTCTATTTTTCAGTCAGGTTACGTGAGATTAAAGTCTTGCATTGCCACACCACAAACAATAATAATAATAATTTATTGTCATTGTAAGTATATACACAGTATACCCATACAACGAAATTCACAATGTCAGTTGCGTAGCAAACGTAGTCCTCATTCCAGGAATGTTCTCAGCCCAGAGCAGAAATAGGTATAAATACAGGAATGCACTTGCCTCCAAGAGGAGCCCCGAAACAACATCCAACTCCAACTGCGCAAGCGGACACCAGGAGGTCGAGTTGCCTGTGCACATTCTGGAACAGAAAGCCCAGCCACAGAGAGAGGCATGCCAGGGTTAGAGGAAGCATAGCCCCAAGGTTAGTCCCCCTCCTCCGCTCCCAAAGCAAAGCACACAGCTAGTAGCAGAACTGGCCTTCTCTTTCTCAAGAGCACAGGAAGCCAGCCTTCATTACAGTGAACAAGTCCAGTATCAAGATCTGGTCCTGGCATGCAGTCAGCGTTGTCTCTGGGTCAATCTGTGTATCACCTACAGTATGTGCCAGTTTCCATACTAGCCTGGCAGACCTTCATTCATTCATTCATTCATTCATTCATTCATTCATTCATTCATTCATTCATTCATTCATTCATTCATTCATTCATTCATTATTAA
Organism: Pogona vitticeps; assembly: GCF_051106095.1. Classification (NCBI taxonomy): domain Eukaryota; kingdom Metazoa; phylum Chordata; class Lepidosauria; order Squamata; family Agamidae; genus Pogona; species Pogona vitticeps. The sequence goes on along the minus strand of NC_135784.1, from coordinate 194,247,003 downwards.
GATGCATCTGATTCTTTCAAAATAAATCCTTTTGGCGTTTGCTACAGTTTATTGGGGTGGTACTTTATAGCCAGCCACTGCTCCCGAGAGCTCCCACCCCTCTCAGTTTAGAGAGTTAGAGTTAGACGAAGCAATGAGATTCTAGAGCTACAGCCAGCCTCAGAGCAGAGCAGCTTATAACCACCAGATTAGTAGTTTCCTTTTAAAAATTAAAAATATCTGCCTCTCCTCTTGATACTTGCTATAAATACCGTAGCCTTGATTAAGCCAATTGTGGGTATGTACAGCTACTCAGCCAACATTATATAGGGCAAATGACTACAGTCAGGAGACTAAGTAACATATGCCATACTAATATTCCATTTCTGTTTAAAGGAAGCTGAAATCCTGCAACTTCAGCAATTGCAAAATAAAGCTAATGGAACAATTAGTTATAAATTTACCTTACAGATATAGCAATTAACATTTTCTATTACAGTATTTACAAAAATAACTATTTAAACCCTCTATATGTCATTTTTAAAGTTCCACACCATTCTGTTATCCATCCTAAGTGGCAAGGGAAGTTTTCATTGATTTTTGTATGTATTAGTATTTCTGTATGTATTTGCAAGGTGCAATATCAGAAATGGCCATTAATGGGAGATATAGAGTAGTTTTCCTATATTTTACTTCATCTAGCAACTACAGCAATGCATCTTCACAATGTCTAACACTATCAAGCACTGACCAAAGCAATGATAAATCATGCTGAATGCCCAGCAGTAATGAGTAATTCAGAGAGTTCCTTTCTAAAAGTAACATGGCAAGCTCTGAGAAATATATTCTCACAAGGGAAAAGGTAACAAAGGGGAATGGAATGGGGTATGGACATCAGGGACGTGATGGCGCTGCGGATTAAACCGCAGAAGCCTCTGTGCTATAAGGTCAGAAGACCAGCAGTCGTAAGATCAAATCCACGCGACGGAGTGAGCTCCCGTTGCTTGTCCCAGCTCCTGCCAACCTAGCAGTTCGAAAGCATGTAAAAATGTGAGTAGATAAATAGGTACCACCATGTTGGGAAGGTAACGGCGTTCCATGTCTACTCATGCTGGCCACGTGACCACGGAAACTGTCTACAGACGAATGCTGGCTCTATGGCTTGGAAACGGGGATAAACACCGTGCCCTAGAGTCGGACATGACTGGACTAAATGTCAAGGGGAACCTTTACCTAGACATCATATGATTATAAATGGCAAGTTCACCTTGGGCAGGGGAGAGGACTCCCAAATGTCAAAGACAGCCATTCCTGGCTACCAGAAGCCTTGTTTAAATCACCTTCAATTTCTCATGCTTCATGAATGTTCCTTATAGCATTTTCCAGCTATTATGATTTATAGAATCAATTTTTTTGTTGATAAAAGAATCAACAAAAGATGATAATCCTGTCTAGAATATTAAATGCTTCCTTTGGACTCCATAGCTGTTGGGACAATTATTCCTGAAGGGTTCCTTCATATTATGCTGCCGCTTTTGTCATTTCCAATACTATTTACCCATCTATGCTCTAATTTACTAATCTGTTCCAATTTACTTATTAGTTCGGGTTTCAACATCCATATTCTAGGCCTCTAATGCTCCTTCCCACCAAAACATCTCTCTCACAAATCAGATGGAGTGTGCAGAACACTTACCTCATAGACACCACAAAAAATGGACATGAACTTGCTGAGGACAGCAGCACAGATGCTAGCAATGTGTACAAAGGGGCCCTGCAAAGAGGAAGGGGGAAAGAAGGGTGGATGAAGAGGGGGGGGGGAAAGGTCAATTTTAGCCCATACTGGCTGAAGAAATCTGAAAAGCATCGTCTAGGATACCATTTTCCCATTTTTAACCACCACTCTGATAGGCTTGTTATAATTTCCTACTTGTGTGGGAAGTATCTCTGCATCTTTTGACTATCACTGTTTTTCATGTCATTCAAAATTACACATTGAGGAGATCCATCTGTAGTGAGGAAAATCAGAAATGTAGGAAGAATAATAAGGTGGCACAGGAAGTTTTCCGTGACAGAGAAAAGGACATGCCTACAGTATTCCTCCAGAGCATGAGAGGGAAACCAGCAGTCCATGAACTGGCTCTCTTCCTGCCTGACACTTCCTCTTCCTCTCCCCTCTCAAGAAGCAGTGGCTAGTCTCTTAGGGCAAATGGAGTGTTGCCCCACCTCAGGATCAGGATGTAACCTCCTCAGCAAGGTGCTGCCTGTATCCCCCTCCCGGTGAATGCCCTGGCTCATTATATCCCATGTGATTGGGGGGTGAAAGGAGCAAGGTCAAGCAGCAGGAGATGGTCATCCTTGGCTTCACCCACCAGTGGCTGCTCGACCTTGTGCCCCACCGACCCTTGTAGGCACCAGACACCACTGCTCTCTTGGGCCTGGACCTCTTTTATCGGGGCTGCTCCTTCTTCCAACCCTGCCTCCCAAGGCCTCCCTGTTTCCCTTGGCATATCTGAGTGGTGGTTAAACCCTCTTCCTTTGTCCACCATGCATCAACTACTTCCTGCCATTGCCATCCTTTTCTCTCCAGCCCTCTATTAATTCAGAGTGAACGAGCCTATCACAGTCAGAATCTAGACCACCCATGCCACCCCAAGCCCTAGGACAGTGGCAGCGAACCTTTTTGGGCCCGAGTGCCAAAACTGGTGTGTGTGTGTGAAGGGGGGAACCAGCAGGCGGCGGCAGCGGCGGAACTGGAAGTGGTGGCGGAAGGGGGAATCCCAGGCACGGAGGTGCCTCGAGACCCCACTCTGGATCCTGGCCCACCACCTGTTGAACGCTTTAACTTGAAGCGCCAGCACCGTGGCTGCAGTCACCTCTGCAGGTTTGGCTGAGGTGGGGTAGTAGCGATCCGGCGACTTATGGCTCACGTGCCCACAGGAAGGGCTCTGCATGCCGTCTGTGGCACGTGTGCCATAGGTTCGCCATCGCTTCCGTAGGACATTACCAGAAAAATGACAAAATCAGCCTCCTCATCACTCACCACAGGCCTGGCCCTCACCTCCCGCTACCCCACACAGAGCTAGACCCACCTCTTTCCCAACGGGTATCCCGCTCCCCAGGCCCGCCGTCAGGCTTACAACTTTGGCCAGAAAAGCTTTAGGCGTGAGGTACTCCTTGAGGACCACTCCCCGCATGATTGTTTTCAACTCGGGGATGCCAGAGCCTGAACAAAAGAGGAAAGTCACAATGTACAACAGTGGCAAAGAAGACAGAACACAACCCTAGCCAAGGGAATGAGGCTCAAGTCACACAAGACAGTGCTGCTGCCAGGCCTCAGGTTGACGTCAAAAGGGAATCTTCTATTGTTTTCCTTGCCTTCACCTAATCTCACCATAGCTTCCCAACACCACGTGTCACCTTGGGCAGGAGCTGAGAGAAAATCACCAAAGGCCAAGCGGAATCAGGGAGTCTTTTGGGGAAATACAGGGTGAGGGGTTTGAAATATGATTGGGACAGACCTGGCTTTAAGCCATATCTCCCCCCTCACACAATTTTTGTAGTCCTGCTAGTTGCTCTACATTGGCTTTGGGCCTCTGAATTTTGGCCACATGGCAGAAACAAATGAAAACGGCACACTTTTAACTTTAAACAGCACATGTGGGAAGCATGCACCTTGTTTTCAGCTGATTTGCTATTCCAGAATCTTGCCAGAAGCACAATTTGACCTAAAAACACACAGATGTAGTATACCTTGGTACAAAGTGCAAATGTGGAGGTTTGGTCCTACCCATTAGCACCAAGAGGGAGATGAGACCCCTGACACGCTCAGAAGCTCCTAGGGTGGCCGCCTGCAACCCTAGAATTTGGCCACATCTGATTTAAACAAATAGATCTGCTGCTGTTGCGTAGTTGGAGCCCACAGCTAGAATTAGATGAGCTTTGTAATTACGAAGGGATAAAACTTTTTGTATACAAAGACACAATCATTTGTAGCTCCCAGGATAGAGCAGTGGACTTGCAAATTATTCCCATGCTGCGTTTATCACTTAAAGAAACACAGTCTAATTTGCAGCTTTTGAAAAGGGAGAAATCTTGCTTTAAGACAAGCAAATGAATTTAACCCCTTAAGAGAGCTGGGCTATGAATGGCATGAGACTGTCTGCTGTAATCCCTGAAGACAGAGATAAACAGCCCTCTCTTCCCCTCACTTCCTCTCACCTACAGCTTGCGGAGAGACAAGCTGGCAGAAGAGGGCAGCAAAGAGGATAAGGATGAGGGGATAGGTGACCCACGCTAGGAACTGCATAGGGATACTTGGGTGAAGCTCTCTGTACATCCACTTGTACGCTGTAGGGAAGAAATAATAAACATAAGAGGTCAGTAATGACAGAACCTGGCAGCCTTAAAATAACTATGGCGAAAGAAGTTACTGGCTAAACTCTGATCAACACAAATAGGAGCACCCAGTCTTAACAGACCACACTAAATGGCGCATAGATGCACACAGTTCTCCTGGCTACCCACCATGTCTTTGTACCAAGAAGGAGCTCCTTAACCCTTTAAAGAGTTGTCACTCATCACAGCTACCTTGCCACGTGTGTTGGAAAGCATACCAGATCTTTGTGGTCTTTTTACCTTTGGAAATGCAATTTTCAAAGATTGTAAAAAAGACCTTTTTCTACACACTTCTGTTTCATCACTAACATGGCAGACTCCTGCAGATCTTCCTCAATTTTGATTTGCTCTTTCATAGGAAGAGAAATAGTTTCTATTTCTCCTACAGTATATGTAGTTTGGCCCCTAATCACCCTTATTATATGGCTGCATTGTTTATTGACGTTAGCACCGGGGGCTCTGAACACAGTGCTGACACACACGACTGCACCTGGAAAGCAAGGCTGAAGTGCCCACCCAGCTATCTTTGCAATTTCTGTGTTCACTTGAATTTTTTTTATTTAATAAAAGCTGTTCTTCCTCCTTCACCCTGCTAAGGGCCCTTGAGGCAACAAGGGTGGCCATTTCCATTCCCCCTTCCACCACTATTCCTCAGGGTAGTTCCCCCTCCCGAGACACAAATCAGTGGAGAAATTCCTGAATTCATTTGCACAAAAAGCAGAAGAAGTGATGAGAGAGACATTTCAACATCCATATAGGGCATGTACTCTCCTACTCACAAGCAGAGTACAGGGGCACTCCTGTATTTTGGTGCTTGATCACTCTCACTCCACAGCATCCTATTCTTGGTGGTGTGCACAGGGCACTTTTTCAAATTTCAGTCGTGCTCACTGATCACAACATTTGGAGATCCCTTGTTTTAGAGTGTGAGCCACTTACCTTGAAGACTTTTAGCACTGGCATAATCTACCCCCCAGCTCACCAGGGCCATGACGAGACCCAGGAGGATCAAGAATATCCAGTCTTCTCCTAACTTCTTGGTCAGATATTTCTGGAAGCTTTTTGCACAGGCTGTGGAGGAAGAAGGTCTTTTAGACAGCCGTCTGAGCCACACACAGCAAACTTTCTAGGCATGAGCCACTGGAAGTTCAGCGTTTTCGTAGCCTTATTGATTTCATCGAGGAGAAACAACAGGCTAAATCCAATGTTAGTGCTTGATTGAGATCAACGATAGATTCACCCCAGGTGTTTAAATCTCTCCCCCTAAAGTCAATGGATCTTAAAAGTGCTTCACTGATGCCTGATTGTGACTTTTCCATCTTCTATGGATGAGCACATGTCTTTAACAGGCAAACAGTCAATTCTATGTTTGAGAGAAGCTGAAGGACATAAACCCACTCAGCCTCAATGAATTCAACAGGAACAAATTAGCTTCAGTCCATGTACTTCACTGGCCATGGTCTGTGCATTTAGTGGTGGGGGGGAAATGAGCAAACTCAGTGCAACCCTTGTGTCAGCACCAATTCCAATTTCAAATATAATACAGGCTGTGAATCAAACTGCAGCAAAGCCAAATGATTGTGATTCCACTTTCCAGTACTGTATAGTCACACCCATAGTTATGTCTGCCAGTCTCAGGGTACTCAGTGAGGTTTCCCAGGGTCTCCAAGCAGGGAGACACATTTCAGGATGAGCAATGCTGGAGAAAATTTAATTTTCAAGTGTGAGACAGATTTAAGTAAGCACAAGCACAAGTCCTGGTTGGAAATGGTGACAAGCATTTTAGCTGCTAGGTACACAACGCTGTCTGCTAAACTGTAAAAAATAAAAAAAATAATTGTGCCCTCCCTGTTCCTGTTCTCTGCTGTCATATTATTTGGTCAGCCATGCCAATTTATTTATTTAAGACATTCATATTCTTTTCTATCTCCTGAGATCTCTGGAAGGAAGACAACAATAAGAACAATATAAGATATAAAACATTAAGAGTGACCTATATTAAAACAACAACAGTAGAGGGGCCTCCACACCAGTTAAATCCATGATCCTTAATTTTAGCATGACTTTGGCCCATTTAACCAGTTCTTTTCCACCACCATTTGCTGACTCAGAAGCCATTTCATTCCACATCTCAGCCCTTACCCGCCCCACCTTTGTGATCACGCAAAGTCCCACTTGCTGGCATCAAGTCTGGCCAGCGACTGGAAGACTCCTGATCTGTCAACCCTAAGTACAACATTGTTCATAACTTCATGCAATGACTACCTGATTGTTGGTAAATCTATAATGGCTACTCCATTACCTAAATTGACATGGAAAGTTTCCCCTCCTGTATCAGATGCAATCAACCTATTTCCTGTATTCTCGAAGGCTTTCATGGGATCCGATGGTTGTTGGAGGTTTTTTGGGCTGTTTGGCCATGTTCTGGAACTTTTTCTTCCTAATGTTTAACCAGTCTCTGTGACTGGCATCTTCAGAGGACAAGAGTTAGAACTCCTTCTGTGTTCTCGTGTAGTGTGTGGGATAGTTGAGTATTTGTAGCTGTGGGATCAGCTTTTTGTCCTTTTCAGGAGATTGGGTGATTATGGTGATCAGGGTGCTTTTTGTTATGGGTGTATTGTTGTGATAAGGGGGAAATGATCAGTCACTGTGATTGATGGGTGTCATTAGCTAGCCTATTGTGGTCCTTGTGGCTGGGTAGAGTTCATTGACCTTTTTGCAGGCTGTATTTTTCAGTGCTGGGTGCCAGGCTTTGTTGATTTTTGGACTTCTTTTTTGTTGAAGTTGTGCTGATGTTTGTGGATTTCAATGGCTTCCCTGTGTAGTCTTAACATAATGATTGCTGGTGTTGTCCAGTACATCTGTGTTTTGAAATAGGATTTCATGTCGAACTTGTTTCAAGGCATGTTCAGCTACTGCTAATTCTTTCTGCTGTTTTAATCTGCAGTGTCTTTCATGTTCTTTGATTCTGGTGTGGATGCTGCATTTTGTAGTTCCAATATATACCTGGCCACAACTGAAAGGTATCCGGTATAATCCTGAAGAGATGAGGGGGTCCTTTTTGTCCTTTGCTGACGGTAACATTTGTTGCATTTTTGTGATGGGCCTGAATACTGTTTGTAGGTTGTTTTTTCAAAAATTTCCCCATGTGGTCCATGACCTCTTTTACTTTATTTGTGGGTGGCTGTTTTTCTTCTTC